>NW_023596461.1:22937069-22982069 GCF_011947565.3 Pollicipes pollicipes
CCAGCGGCAAATCAGCTAGTTTAGCGACGCAAATGCTTCACGAATGCGCTGCTCGCCAAATGCTTGCGCTGCGCACTGTGATGATTACAAACGTTCATATCTGCTGGCAAAATTCGTACCTAATCAACACTCAAATGTAACACATGCCCACCACTGCAATCATGGTGAAAAGAAGTATCATCGAGTCTAAAACGAGACATTTGGCCACACTTCGCCCCAAAATATTTTCATGCTGAGCACATCACCTTACCTAATATTGAACTCATTCACAACTCGCTCTGACCATTATTATCATTACATCATTAAATCGCTCTTGCATTCATGGTAATACAAAATACCAGTCCTGGTCTGAAATGTTGGCCACGTAATTCGTACTAAAAAATAAATAAGTTAACTTGCGCATTATGTCCTATTAGTCATTTAGTTGCGCTCCGCGGTGCTATTTATTTTGATGATGAATCTTGAGAGTTGACCAGGTCATATTTTTTAAATCTGTTCCGTAGGTGGAACACTCTTCAAAGGGAATCTTCACATTTGAAAACATTGAGGCAAGCACCGGATATGATGAAATGAGCTCACTTATAACTACTGATATACTTTTAAGTGGAAAAGACTGCTGTAGACGGCACGATTTCTCTGTCAAGTAAATGTGCTCCTGCTCAATACGTCATCATTTGACTACGCCATCGGCTCGCGCGGCTGGAGAGGCGATAAGAGACATCCGTTGATCTATTTGAGATCCAGGACACCACGTAAGGACTTTATTGGCACATTTTTCGCCACATCGCGATGGCATCAGTGGCCCAGCACACCGCCCCACGCATCAGATGTGTTTAAAGCGGCCGCTCTACCACCAAATCCTGACGTCAAAGGCGATGCCTTGCTCCTTTAAAAAATACCTCTTGAGCGTTATCAATTTTGCACTGTTCCGTAGGGAAAGGTAACTGAGGCAAGAAGTGAGCTTAGTAATCAGTTCGTCGGGGCAGTCACGGTAAAGGAATCAAAACAGTTCTAAGCGCTCCAGTCTGGAAACTACCAGGGAAAGTACCAGGAACGGTAGGTCAAAGCCCATCAAAGTGAAATGGGATAACTCTACGTCAGAGAGAGAGAGGCGGTGGCCGAGTCTTCATCTAATGCTTAGACCCGAACATGAATTATTTGCTGCCGACGGGTTTGTCTAACAGCCATTGAAGCATATTCAGTTAAGGTGATTGTCAAAAGGACGCTTTTGCCTCCCTCGAACTGACACTTAATTGACACAGTGGGTGATTATAATATTAAGTTACACTGCCCTGTATGAAATTCATTACTGATTAGATCAAGGGCTCTACGATCCTAAGCTTTGGTATGCGTCAATTTAGAACCGCATGCGTCACGGTAACCTCTGTTTTGTACGCTCAAAAATCTAGCAGCGACAGTGGCAGCATGGCAGACCGAACTTGACCTCGTTTTTGAGGTCTACAGAAGTAGAGTATGTAATTCGACTCACTGTAAAGTAAGCATGAAGTAATCAGTTGGTTTTATTGTGTATATCGTACTCTGATGGTGATGACGTACGCAATTTAAAAAATCACGCATTCATATGCATTTCATCGCTTACATTACCTTGAATTCGATCTTGCATTGCAAACATTGTGGCATTCCCGATATCTCCTCCGTCTCAAAAAATATTCGGAATTACTTTTCCCAGCGTCACCTACGTAAATTTCGGACGCTCAAAGAGCATTTATACGTCGAGCCCATTTTTATTTCTTCTGTCGCCATATGATGTACCAAAGTTGATTGAACGAAAGCCATACGCACAACTTTTGACATGCCAAATGTCACGATAGGTGACGAAAGAAGTCAAGAGGTCAAAAAGAAAGCAGGCTAAAAATTTGAATTTGGAAAAGTTTCCACGCATCATGGCGAGTTTACCGATGTGTAAGCAGTTTCTATAGCCTGGTGCAAGTCTGCCAATCCGGATCAGTGGGATGCTCGTCACGATCCGGCAAAGGTAGGCCCGCAGCCTGACCGCTCTAAAATTTCTGATGCTATAACTAGATAGCAGTTACTCGGAAACGTATTTGATTGATACAAAACGTCTTTAAAGCCTAAGACTACCACACGATTTCATTTTAGGGTTTTTGAAGACATGAAGGTATAATACCTTGGTGGGTTGTCATGGAGTCTTCGTTATGTATCATTAGGCCTGGCGAAACACGAACATAAACTACACTGTAACTATTACCACGACCAATGCCTGATCATTGCTTGAATCACAATCAAAACCAGGTTGCCACCGTGGATATTCGCTGCCATAGCGGTTGCGCGAGCCGTTAAGCCACACCGAACGCGTGCTATAACCGTCTTTAACACTTTGACATGCTTGAATATCTTGGATGGTCTTGTCTCTGTTATCCTCATACAAAACAATGACAACGCAATCATACGTTTCCAACTGCTAGCGTTATTCTGCGTGGGTTTCAAGACTTGAACGGATGTGATCCTTACCATCAACGATCTTATGCACCACCGACCACACGCATCAGGCGTTCTGGCTCGTGCTTTTAGTTTTGTAGGAATGCATAGAAGCATGCTACGCTTTTTTGCCTTGGTTGACTTTTGCAACGGGCGAGATAATTGATGCATTTTGTATCTTCATCAACATTATGAGAAGTTAAAACTTATCGGTCACTTGCCTTAAGGTTTTAAGCTTGGCTGATTCAGTGCAAAATCATCCGTTCATGCATTCAGTTTCCTCAGAAAAAAAAAACAGACAGCGTATGAGAACCACATACCTAGGTGCAAATTACCGATATGAACTGATCCAGCGGACCAAGGAGGACGTTGGATGGGACTCAGCATGCATTGGGACAGAGTCTGTCCAACGTGCACCACGGCTAGTTTGATTGCTTGTTTTGTCATATTCAAACAAGCAAGAATCTTAAGACGTAGAATACGGGCGTAGCCGGACCACACGGAAAACTAACCACGAGGTACGCACAACCCCGTGCCATCTCCCTAGAAATATGATACCAAGAATTGTGCGCAAATTTGAGTGCATTTTACCTTGGGATATCTGATTCGGGCAACATCGGTTCACTATGCAAAGCATTTTCAACATATTGTGAGCTAAATTGTCAGATCTCTCAGAGTGTCTGGGAAAAATGTCAAACCTTCATTTTGCTCGCCCTGCGCAAACCGCGCCAGAAAGATTGGAGACATCCAATCTTGAAGCTATGTTTAACCTCATCGATCAAGACATCGCACATGTTTACTTTTCTTGGTTGACAACGTCATAACTGATGCACTTGTGCATGGGTCACTCAAGCTGGCCGACAGCGGCTGCTAGAAGTCATTATGATCATCGCGCGACTGACTGACTTCTACAGCATATCCTGCTACAAAGCATAGCGCGATAGAAAAGTGAATGTCACCGCTGAATTGGCATTGCACCACGCTAAATGTCTGGTGAATAGAAAGCTGACTTTTCAACAACAAAAACAGTTTCCGCACATACTTGGTTGATACAGCACGGCGGAACAGAGGCTAGTGATCCATTACAATGCACCGCTGAGGACAATTACCGCGTCAGTAGGCCAAGACGTGCTATTGAGCACGTCCTGCCACCTATACTGCACACAGCGACATCTGCTCCACAGGAAGGGCCTATTCGGTGTGAAGCACGCCCACACAGAGCTCCTCGAGCTGTGCAATATGATCTACGACGAGGGCTTCAAGTACTCCGACGGCACCGTCGCCATCCCCTTCGGCATCCTCTTCAAGGTGAGGGAACCAACATTGAGGGTGACGGACATCCAGAGCGCACGTCGGGCCCAGGCAACTATAAATGTACAGCACATCCACCTTGACTGTCGTTTCGTCACCGACGTGTGCAACTGGCCAACGGAAATAAGAATCTCGTCCAGATCAGATAGCACGAGAGCGAAACAACCTATCGGCTCAAGCCCCATCAACATACTTTCCGCCGGTCATGCATCGCCCTATTGAGTCAGGACTGACCGCTTCAAGCACACACTTCGTTCCAGGCAGTTACGCACGCGTGAATGGTGCGAAACAAGGAACATGAGCTGCGTATCGCCTCGGCAGCCTTACCTCGCCAAAGTAGCACAAAAGTCAGACGCCTTCGCAGCGCTCCACGCGTCGACCTTTTCAGCACACTTGTCACGTAAACAACCGAGGTTATTCAAGTCCCTTCGCGCCTCCCAGGTCATAACAACCCTTCGTAAAACCTCGCTAGAAACAGTGCTTCATCGCACAGACGTTCAGTCGCTGCCGGTTCCCGGCGCGGCCGCCGGCTCCCCGGCCGCGCCACCGTCGCCGGCGCGCCGCTGCTCCCGCTGGCGGCGCAACTCGGCGTTCAATGCGCGCATATCATCCGTGCGGAACACGTCCCTTGTAGAGTCGAAGAACTCCTGCAGGTCGCAGCCCTGCGCCGCCTCGTACTCGTCCGCCTGCAGTACCATGTCCAGCTTGTCCAGGTCGTGGACGAAGCACGCCTCGCGCGTCGCGTGCGCCTCGTACTCGAGGAAGAGCGCCATGATCTCGCACGCGGCCGCCTCGTCGACATGCGCCACTATGCTCTCGAGCGCGGCGAGCTCGCGCGCGTGCTTGTCGTCGGCGGAGACGCCGCAGTGGGGCGTCAGGTCGCCGACCAGGGCCTCGGCCAGGTCGTGCACCAACGCCATCTTGACTGCGCGTACCTGGTCCACCTGGGCGCGGCCGGCCGCCACCAGCGCCATGACGGACATGCGGTACATGTGTCCGGCCACAGTCTCCGGCTCAGTCACTTGGCGCCGCACCCAGCCAGTCCGCTTCAGGTGCTGCCGAGAATGAGAGCAGTGTTAAATGTCCTCGGTAAATGCTATCATTAACAGAGACTTTGGCAGACTAGGGTCTACCTCGTAACCATCAAATAATCACAGACTCAACTACATATTAGTATGCTAAATTTTGTGTGGTCTAATTGGCATCATACCCTATGTTCTCCCACATGTCAATGGAAAACTACGGGTATGAGTGCAATACCAGGAGCCAGCTGCATCAGTGTCATACCAGAAAAACTGATCACTCCTTGAATTTGCTAGTCAGCATCACAATTATTAGAAACTCACATAGATCTTCATGAAACACCCACCTTTTGTGCTGACGAAAAACAGAAAACACATGGTAAATGTGCTCAAATGACTTCAAAACACACACAAGGCTATCATGCTGTTACAATAGATCTCACTTCTTGACAAAGGCAATACATAGCCCACAGACTGAGTAAACACGACATGCAAATGCCAGTACCTTGAGCTTTCCAACAATTCTGAGGAAATCCAACAGCTTCTTCTGTTCTGCTTGACCATGTTCTGCCATTGCCTGACTATATCTTTGAAAGGTATCACTTGAATGAGCCTGGGAGAAGGAACATAGGAGATTGATGTTTTGGCTGCATTAATGTGGCAACTTTGCAACTAATGTCTTCACTCAGCATGCAGCATAACATATGGCCTAAGTGGATATGCTTGACAAGCTTAACCTCTACATTTGCAAGTTCCAACTGCATCACAATAGTCCTTGCCTCCCATGGTCTGGGGGAAAGCTGTCAAACTACTTATCCGGCAGCACTAGATACATGTTCCAGAGCAGATACACTGTTTGGCCTGACTGAAGTGACATGCTTAGCTGGCAACTGGCAATAAGAACCAACCCAGGCCTGGCAAGGTAGTGGTCCAGCATTTTGCTGTTACTTAATGCTCCAGTCTCGCCAGTACAGAGGCCTAAGGCAAAACTACCTGTGCAAATTTGAATGGAAAACTTTTGCTGACAGGTTTCAAGTTAAGGTGTATGCATGCTTAACAAGTACTCAAAAGCCAGAGCCAGGCATGCAAACAACTTAAAATCAAAGTTCCAGGAAACCCTAATGTTTTAACAAACTGGTCTTCCATGTTTCCAAGGCCTAAAATAGCAAGTACTCATTGAATGCAATGGGATATCAGATTGCATCTTAAACAATATTTACAAGTTATGTGATCACTTTTTGGCTCAGAACTACAATTTGTTAAGTCACCATGTCCACATACATAATGCAAGCTACATCAGACACCAGTGTGATATGGACATGCATAAAAGTCATTCGATGCAACCCATGAATATCTCAAATCTATGCTGGTTACATCGAAACACAATCTCATATTACATTGACCAACTATCACCATCATCCTTGCATGAAGCTAGTTAAGACGCAACCAAGTATGAAGTCGCCCACCTAAAGAGAGTTCACACCAAAACTTCTCTCACAGCAGGTAGGGCACAAATGCATTAACCCACGTAGTTAATATATCGACACCAACACCTACGCCGTATGCAAAGGCCAATGCGCTGCCGGCCACGTTGGCCAAACATGTGTGCTGCGCTGTCTTTGTATCACCTGCGGCAGATACCGTGTGTATACATGTGCCAAACCAATCAAACTCCTTCCAGATCGGGTAAGCTTCTGAAAGGTGAATAATTCGACTGATTTTCTCTCCCCGTGCTTTTTATCTTGGCGAAAAGTGTCCAAAAATGTCCATCCATCGCACAGTAACTGATACTTGACTGGTGCACTCAGTGAGATAAATACTCGCGTTGATGTGCCCACTGTCCACTCAGTGACTTCGGCTCCGCCCCATCGTTAAATTTTACACCCTAAATCACAAATTTTGCTCTGGTTTGCCTAGCTCCGCAGATCACCCGGGAGCCATGCTGTGGATATGGAGCTACAAAATTGATGACTTTTAGCTACCTGACTCAACGTCCGAAGCAAGCAAAAAATATATGGGCCGGTTTTCACATCTTGGCATGCCTTTATCATGGCCAGGGACGGAGCCAGTGGAGAGGACAGGGGGGCCCGGCACTCTCCTTTCACCAGGCTTTTTTGTTTTTTGCTATAACTGGCCCCCGACAGAAAGGTAGAAATCGCCGTGATGCATACTTAACGAGTTCCAAGTCCCACATTTAAGAATATCTTGGGTGCGCTCCTGATCACACCCATAGACGTGTGTAATCCCATCTTCCCAGCCTCTGCACTTCTCGGCACATGGTCCATACCGACATCCGACTCTCTTTCCTTACTCTTGCTTCGTCGTACATCCTTGAGGCGCCCGGTTTATCTGGGGCAGCCTGCCTGCGCCAGCCATGGGCAGGCTTAAATACATGCTAACGGGGACCCGGTCAGAGGACCGAGCCCATATCCCATGTATGGAGGTGCCTGTGGGGGCTAAGTCTCGACGGAAGACTTCCAGGTGCATGCGGCTTTACCTCACCGTTATCTGCAGGTATTCATCCAATAGCCTTGAAATACTCATAACAGGCCGTAAAGGGTCCGATAATCCAGACCAAACCAAACCAAACAAACCCATATCAGACACCACCGCCAAAAGCCAGTGTCGCGCTACCGCCCGACTCTAAACGCCACCCCCGCCAGCGGAACCCACGCGGTCGCAAGGGGTCGGCCAGGTCGAGGTGACGGCGGGACTGCATAGTACACAGGTCGTTAGCGCACACGGGAGATGGGGGCCGGGGGAGGGGGTCACACATAAGGTCCGATCGTGGTGAAACCAAGCATAGGTACGCGGCTTCCTACCCTCGTGGTTGGAGCGCAGCTGGTGCCGACGTGGCGCGTGAAAGCGCAATCCGGGCCGATACCGATCAGCTGTATTGACTGAGACACGCCAGGTGGAGAGTCTTATCTTGCCCCGCGCTTCTGGGCTTTGCCCATCCCTCCAGCACATGTTGGGGGCCTCCGCGCGGCTGACGGTGGCGTCTCACCGCTGGCGACGGTAGACACATTGACCCGGCCTCCATTGTCGAGTCAAGCTGGAAAACGAGTCTCGCTGAGCAGCCACGCGGACGTTAATCCCAAAACCTGCCCACTGCAGGCGCATGGAATGTACCATGCAAGGATTATGCACCGCTGCTGCTAAGAATGAAACGCGTAAGCACCAGCGTAGGAAAGAACAGATTTATTCCCTCCGGTCAATATTTAACGTTTGCTTAGCTGCAGACTTGCAACAGCTGCAGGTCCCATGTGAACATCAGCAATCTCCTGTGTCACCACCTGCACGGGGGCTTCAAGGTGTCACGTAGTTCACATTCCAAGCACAAACCACTCCCTCGCTGAAGTTCAAACCGTTCTCGGAAAGCTGGCAGCGCCACCTACACTTCCCGCTCGGAGGCCAGCCCTCGCCCCAAGGGTCTCCGAGGTCATAGAATGTCTTTTGGACCACTAAATGCATGATGTGAAAATGTGTGGTAACTGGCAATACTCACACACATTTTGTGGAAGTTCGATGATACCGCCTTCCATAGGCCATCCGATCATGAACGGTTCGCCGACGCAATGTGGCTCACGTTTTGCCTCTAGAGGCCCCAAACTGCGCGTATCGTGTGATAATGTGCACTCTAGCTGCCTTTCCCGTGTTGATTAATTGTACATTATCATACCAAATTGTGATGCGATTCTATAGCAAGCAATAGACATGATTGATGAACCCGGCTTTACCTCTGACTCGAGAAAATGATGCCCAACTCACAAAGCCGGCTATAGGGAAGTTTAACTTCTTATTATTATGCATTGTTCGCACAGATCATTTTTCGTACTGTTCAAAGTATAAGCTGACCATTTAGACCCGTGTAATTGTCATTAGCAAGTGAGCTCATTGTCGGTCAGGACGGGGCAGTAAACGCCCCGCTTATGCGATTACCAGCATCAGCCATATGCTTCGCGTCTCATCGCCATTATTTAGACCGTATTTAGACCGTAGACCACATCTAGACATCGTTATTGAAGACAACTCTACACTGACTCTGGGTACAATAGATGAATTACTCTGACCCAGAGTCCAAATGGCTTACAGAAGAGGAAGCCCCACTCTTAACCAGTACAATTTTGGCCGACTATGAAGTCGAATGTGCCCCAGAATCACAGATGAGCACATGATTGCCCTGAACCGGGATTTTTCACATAGATCTGCTCTTCCTTGGCTCGGGGTCCCTGTTCTCGAAAGCTTGATAACTTCTGAAGAGAATTTCAGAGCATCTGAAGCTGTGCATCACATACCAAAACGCACCAAGACACGTGGAAACGAGAATCTATTTCTTACTGAGTGCGGTCCAAAATGGTCTAGGTGACCCTGCAAAATATTCGGTATTCCTCTTGAAGTGGCTATAGGCTGCCTAGTCTCGAAAGGGTCAAGCAACGCTCGAGAAGTGTGCGTCTACATGGCCGCGCCTAAATCATACCACACGTGGGCAGGGAGACGAGTTTGAATGGAGCGTTACGGAGGCGTAACAAGAGAGAATGAGATGTTTGCATAACATAACGCTATACGCGGGTGTGACTGCAAATTATGCTACTTTTTCAACAAAAAAAACTAACACCTTAAAGACAGACGCAGTTGGTTTCCTCGCAAGACAAAGAACATGCCTGTCATTTATTTGGCAACTCCAGCTCACTTAGGCCTAAACAGACTTTTTGGGGACGTTTCGCTTAGCACGGGCAACCAGGGGGCAGCAGGGCTGGGTCGCCCAGCGTAACCAGCACGTAACCAAGGGGAGGGAGAGGGGGTCCAGAATGGCCAAAGTTGCGCACCTTAATCTATGGACGCTCCTACCGTGACTTTAGTGACGTCAGAACGTAACGTCAGTGCTCGATCCGGCGACCGTGAGTGCCCCCACACTGAGCTGTCACCACCCCGTATCATGGGCGGTGGCTGGTCCTAGCCTCACAGTCTATTCAACTAATACGTCACCTGTCGCTCAGGGCTAGGCCTGGCTTTGAAAGTGTTGTGACCTTTCTTCCTCACCACCAGTGTGAGGTGTGCAGCGAGCAGAAGAGTCATTTAACATGCACTCGGGTGGGGAGGGGTCAAGTTGACCCTTCCCAGGGTTTTTCCGGAACAGTTTCCGAACGGCGCGGCATAGCCGCACCAAATTTTGCATAGCTGTAAACAACTGAATAGCAGATCGTTCGACATCATTAAGTTGAATGTACCTGGTAAGGTCGTTGACCTGTGGCAGGCCAAAGTCAGGCCATGGTTTCAGCGAAGTCAACTTCTAGGGAATTGTTCAATCTGATGCAACAACGGAGTGCAATACGAAGCCATACATCTCTGAGATGCTTTCTTAGGCAACACAACATTTGAATGAGAAAATTAAATTGAAGGTCAAGGTCAGGTATGAAGGTCATACCAAGGTCAAAACTAACCTGCTTTATTACTCTAGGCTTTGCTGTATGGGTAGTTTCTGGTGCTCATCTCGGGTTTATTGATGGCAGGAACGGCATTATATATCTTCCATGGACTTCTTAAACGTTAAAATAGGTCATTGACCTAAAATGGCCCGGGTCAACATTTTGTTTTTCGAACATAATTCCTAGCGTAGTCTTTGTCGCTTTTTCAAATGCAAAACTAGGAGCAGCATTGTATTATCTTGACCACCATGACCATCACAAGGCCAAACAAGGTCACTGACCTTAAATGAGCATTCGACCTTTTGGTTAGAAACGGTTAGGTAGGTTCGCGGGGCTCTTTGGAGACCAACCTGGAATTTGACCTTGTTTGACGTCATTTGACCCGAACGTCATGACTTAAGAACCCGAAATCTTGACCTAAGTGAGTCCACGTACAGGTCAACACATCCTGTAAATTTGGTGTCTCTAGCTCTCTTATTTCCTGAGATCTCAGCGGGGTCAAATTGACCTTCACCCGAGCGAAGAGTATCCAGCCGGCCACCCGACCACGTGTTAAATGTCAAACTATTCGTTTGTTGGAGCTGATTGTGGCATATTTCGGCTCAGCAGTGGGGCTTTTCATACATCACTGTTGCTGAGAATTGTCGAGCACGGGTATCACGTACCACTTGATTTTCCCTGTGTCTAGCAATGGGCAACTGCAAGCTTGCTAAGTTCATTGTGTGTGTACAATAAACGTTGTTCACTTGCATTTGTCAACGGATATTATACTTTCTGGAAGCTTGTTGTCTCCTGGAACGTTCTCAGTAATCATCCCTGTTAATGCACCCTGAAGTAAACTGTCCAAGAAGTGTAATGAAGTATAATATCAAGTATACTGTATGCCTGAGCAGTTAGCGAAGCACCACATTTAATCTTAACACTTGTCAATAAGCATCCTGCTCCTGCTTTCCATCATTAAGTCTTTTAGCCCTTAAGTCTTTTTAGTCTTTTAGCTTTTAGCATTAAGTCTTTTTCCATCATTAAGTCTTAAGTCATTAAGTCTTTAAGCCCCCCCCCCCCCCCCCGCCAGCCCAACGCGAAGCCACAGTCAAAGCAAAGCAGCCTCCGCAAATGCAACGGCAAACAACTAATTAAAAGTGAAATTCATATGCCGCTGTATTTGCCGTGTTCCGTTCAAGCTACCTTGGACTGCATTTTCCTAGGAGCTCCACGATCGGACCCACAACCCCGCTGCGTTTAGCGGTCACCGATTTTTTCTTTGTGTTTGTGACATTTGGAGGCGTCAACTAGCAATGTTTCATAACATAATTTGCCCCACTTCCAGGTGTATTCGGTAATCAACAACCGAGTGGTCGGTCTCCTGGCCAAGGCGAGGAAGTACGGCCTTCTTTATTTCGAGGGAGAAATGCTCTATCAGGTAATTACTCATTGCCACTCAGGACACATATGATGTTCACCATTTCTCATTGTTTTATTAGCAACACTTTACAGTTCAAGGTGTGAGTCTGATCGAGTCGAGTCTGACGCGACCTGAGATCATTTGATCTGAAAGATCTCGAGCCTGATCATATTCTTAATCATGAGCACGGCCTGAGCCATTGAGTACTGACAATGTAACTCAAGCTTGCTCTATGACGCTGTTTAAACAGTACCTCCCGGTATATTCAAGGTAAATAACTCGGCATAAGAACTCTGGGCTCATAATGCCGAGAAATCATTAGATGAGGACCTTTCTTGCCTACATCAAACACTGCGTGGGGCATCCACGGTACGTATGCAAACGCCACACTGAATGAAGTATGTTGTATCGGGGACACGTACTTACAACCAGATACATGGCTACATGTTTTTATTTGACATGGCCAGAAAAAAAAACATCCTTGACACATTTGGCTCAAGCTGAAAGCGCTGCTTCATTTCACTGCATGGGATCATCCGCCATTTTCTCTACAAATTTCGTATCACTTAAAATCCTTTTTGACGCGCTGGACTTTCGTTTTTCATATATCAGTTTCAAAATCATTTACCTTTGGATACAGGACACCGCTCGTGAAAATGGGATGTCTGTGATAGTGTCAAATAAATGTTGAGGCCGGCAAATGACCGGTCGCAGAACTGTGTCTCAGTCAGTTCGCTCGTCCCGCATTACGCAACAACGACGATGACCTCTTCTCCTGCCCGTCGCCGCATGACTAGTCCATGGTCCGCCAGTCGCTGGGTTAACGCACCCCTCTCGTCGGAGAAGTTCGTATATTCGTACGGATAGCCGCGCGCTGTTTGAAGCATTTTGTTCAATGACGGAGCAACGCCGCCCTTCACGCGTGGAAAGCTCCAGTGCTGACCTTCGCCCCCCCCCCCCCTTAAGGCGCCATGAACTTTGACCTCTCCCGCTCGGCGCTCCAGGTGCGGGACGACGACAAGCCGATCATGCTGCTGAAGCCGATTGAGAAGCTTCGCCAGGAGCTGTCCGGGCTGAACTGAAGGACGACTCGGAAAGGCCCCGGCCGGAGGTCGGGAGGTCACCGGTCTGAGCTGGCACGGCCGTGGCCTGCTGGCAGAGGTCATCTGTGCCACCTGTGAAGGTCACCATCTGATGACAGTGCCATCTGTCTGAGGGGGGGGGGCGGTCACAGCCTGCTGGGATGCCATTTATCTGGACGGTGCTGACCTACAGCAGCTCGCCGGCGCTCAGGCTTGCCATGTACTGTTGCCTGCTTGTCAAACTATTCCGCAGCCTTTCGTTTTTAAATACAGCTTAAGCCATGCTTTGCACTGACAGGTGCAGGCGCTTTGTTGTTACTTTCCTGTTTAGTAGCTGGTCTTTTGGAAGCAAGCAATCAATGGCGTGACAGAAATGGTCTACATATCGCTTGTTATGTTACACAACGTGAGGCATGGTGGTAAGCAGTTTTCTCCAGAATGTTTACTTCGCTTTCATCTTGCCAGATATTTTTCCGAGCCTGAGTCCTACGTTCCTGAAGCTGTTTTTTCGTTCATCAGTGCGGAAAACAATTGCTGCCTTCCAGCAGCAGTGAGTGCTTCCTCAATACATTATACCGGCTCAATCGTATTATTGTTTGGTGCGATTTTCCGGCACATCCACCTACACTGCTGGCTACCAACGCTCCAGTCGCGGCGGTAAATATTACACGATTATTGGAAAGGCAGGAAAAAGGAAGGCAGAGTTTGGCAGGGTGCAGGGAAGCAAAGACTGGGGACGGGGAAAGGGATTGTTGCAAGGATTAGTCAGGAAAGTTCTTGGCTCGTCAGATTGAATTCTGCAGACCATCAATGTAAGGATGGGTGGGTGACCACAGGGTCAAAACGAAAACGAAAAACAGGGTGGGCGAAAACGACTGGAGCATGGCTATTCATGAATGATTACATTCACAAGGCAAATCATACCTAAGTTAGGTTGTCGATTCTGTTCTCCGTGTTTCATCGTAATTTTGAGAAGTAAAACAAAGATGTCTGATTTGTGGTTGTACGATCTGTGAAACGCTGACGTAATGATCGCCAACTTTATGCATCTGTGCGAAGGACAGCCTTGATGCCAAGTCCCTTTTTAGCCAGGGTAATACATCAATAGTAGCATTTCTCTTTGCCTTGAGCGGCACATGGCCACTGAGATAGCAGTTTTTCCGTGACATTTCTGTGGCATCATGCAAGTCTGCACGAAATAGTCTGCACAAAATAGCTTACACCAAAAATTATGCACAAGTTTGCAGCCGACGAGCTCAGAAATTGGAGGGATTTCATTTCCAAAAAGGCTAGGGCTGTGCAATACAGTGCGTGATCTGCAGAGTGGGTATCGCAGTTCAAAACCCCATACAAATGTAGAATGCTTTCTTCAACATTGCACATAACAAACTGGGTCCCCACCGAACCCATGTAGTCACAGAGGACCAGTGGCGTGCGTGCAGCAGCGCTTAATTCAGTGCACAATTGTTTTAACCATTAAATTTCGTCAAGCACACTCAACTGGTGCACTTCTTCAACGAAATCAAAATCAAAGAACCACGTGTGCTTTGCACACTTTTACCGAATGGGGATTTCATACATGGCAGGCATGGCGGCTGCTCAGAAAAGCTCGGGATCCCATGTCTCTGTCAATCCAATGGCCCTAGCCCTGTTGTACATGGGTCCCCAACATGGTCAGTCTCTGCAAGTGCCGCATGCCATGAGCCGGACTTCTGCAGAATACAGAAATGCAGAATACCTCTGCATCTCTGGCCGGCTGTGGGGAGCCCTCAGACCGGCGAGTCCCGGCAGGCGGGCGAGTCCTTTCACCGGCGAGTTCCGGCAGACCTGGGAAGTCCCTTCAACGACCAACCGGCCGCAGGCATGGTTTCAACACTGATACACTCACCTCCGCCGCATATAAGGCGCTCTGTCACAGCCGGATGCAGCCCAGAAACCAATCCCGAAACCCAGACAAAAATCACGGGATGTGGTCACACGCTACATAAAACACACACAATCCTGCCTCTTGTGTCCGATTTCGGACTCGATTTCGTGTAAGAACATGCGAGAGAACCTCAGAACGTACGCCATCACCTCTACCAAGACCAAGCGCCTGGATGTCGGCCTCGATACGGGAGCAGTGAGCCAGTTCCACAGGTGGTTCACTGGCGTCGGGCGCCGTGTAGCTGAGGGACTGGCCGCTCAGCCGGGCAGTCTCATACCGCCCGGGCCGCCGGCCGGGATCAGTGTCGGGCATCGTATACGGCCCGTCACGCTCCCTAAGCTGAATTTAGCTCGGCGGTGGATGTGTAGCTCGTCGGCAGTAAGTTGTGACGCTGTGTCGCTCTGAATTGTTGAAGCGTCGTTTTCCCGTGCCGGCACCTCAAACTTGTCGCATTGTGAATATCCCACCCTCCCCGCCCGTGTCGACTGCACCGAGTAGGAACACGCAATAATGGTACCCACTCACCAATCTGGGCCGCGTTCCTCATTGGCAAAGTGCCTATTTGAGTTGCTACCTATGACGTCACAAGTACCAACGTCATGCATAAACTGCTAACCTCCAAGCCGCAGACGCTGCTGTGACGCACTTGCCTCTGTCGTCATAGGTTGCAGCTTGTGGATAGCTGTTGGTAATGGGGAACGCGGCCCTGGTGACAAAACTCAGCCGTGCAACTTTAGACCCATCAGTATTGTGAGCATCATTGGTAAATTAAGCGAAAAATCGTCAGCGTATAGGTGTTGGCTTATACACGGGGAGTGATCAACATCTGTATAGGGTTTTAAACAAAAATAACTATCATGAAGACCTTTCGACGCAGTTAACAGTCCTGCCCAGCTTGAGATCTAAGCCCTTCTAGTTTCTGAGCTACATGCTCACGACGACGTGCACACTTTTTCGAAGGGCCTATTTCAAGGTTACCCAGACATCCATGACATCATAATGTCATTTGAATCCTGCCATTCCATTAGCCATGCAGCAGCAGTAAAAGCCAACAACTATACTTGTCGAGTTGTTCAGTTCTGGCGTTCGTGACCACGATTCCCATGTGTAACAGCCGTCAATTGGCTCTCAGTTAATGCTGTGCAAGATGTGATGACGTAATCAAACATTGACAATTGAGGATAATATTTACTACACAGAAAATTTGCGCTGTCTAGAGCAGTCTCTTCCACTTAACAGTATACCAATAGTTATAAGTGAGGCTATTTCATCATATCTGATGCCTCTCACACAATTTTCATACGTGGAGCATTCCCTTTAATTACCGACCATGCCATGTCGCCCACTCAACGGAGGGTGCCTCGGATGACGTTGTCAGCGCCATCTCAAACAGCAGGGGCAGGATTAACGTGACATGCGTGACGTCATGCGACCTTTCCAAGCGTTTGAATCACTCGGCCGCGGCGCTCCTTTCGTGAAGCTCGAATGACACACCGCATCAATGCCTCGTTTCAAAGACTACGCTAGATGTGGTACGCTCACTTTGACGCTAGAGACTGTGTTAGGGGCAGGCAGGACGTTTTCCTTCACAGAGTGAGGTAGGAAGCAGTTTGTGAAGGGGAAAAATCACCTGAAACCTATCAACTTCGGAGTGGTACAGGGCAGCACACTCGGACCGATCTGATTGACATGTCGAAAACATTGCATACCACCTCTCTGGCCTTTGTATGATCGTGTCCCATGCAGACGGCTCCTTCTTACTCCAAACCGCGCCGCCGACCGCACCTGGTCTGAACCAAATCTGTTCTCACGTGGAGTAAATTGGCCATCCTGTTCACGTGCTCAAGCATAGCGGGGCATAGCACGCGCTCAAGCACATATACCAGTTCAAGCTTTTCCGTATATGGGTACGGGCTGTTGAAAGCTGACAACCTCGTCTAGCTTCACGTCTACCACGAATTCCTCGTACTTTGCAAATTGCTCCGACTATCGCATATCTTAAGGATGCCGTGACCAAATAAACCGGCGCCAAAAGGCACCGTGGAGACTGCAATGCGGCGCTGCTATTTGCTTTTCACCATTTTATCATGTAGTGTTCATGCGGGGATGACGTCATTTGGAAATATTGTGTGTTGCCGAAGCAAGAAAGCCATGCAACTTTGCACCATGTCTCGTGCGTTTCTAATGCAATGCCTTGCTCATCAAACGAAATTTTTCACGATCTGAAAATATGAAGGCAAATGATACGAAGGTTTTGGATAATTTTCCTGTATTCACATACTCAGTCATACCACAGCTTTTAAGCTATTCGATTCCCAGTTTTATTTTCGTCATAACTAGTACCACTGTTCAAATGTGTGTTTATGTAGCACAAACCCTGGCTAGTGCCAGAGTTTGTGTACTATCCGCCCTGTTATCTTCTTTTTTATTTAATCCTGCACCTCACGGCACCCCAATTTTCCGGAGCAGACTGCATGCGCCAGCCACGAGTGGGTTCGAACCACTCGTGGCTGGCGACCCACCCCCTTCGACCCACCCCCTGGTGAAGGTCCCCGTCCAGGCGCCAGGCACATAACCCCACGAGAGGTCCCTATGCGGTCTTGGTACCGGCGGTTGGGTCCCATGGTGCACCGCCAGGAATAGTCCCGCCCCACTTCCCCCGCCGTTCTTTTGTTTCATAACCCTGAAATGGCATCACTGGCCGAAGGTGCTTTAATACAAATAACCAAATGCACAACTCATGTCCGGACATCCACCCTTATATACTCTTTTGTGCTTAACACGCGCTGAGGTAGTGCCAATTTGACAGTCTAAGTTTTTTACAAAATTATTTTTGAGCAAAGCAGCGTAGCCTCACCAGATTTTGCAGAGCTGAAGGCGTTTGAACAGTGGATCTTTTGGGATGCAAAATCATATGTACCATGCAAAGCTGATGACCTATCGCAGGTCATATTCAGGCCTCACCTGACGGCAAAGCAATTTCTAGGGAAGCGTTCAATCTAATGCGGCAACGGAGTGTTAGACAAAGTCATACGTGTATGGAACAGGTCTTAAGGTAATTAAACAATTGAATCTAGTATTACAGCAAATTCCATTAACCTATCGTGAGGTATAAAGGTCGGGCCAAAGCCGAAACCAACCTGCTCTTTACTGGAGAGCTTGCTATTTGGGGTATGCTCTGATACTAATTTCGAATCTCCTTACAGCAGCTAACTTACCAGTCATTTTCCATTAAATTCGTATAGGTCGGAGTAGGTCACTGACCTAAATTCACCCAGAACAAACCATTGTGTCTAGGAATGTGCCGCGTTGCGAATTCGTCAACGCTCATTCAAATAAAACACAAACAATATCGTAGGTTTTTGGTCACCATGACCTTTTAAGGAACAAAAAAGGCCGCAGACCAAAAATGAACACCAGTGACATATTGCTTAGCACAAGTATCAGAGCTCAAGCCGGTTGCATAACGAAGTAAGGAAACACATTTGACACTTATCTGAATTTGACCTTGATTGGGCTTATTTGACCTAAAGGCCATGACCTATGCACTTCAAATTTTGACACAAGTGGTCTCATATACAGACCGACCCACGCTGTAAATTTAATGTTCCTACCCCTCCTACTGTTTGTGATGTCAGGTGGGGTCAAATTGACCGCCCAAAGGTTTCTCCGGAATGATTTCTGAACGGCGCGGTGTAGCCGCACCAAATTCTGCATAGAAATAGACAATTGAGGAACGGGTCATTTGGCACAGAAAGACAACGGAGTGTTAGATAAAGCCATATATCTCCAAAATACTTTCTGAGACAACACAACAACTGGATGAACAAACTCGATTAACCTAGATATTTTGTATAAAGATCATACCGAGGTCAAAACCAACCTGCGTTATTGCTATAGGGATTGCTGTATGAGGTAGCATCTGGTGGTCATTTCGATTTGACTGGTAACAGTAACCGCATTATGCATCTTCAATGAACTTTGTTAAAATCAGAATAGGCCACTGACCCAAAATGACCGAGGTCAACATTTTGTTCTTAGAACATAATTCCCAGCGTAATCTGTCGCCTATTCAAATGCAAAACTCAAAGCAACCTTGTATTATTTTGACCACCATGACCATCAAAAGGCCAAACAAGGTCACCGACCTTAAATGAGCACGTTACCTTCTGCTTATAACAGGTATTTAGGTTTTTGGGACACCTTAAAAACCAACCCGGAGTTTGATCTTGTTTGATTTTATTTGACCCGAAGATCATGACCTAAGAACCTCACAATTTGATCTAAGTGACTTCACGTACAGCCCAACACACCTCGTAAATTTGGCGTCTCTAGGTTCCCTAGTTCCTGAGATCTTACGAGGCCAAATTGACACCCTACCCGACCGTCAGGTATCCAGTCGGCCACCCGGGCGCGTGTTCAGTGATCATTGCTGATCGAAAGAGCCCTAATCCAAATAACCAATCATGTTTGAGCCTTGCACTCACCACATTTATTTCACCGAGGTTCATGTGAAGTTTGCTGGTGCCAAAAATTATGCTAACGTATGCCAGACACGTTTAACTCGATGACCACATTTCTTCTTGACCTTGAGCACCACATGGCCAATGAGGTGGCAGTATTCGCGTGGCGTTTATATGGCGTCATGCATGCCTGCGTGACATTGAAATAGTCTGCTCGGAACAGTCGGGACAAGTTTGCGGGCGTCAAGCTCAGAAGCCAGAGGGTTTAAAGTCTTAAAAAGGTAGGGCCGTGAAATGCAATGGATGATCTTTCAAATGGCTTTCTCAGTTCAAAGCCCCATTCAAATGAGAAACACGCTCTTTAAGTGGCAAGCATTATTGAAAGAAGCTCGAGACAAATGAGGAAAAATAGATTGCGCATCGACTCATCCAAACAATCCCTCCTCCAACAGGAAATGGTCAGGTACAGGTGTTCATGTTTATGTGGATGGATGTCGGTGGTGGTGACTTGGGTTTTGGAGCGCACCGACTACATTGGTCATATGGCGCCCATGGATGGATGTCGATGATGTTGCTGGATGTCGATGTGACTGATGACTTGACCTTGGCCATGTCTGTCGCTACCAAGATCCATCCCGGCCCAGGCATCCTGAGATGCCTCACAGTAATTGGAGATAGCAAGACACGACCCCGCGCCGTAAATGTGACCTGCACCTGGTATATGTTGGGCTCGAAGTGGTGTTCCAGGTCCCGGCACAAAATGCTGGACGCTGGTTGGTGCATCTCCCAAATCTGTACCTGGTGGTACATTTGCCTATTGTCGACGGCGACCACGATAAACCCCTCTTTGAAACACAGGTGAAAGGGCGGGG
Organism: Pollicipes pollicipes; assembly: GCF_011947565.3. NCBI lineage: Eukaryota > Metazoa > Arthropoda > Thecostraca > Pollicipedomorpha > Pollicipedidae > Pollicipes > Pollicipes pollicipes. Next base: position 22,957,038 of record NW_023596461.1, read on the forward strand.
GGGGGGGGAGGGGGCACCGGCGGTAGCAGATCGCGTGGTAGCAGATCTGGACCGGCATTGAGATCGCCGTGTAAAAATGTCCCCCGGTACGCAGCTGTTTCACCAATACGGCACAATTTTCTGGTTTCCTGGAACCGGCGACCGCGTCGTGTGGCAAAATACCGACGCTCCCCTCTCGGATCTAGGCGCTCCTCATAGACGGTTTTCTCGCATCAGTTACGTAGCTTTTGGTGATGCTTCTAAAGTGTACCGCTTGTTTTCACTGATTTTCTAGGTTTCTCGTAGTGAATATCAGCCGATGATAGAACATAGACCTGGTTCCCGTTGTCGGTTGATTTAAATCCCTCTCCACGCTCAAAATAAGAGCTGGTGGGCATCGGGGTCACAGGGCACTGAACAAGACCTCAGCCAGTCCACTCACAAATCGACTTTACTGCTGTCATCACAGCTGCATCACCATCCAAAATGTTTATTTCCGCCGTCAATCGCGCCACCCCAGCAACTTAAATCATCCTCACACTACACACAACTCGGTCGACTGGGGAGATATGTCAATCAGCATTCTCTATCTCCACACTAATTCTAACCAGGCGAAGCACTGCGGAAGAGCGAGAGCGACGCATTGGACGCCGGCCTGAGGTAACATCACGTGGCCACGAGCCTGCTCACCTCCCCTAGGCCAGGGTCAACTGTCGTCCCAGACTAGGCAACACCACCACCGCTGCGGGGCCAGGGCCGGCTTAGTGCAGCCGCACAGCCCCTCCCGTCGGCCCAGGTCAGCAGCCACCTCACCCCGGGCGAGGCGACACCACCAACGACGCGTTGCTGGGGCCCGGCTTAGCGTCGCCACAGCCCTGCCGGCCATGGAGCTGACACCGCTTAGTCAGCTGTTGGTCGCAACAGGTGCCAACAATTTGTCTGTCTTACACAATGAGCTAGACACCAGAGGCTCGAACAATGCATCGAAGCCCTGTCTATGGAAACACGGCAAACACACGGGCGTGCCATGGCGCAAACGCTGACGTGATCTCGGTCCACGTGTAAGCAAACGCGCAGGTCGACGATTAGTGGTGAGTAGGACGCGACCGCCCAGAGCCTGTTTGCTCGTGATAAGGCCAGTGCCCACACGCCCGGGACATCCCGGTTTCGATGAATGCCAAGTGGCGAGTGGGGTGGCGAATTCATAACGCTGGCTGACCTTTTTGACAACGAGGAAGGCCAGTGGAACGGAAGCCATATTTTGGCTCTCAGGAAACAACAAAGTATATCGTAACTTGGCCGCTCCGCCGTCATGAGGCCAACCCGAACACAGGCAACACATATTTGCCGCTGCTTGATGCAATTGTTAAGCACTGTCTGCCTAGTCGCATTAGCAAATTACTCACCTTTTAAGGAGCTGGGCGACGAACCTTCGTTCTTGTATTTCTCCAACAGCGAACAACGGACTCGAAAAGCAGTCCACCCGTCCATCGCGGGGACTCAATCGGTTACGGCGCCTGCCTCCCGATCGACCAACCCGTGGCGGGGTGGGTTTGAGTCACTTTAGGCGCTCGTTATTTGCCCCTGACAGAAATGGCCTGCGGCTGGTGGCAAAGGTCCGGTCAAGGTCGGTTGACACCAGAGGGTGGAACGGACCGTCCGAGCGTCGCCACTCGTTAAAATTTCACCACTCCATTCTGCCGTTGCGTGGAATTGCGCAGTCGGGTGGTAAGGGTCAGGACTCACACAACAAGTACTGCTTAACATGGCCTCTGGTCCCGAGAATCCATCCATTCAAAAGGTTGGGATCAAATCTTTTAAAAAATCGAAAAAACGCTGAGCGTCTGAAACACTGTCAGTGTTGTCCCATATCATCGGTTGCAACGTTTTGGAGATAAACGAGTAATAGTGAAAGTACGATTTCCGTCATATTCCGATTTCCCCATGCTGTTGGGCCCAAAACAAAACAAAGCATCCCTCATTGCTTTGGTGCCAATGCTTGACCGGAAGTTGTGTTTTGCGTTGTAATAAACCTTGTTGAGAAGTTTCAGGCAGCAATGACCTCCACTTTCTTGCATTATACAATGGCAAAGCTTAGACAAAAACTTAATCAATTTGCTACAGACTTTATCATGGCACAGAAAACATCGCGACTGCTGGCCACGGACCAACGGGATGCGGTTCATGCTCTGAAAAGTGATGTTTTTTTATAACGGTGCATACGTTTATAACGGACTTCACTCTCATCGCCGTGATGCAACTGTAAAGAAGCAATTTAAATCGTCGTGTAATGAATCACTGACATGCCGTCTCACTTCAGGTGTACTATCCGAGACATTATATCATGCAGTTTTAATAAAGGTCACTTAGATTGTAATAATACATTCGATAAATCGATAATCAATAATCACTACGCCTATACAGCAGTGACTGGCAGATGCACGTCGGTAACGCTTGCATATCTAGAGACAAATTTACGCGAGGCCTTGCGGTAGTGCCCAAAGGCGTAGACGTTGAGCGCTGTCTGGCCTAGTTACCACACCGGCAGCACCCATAAGGCTAATTTTGCCTCCACGAAATCTAAAAAACCCTCAAATTACCAAAGGTCCCATGGCTATAGAGCTCTTTGAACGCTTCTTTCAGCGCTTTGGATTATCTGAAATCAAGCCACCGCCATGAAAAAAACAGACCGAAGCGACAGCCACAAGCCGACTGTGTGACGATTTGGAGATCATCTGCGCCAAATAAGTGTTGTAATGCACCACTTTAAATGGCATGCTACCCTCTACCCTGCAGCTTTGTTTCTTTTGGCGTTTAAATGACATATGAGCCCTGGCAGGATGTTAAACTTGTTTGATTTGTTGTAACAAAAGGTGTCTGATGATTTCCCTCAACTGCAAAATGTTTTGGGGCTGATGTTATCAGATTTATCACTCGGACGTCATGCTTACCACAATTACAAAATAGCCAAAGCTCACCTTCCCTATCACAAATGTTTCGCATCCGAATTTGTCCGCCTTTCGTTCTAGAATATTGATGTTTCAGGATCCTACTTTTAAATAATCAAAATTACTTTTTTATCCCGAAAACCTGCGAAAATCGCTCGGGATACAGTGGTGCAAGTTAGACATGATGACCAGGATCTGCAGCGGATTCCTTTTGTTCACAGCCCATTTCGATTGACTCACAATGTGTTCACAACATCTGTACGATTCTACTTATTTTCTGTAGTTTTGCGAATATGCTCCGATTTTCAGCCTTTGAAACTCTATGTACAGCAAATGGGAACAACTGTCTAGCTTAATTGCTCGCCAGCCACGCCTGCGCTGAAGCTCACTACCTAAAACTCCTAATCGATCAGTTCAGTTTAGTTCATTGCATTTGTGAATCACTTCAACTAGTGGCTTATTGGTTGTTCCGGTGCAATTACAATAAAAGCATGAATACCACATCAATACATGAAAACAACGTGACCACGTTCGCGCGTTATCAAACGTCCAGTCGTTCACACAACTTCACCAGCAACAAATTCTTCAATCAAAATCGAAATCGTGAACACATCTTTCACAATGGCAAGCAAGCAATTATTATGCATCGGGAACGTCTTAATCCTCTAGCCTGGTGCAAAATTGATTGCGAGTGCGAGAAGCGATGATGGTCGGCAGCGGCTGCTCCAGGATGAGGCTACAAGATGCGAAAAGGCCCTGTGTGTCTCCAACAGGCGAAGAGCTGGCAGATCAAGAGCACCCGCCGTTGCCACCCGGGTGGCACGCTGGCATACAGCGGTGCGAGGGGTGAGTAGACACCGGATCGCCACCGGAGCCTGCGAGTCAGTAAGGGCCCTGAATACAGCGAGGGCGTCACAGTGGTTGACAAGGTCACTAACATAGCGTTAGCCCAGCGCTTGAACAGTCCTGGCCGTTGAATCCCACCGACACGCATCGGTGACGATCCCAGCCCCACAGTTGATCACCGTTTGCACTTTAGGTGACACGCTGCAGCCCCACCCCAGACTGAGAGGCAATGCAGAAGATGAGGGAAAATATGGCACTCGATGAGAAGTTTACGAACTTTGGGTGTAAGGTGGTAACTATTTGTATACAAGCAAAAAAGGATGGTGCTGCACTTTTTGACAACATGGGATATGTGGAACCCCAGGAGAGGATACTTTCAATAGAAGCCCCCAGCATCTTCACGGACGAGGAAGGGCTCAATTGGTGTCCCGTAATGTCAAGGTCGTTCGTGAATATTCAATTCGTCGTTCTGAAGAGTGTAGGACCACCCAAAAACCCCTGAGGGACGCTGTGAGGTCGCGGAAGAGAGAGACGAGCGTCTCTCGCCATCTGCCGCCGACTAACAAGGTAGCTCTCAAACCGCTTCAGATTAATGCCATTCCACTGCAGCTTTGTCAGAAGAACGCCATGGTCTACACTATCAAGGGCATGGCTTAGACCAATGGATATAGATTGAGATCAGTCGGTATAGATCAAGTAATATTGGCAAGTATTCTTTGCCACACAAGCACATTTTAGCTTTACAAGCATTCAAGCACAGCCTGTGACGGCGGCCCTAACGCCGATATTTTTTACAAGATCTGTGCTCCCGTAGTGGTTATCCCATGACAGCACTGAATACCCGCACTACCCCGTCCAGTCTTCCATTTGTCCCATACTTACTCACGCTCTCTGCGAAAATTGAGTGCTTGGTGGCGGTTTTTAAATGACAATTTGACTTTCAAATGCAATGCAAGATAAGACTCCATTCTAACATTTTCCAGGCAAAGCTCTTACCTCCACCTGCTCAAAAACGCAAAGGTGTTTTGACGAGCGTAAACAGCAGTGGCAAATAGCCATAGGCTTGACGAATGAAGCTTGCCCCCTTGCAAAATAAGCGCCCCCCCCCCCTCCACATTCTTTCGAAGATTTGGAGCCCACCCCATAAAAATCGTGGGCGCGCGCCAGCTAAAAAAGCGCGCGAAGTACGCCTCTTTGGCGGGTACCACCGCAGCTCGGTACGCAGCTATCAGCGCGCGATATTTAGCGCCGCCATATTGATATGACGTCATTTTCCGATAAGCGTGCCGTCCGGAGCTGCAGGCGTACAGTCCCTCTCCGCCCGCTCCGTCTGGCAGCAGCACCTCAGGCCTCGGCGTGCAGGTCACAGGTGAGGTCATGGGTCAAGGAGCGTGGTTACAGTGGCGCATCCATCACGCTAATGACGGGTCCTGGGTCGAGCTATGTGAGACCGTCAAGTTGCAGTTGAGTTTTGACGATTCAGAGGCAGAGATGTTGTTATAGAGAATGGGACGGAGGGTTTTATGAAGCAAGTCATATGCTCTTGTTTTAGTGGTTTTAGGACAGAAGTACGTAAGAAAAGGTACGTATTCATGAAGTACACAGGCAATTATTCGTGAGCAATCTACGCAAGGTATAAAGTTGGCATGGCAGAATACACGCGCAAAAGTTCGCACTTAAATGTTCGTAAGTAAATGTTCGCACCGTATAAAACAGAAAATGTTTGGAAAGAAGTCATGATACCAAGTGAAAGAATATTGGTGCATTGACAAGTCTTCGCCGCAACAAAAGTTTGCATGCATTAATAATGTAGGCATAAGCAATTAAACGTACGCAAACATTCGAAGCAAAAAAGGTGGTCTGGCAAAAATGCTCACGCAAATGTTCATGAGCAGCATTGGCGTATGAGTGGGCGTCAGTGGTGCGCTGTAATTTCGTAGAATGGTATAATTATATAGTGAGCTAATAATGCATTAGATGCATTATTAGCTCAACATTTGCGATGCACTGTTAAACGAACGTTAAGCCGAACAACTGAGCATGGCAATGCACGAATGCAATTGACTTCGAGATGATGGATGATGCACTACTCCAGAGCAGGTCGACCACCAGTGTACCAAATTGTGCGTCGGCAGCTCTAAAATGTCTTGGCTTCCGACGAGAACCTAAGGTATGAATTCGAATGAGTTCGTTCTAGCTCTATCCAGCGTACGATTCAAAAATGATGCTCTCGGGCACTGTTGGGTCGGATGCACACGCGGTCTGCTGAATCAAATGGGGTTCACCAAACCTTGCCAAGCTGGTGGATCATTCTCTCCGGAATCCAATTTACTTTACATAAGCAATCGTATATCGGGTGTCGCTGACGCCCGCCGCATTCCACAAATGAGCGGACTCGACGTGCCCATCAGCTGGGGTCAGATGTGCGCTCAAGAGCATCAGGCAAAGCCATGGACAGAGACGTCGTCAGGGCTACAGAGAATGGGGGAGCACAACAAACTCCACCAGTGGTCTGCAGGGGACATATCTTTTTAACTTTTAAGCCTCCAATTCCCGCCATCCCAGGGCCATCGTGCACAGCCTCAAGTGGCATAGGCTCATTTACTGGTCGCATTGGAGCGTGAGGTTCATGTCATGAAAAGTTGTTTGGTCATGATACCTGATCTGACTTACAGAGTTGTCACCATCCACCGCCATCCCCTACCCACCCCTTTCCCCCAATCGACGGGATTTGGTGGGCCCTGCACTGACCATTTATCTGGCAGCGGACACCAATAATGAATATCTGCATCCCAACTTTCAGTACACATTTGCATGCGAAGTTTTGTATGCGTACTGTCGTCAAATAAACTTCAGCACTGAAGGACGTTTTTGTACAAACTCTGTGTACTTACATGTATATCGAAATACGAGCCTTCGCCCGCGTTCTCTTGTGAAACGGACGCTATCCTTGACTCACATTTGTGCCGAACACTTTTCCCGATACAAACGTGTTTGCGCGCGAACATTTGTGCTCCAAAATTTTTCTGACGAGCATTTGACCTTGCTACCTGCACCCATACGTACTTTTGTCATTACGAACATTAGGCATGCGCACTTAATCCCACGAACAATGGCCATACGTACTTCTGTCTGCCACCTAAGTTTTGGCAGGTGAGGTTATTTCGTCGTCCTCCTTGGCACGTATTTTGCGTGTGTTATGGTTTTAACCATAGCCGAAGAAACCTGTCACACATTGTTAGGAGGGGAGGGGGGGGGGGGGGGCTCAGAATTGTTTGGGTCATTTGCTGCCATGCACCCGCACCGCTGAAAAACTTAAGTTGAAAGTTCCAAAATGTTGTGAACAAGCGCCTAATCCCCGTATGATGCCGGACTTCGCGCTCCATTGGCGTTATGTGTGCTTTGGCTGCCTCTGGAATTATTTTCGTTTTTTTCTCACCTTCGCCTGACGAAGCGGCACCTATTCGGTGTAAGTTAACTGGCAGATACTTAAACCGAGCAGATCCCGGTCACACCCACGGTATCGATCTCGATCGTTAAACGCGCGGAAGGCTGGGAATGCAAATATCAGACAACCGACCACCGGGCACTTGCGGGATGTCACACTTGTCCTGGCTATCAGATATGGATAGCACAGGATGCAACAGCGCTCTCTGGATGACGTCATCCTTCACACCACTGCCAAAACTGCGGGGGGTACCTCTGCCATGTGTCAGAAGACGTTTGGTCCCCTCGCGTCACACGCAGCCCATTGCCACCCGCGGCTAGGCGACAGGCGGCAGAGGCGCTGGCTGCTGGTGTTGACATCCCTGACAGCATCGGCATATTAAGCAACGGGCCGATAAAGTGCATTCAGACCGAATTCTCGATCGGTCCATGCCTTCATAAAGACACGCTTGAATACGTCCCTTTGTGGGCTGGCTCTGTTCATGATCCCATGGAAATCTGAAAGCTGATCTTAAAATGCGTCATCTAACAAAATTTAAAGACCGACGCCAGCTTACACGAAGCGTTTCATTATAGGCGTGTAGATTACGATGACGAATGACGCGCCTGACATGGTGGCCAATGGTGGCACCATCTACCCAGATAATGTGACAGGCAAGATCTTTCGATGATCGTGTTACATTATGATTGCCAGCTTCGCTCTCATGCAAGCAAAAACTTAGAACAAGGGTCTCACTCCGGGACCTTAGTATAACGGCAGTAATGTGTCTCCCGGCGACATCAATGCAGCCAGGCCACACAGGAGAAAATGCCATCCAACTCGGACAGGCGCTAATTATCCACTGACATTGCTCGATTATCCATTGCTTAGGAGTGGTGAGAGCTTTCGGAGATTGCAGGGGTTTGGTATTCACTAGAGGAGTAGCTTCAAGGCAGTTTTTATTTCAAATTACATTCACGCCACGGACTCATTGTCTACCCTCTGTCATTTATGGTCTACCGGCTTGTGTCGTCGTCTGTCTATAGCCGAGTCTGATGCTTTATCGTCGTTAGCGCAGGTTTACGTTTCACGTTGTATGCAGGAAGAACTTAAGCTACGCGGCCGATCGCAGCGCCTTTCTTGAAAATGCATTTTGGCGTCGATGATATTTGTTTTTTTAGTTTGCTGTTTGGCGACGTGTCACTTCTTTGAGAGCGGGCTTCTTTACCACATTATATAACCTGGGCTTAACAATTCAGGGCATAGGCTCTGTTAGGAATCCAGCACCCACGAGCCTTCTTGCGACAAAAATACCATATATTTTTAATTAATCGCTTCGGGTTTCGCTTTAAGTTTATTGCTTACGGCCAAGTGGAAACCACCATGGCCCACAGCCAGCCCTCGCCATTTTATTGCGTTTTGAACGAGCATGGCCCTTTTGAAATGATGTGGTCGGATGGGATGCAATCTAGCCGTTATCGCAGTGCATACATTTGTCAACCGGTGCCACAACTTTACGTAGGTTTGCAACGGCAACATAACAAAGCCAGCCGCTACGATAAGGCGTGCAAAATTTGCAACCGCAAACTTTCCACACTCGAAGCCCGCTAGATATAGGCAGGCTGGACAACAAGATCAGTGGTCATACTTAGACAGGAAGCGAGATTGCTATGACGACGGAAAACGAAAATTCAGAGTGTTTTGTTGTTCTACTTTTTCTAAAGGCAACCTCGAATTCCCTGCTCTGTTGGTTAAGACTTATTGTCGTTGATACAATAATCGGTTTCACGAAGGATTTAAGCTACATAATAACTTTATATTACAATGTTACTGTTGACGGGAGTCACTGTTCCCAGCTTTCTGTCAATGAGTTATGGGATTACACCAGTTGTTCCAATTTATGAAGATACAAAAGAAAACTGGTACACTCAAAACTCAATAAGCAGTTATGTGTAAAAATAGCACTTTGGGTTTCCAACCTGTTGTGCCAGGTCAAGATCCTCCCTGAAATCTTTTGAGCATTGCACAACGCGGCAAAATATGTAAACCTGTGCTCAGCGTAATGGAAGCCGTTGTATTTACCAGCGGCCTTCTCGGTAATCACGTCGCAAAACCAGCGTAATGGAAGCCGTTGTATTTACCAGCGGCCTTTTCGGTAATCACATCACAAAACCAGCGTAATGGAAGCCGTTGTATTTACCAGCGGCCTTTTCGGTAATCACATCACAAAACCAGCGTAATGGAAGCCGTTGTATTTACCAGCGGCCTTTTCGGTAATCACGTCGCAAAACCACGTCAATAAATCAGCCACTTCGCCTGCCACGCATAAAGGAAGTTTTAATGCATCGAATAGATGTTTCCAATGGCAACGATGTGATTTATATCTAATTATTATACAAAAAAAAATCAATCAAATTTCCCATCGATTCGTGCAGTGTATGTTTCCAAGGACAAATATTTTGCCCATCTGGCAAAACGACCCTTCAAAGCAGTAATTATTATTAATTACACTGCCGACAACACCTGCGGTCAAATTCTTAAAAGTGAGCGAGCGTGTGCTCGGGAACGCAATGTGCATTGCTTCAAATCGTCCATCGTACTTGTTCACAATAGGCCGTTCCTAACGTCCTCTCACAGCCCAGCGGCGTCTTGAGACCCACAGAGCTGAAGACATCAAAGCTACGCCTTGCCAATACGACGCAAGCGAGCGCATTGCGCACGACTCCTGAGTAGACTGTTTAAGTATGCTGGACCTTCGCACCTAGTCCTAAATAAACCCAAGGCCTCGGCCAGACCTCCTACACTGTGGTGCTGGAAATTGACGGTGAATGCATTGTTTATGCTTTAATGTATTGGCTTTGGGAAGTGGCTGATCGGTTTACTAATGGGTCATGGCGTCACCACTGCTTAACGTCACTGCTAGACAGGGTAAAAAGTTTCTCGTTGCGGCTAATCTGATGAAGTTTATCCCATATTCCCTGAACGTTAGAATGCCAAGTTCCGCAGTAAATTTGAGCAATGTATAAGGCGCTTATGTGATACCTAGGTGAACATTCGTGACACGCCAATGTTCGTAGGCTTTTCCAAGATCGTTCATCAACGGGGTCCCCTGCCTTCCTGTACGCGAGTCCAAGCTCAATACAAACGAGTGTTTACCGTAATGCGCATGTTGGCAAGGAAAATCAGGATGTCGGTGCCAGAACACAGCAGTACCGACCGCTCTACAACTGTTCCTGAACTGGTCATATCGAACAATGTGTGCCGTTGTCAGTCAACGTTCACCTGCGTTGAAACGCCGAATGCTGGTGCCAGTGCTGGTAAGTTCCATCTGACCTTGCCGGCTGTGGCCCGGCACTCAGAGCATTTAGAATTGTGAAGGCCACGATTTGTTGGTGTTTAAAAATAGAGGAAAGTGTTGGACCTCTGTTGTGTGCCTCACTGTGCGCATATGATGCAAACGCGCCCACTCGTCGCGCTCTGCAAGGCGCTGAGCTCAAGCTGTGGAAAAGATCTGACGCTGGCAGACCTCCTTCATCGCCCGACTGTGCCCCGACTCACAGGCCAAGGACGGTTCAGCAGAGCAGCGCCCAGCCGCCGCAGCGGTCCCACGCGCGGCGCCGGGGCGCCACACCTGCCGCTGTCTCGCAGGTCGCGGCGTCGCAGCGCTGCGGTCACCGCTGCTGTCGGCGCTTCTCGGAGCCAGGCGCGCCACCTCACTCAGTCCCCCTTTCTGGACCGCAGGTCGCGGGGATCCCCGGCAGAAAGGCCCGGCTAGCTCCAGCGACGCGGCCCGTGACGTCACTGCCCGTGGTGCAGCGCGGGGGCGCGGCTTACCGGAGGTCCCGGCCTGTCGGCGCCACTCGCCAGTTGAGCTGCCGCTAGCGGCGGGCGAGCGTCGTGAGGCGTGTGGCGTGCGGCGTGAGGCGTGACGAGTGAGCAGCGGCCAGTGCGTGAGATGCGGGCGTGAGCGCGGCGGGGACGCAGCTGCGAGATGAGGGGCCGCGTGACCGTGGCGCACGGCCGCGACAACCCCGCCGCCACCGACGATGACGGCATCATGCTTCACCGGCTGAGGCGGCTGGGCTCGACGGCAGCGGCTGGGGAGGCAGCGCCAGCCGCCGACGCACGCGCGCCGCCGCCGGACCAGCAGGGCAACCGTTTCGGCTCCGTCAACGGCGTCTCCGAGGCCAAGCCGAAGTCGGTCTGGACGCTGCCGGAAGTCGACCTGAGCCGCGTCAGGGACAAGGCGATCGGCTTCGTCCGGCAAGGGTCGAGCAAGGTCAGTGGCCGGCTGGCGCTCCGTTTCGCCAGCTGTAAAGCCGGGCCCGTGCCGCTGGAGTCTGGAAGGGTTGTTGGTCACCTCGGGCTTCCGTCCTCAGGCCGTAGGGGGCCATGCCTCATGAAGCATGTTGTGTCCTGCGTTGCGTTTGGGCAGCTGAGTGGCGTAACTGTGCTTGAATGAATCTCCATAAGCCCGAGGCGGGCGTCGACAGATGGCTAAACCTTGTTCAGCTTGGTCCCCTGGGCAAGGATGGGCCGGTCTTCATGTCAAAATGTCAGCACTCGCCCTAAATGGATGTATACCACTAGACGCTTCACTGCAGGCTGAAAACTGGATGACTAGAGGACAAGCGAGTTTTTTTTTGGGGGGGGGGAGAATGGGTGTTTGTTTTCATGCAACGCGATACACGGGAGGCTAACCTTGCTTAAGTGGGGAGACTCGTCCTCTACCTCCTCTCTCCCGGCAGCTGATCCCATGCTTGCCCCAAGCCTTTAGAACTTTTGCCTCAGTGTCAGGAGCGCAACTTTACATGCTTTTGGCGCGCCTGAGCCTCCCCAATACTGACTTGAGCCCCGTCCCTTCCCAGCGCTCCTCTGAGACACACCAATGCCCAAGAGCAAAGAGAGAATACTGGGCCAAATAAATGCATAACCATTATCTTAACTATTGATATAGGAGGCAGTATATACCTAAACACGTCACCATCGGCGTCATGATCATTTTGTGCCAGCTAGTATCCTGTAGGTACCCAATAGTTTTATCATGCTAGCTCCTTCACATATTAAGTCGGCCTGCGAAAGTTTGACAAGTTTTCAAATGATAACGCCTGGATTAGGATAAAGAACAACTGACTGAAATATGCGTCAGCTTTGAGAAGTACAGGATGGCCCGGATAAAAGTTACCGTATGTTTTCCCCAACAGTGGCAAGTGTATTTATCGCGTAATCGTGGCTGTGGTGGTTATGGAACGCGATCAGTGACAGCGGTAGTCATCAGTGATCCCTTACTAGGATATACTTAAATGTTTTTTATCTAGGTTACACCCCATTTTGAGCTTTTCACAAAAAGGCAGCTCACATTTACTTAAGATGGGAAGTCACGCCTCCGCAGGAAAACAATATTTAACCTGCGTAATGTATACATATATATATATATATATATATATATATATATATCTCTCTCTCTCTCTCTCTCTCTCTCTCTCTCTCTCTCTCTCTCTCTCTCTCTCTCTCTCTCTCTCTCTCTCTCTCTCTCTCTCTCTCTCTCTCTCTCTCTCTCTCTCTCTCTCTCTCTCTCTCTCTCTCTCTCTCTCTCTCTCTCTCTCTCTCTCTCTCTCTCTCTCTCTCTCTCTCTCTCTCTCTCTCTCTCTCTCTCTCTCTCTTAAATGCGACGCGTGTTTGAAAATAAGCTTTTGAAGTATAACTTCGAGGACGCAATTTAAGTGGCCCAAATCCGGGGAGAAATCAGGTTTTTAGTGTTAGGTTCGGTCAACCTTTTCTTCCACCCCCGCTGATTTTAGAATGTGACACCCCTGTTTAGCATGCCTAGCGAACCTGGTAAGCTTACTGCATCACTACGTTTGGTGACGTCTTACCATATAATCTTATTTACATTTGTCCATGTTATTACAGGATAGATAAATGCAATTTGAAGTAACAGCATGGTGTAAAAACAGATCCGGTACTCAATTATGATAAGTCTCTGCTTTTTGTCTGCATGCTCCCTGGTGTTGTTTTCCCAAGACAAGCGACGCTCTATGCTCTGATGCATGCCGACTGGAGGTGACCTTCATCATGCTTCCGATGAAATCATGCGCAATAGAAGCCGCATGACGGAAAACAACTGCCACCGGTTGTGCAGTGTGACCAAAGCTGTGAGACTTGGATGCAGTGCGGAGCACCTGCGAACCCTGCAGCTGCTACCGATGAAGTGATCTGTGATACGCGTTATCGCAACTGGGCGTGTTGGAATTTTGCGCATCAGAAGGCGTGCGATACTATTAATTTGCGCGTAGCGCGGCTTCGCGATAGCGCTTCGCGTGCCACGCTATCACCTTTGGAGTGGCGTCGATTTTCTGTGACTAGATAGATCCTTTACGGCAAGATAAGATACTTTGCGTCACACCCGCGTTTGAGTCCGGTTGGAGATGAATTGGATTGAGTCAACCGCAGAATGACTCGGACTTTATTTTAATCAATGAGGAATTGATTCCTTCCAAATTGGCTCGGCTGTAACCCAGCTGTCTTGATTGCTATCAGCGAGTAGAAATAACAGTAACACCAAATGTTCAGAATCTAGCAGTATTAATCTGAATCGTTATTGATTAATATCATCGATGAGCTCGTACAAAAACGAAATGTCAGTTACAACATTTATTTTTATTTCCAGAGCTCGGAATTATGAACAAATCGAACAACTGCTCATTCATGATATTAGTATGATCAAAAATATTTAATACGTATGCTTTACATCGCTCATAGAACGGTTCACGCACCGAACTGTCGCCGCCAGAATCGAATCTACTTGAATAGGCTCCGTCGTCTTATTCCGTCTGAATCAAGCGGGATCATGTTTTCGCGGGTCGTAATCAAAGTCGATCCAAAATCATGCTATGCCGCTCGAAATCATGTTACGCTGCTCGGAATCAGCCCGTGCCAGCCCCTCACAGCGCGAGCAGGAGTCGGTATCGATTTCGGAGGAGCGCATCAAGCACAAGTCCTACGTGCGCCACATATGCCTTATCCCCGCCCCAGTAACGTCAGTCTTTGTCGTTGTGTTTACTCCAGACAATACAACCATACTCGAACGATCTGCTTTCATTGGGGCTTTACGACGCACTCAGCTGCTGCTGCTTTATGGCGTTACGTGCCTTCCACCCTGACAAGAACGACGGGCACCGCGTGGAACTCAGCGGCGCCATGTGGAAATGATTTTAATTGAAAAGAAACCAAAACTAATGAACACCAAATAGCCATACCGCGGTGCATTCGCGCGATTTAATTGTGCCGCTCACGCTGCGCCACGCCAGTATCCTGGTCGCTGACGAACGAAAGGCATGATTGCCAGAAGAGAAATCGGCAGAAGACGGCTGTCTGCCACAGCGGCCGTCGGCTGAGTGACAGCCCTCTGTTTTCGTCTGCCGCCGCCCACGACCGGCCGGCGGCAAGGTCACCGCAAAGCCTAATCGGCTACGTGGCTGGCGCAAGTCAACCGCGGCGCGCGGCACAGTCGACCACTTTTTCCGCGACGAGGTCACCCCGCGCGCCGGCCTACAGCCCGTCTGCACTTCTGAGACGGCCGACCGCGGTCTGAAATTCTGCCGCACTCAATTGCGTCAGCAACAAACCTCTGAGACTCGTTCCCCATTGGTAGCGTACGTACCTCAGGCTGCTTCCTATGACGTCACAAGTGTCTACGTCACACACGAGTGCCTGCATTCCAAGGCCGTATGTATAAAACGCCATTCGTGTAGAAAATATTTTGCAAGGCTACCTCATGAGATAAAAAAAATGCTGGAGGTGCCTTCCGCAAAACGCACGCGGTGCTCAAAATAGGCAGTTTCGGTTGGTAATTTTGGCCACAGGATTTGAATATTCCACTGAAAACATGACGCGACATCGTTCTAACGCATAACGAAGTCATCGCAGGTCACGTAAGGAAATACAAAATCATGTGAGGTCATCCAAGGTTAATGAGCTATGTCGCCTGTGGGGGAAAGACAAGGTGAACGAGTGCGACGCGTGTAACCAGCACCTCCTTATTGTGTTTGTAAAGCTGATGACGAATAATTTCATATAGCAACGTGCCCGTTCTTCGTCTTTTACAAATACCCTGCCCACCGTAGAAGGGCCTTTATATTCTGTAGACAATAGCTATGCGCTTTTGAGTACGTGTAGTGATGCAAAACACCATTTTGACCAAGACTTCGTACAGTCACATAGACCCACTTATCACCGCAATTTTGTCATTCGAATTTAATATAAATGTGACCTCTGCTGACCTCGGGATGGACTCCCTACAGTCATAACGCCTGTTTCCGTGCCCTCAATATCCATCTTGGCGTGTCAACACAGGTTTGAACTGCATCTATCGTAACGACCTTGTTACCTTTGGTGACCTCTGGTGACCCATATGTAACCTGAGGTCAACAATTTGGTGTGCATTCTTCATGAGTTGACGAGACCTTCACAACGGCGTCTTTGCTTTTCTCATACGGCATCTGGAAGTAGGAGATCCCAGTAGGGAAGTCAGCTCCCACAGCCGGGCACGACTGTTTGAAAACCACGGTCTGGCCCAAACTAATCTGGTAGCGCTTTCTCTTCATGCCGACGGGCCGACAAAAAAATCCTGGCAGCATTTTCAGCCGGCGCATGACGTTACAAACCGTTACTTCGTGGTCACGTGATGTGGCGTGGGGGGAATACTGGGTCGTGATTGGTGCTGACAAACGTACCTATGACAGATCGAACACGGCCGGGGTCCGCGAAATACCGAGCGTAAGCAACATACGCCGCTGCGGGTGCGCGACGGCGTGGGTGATGATGATATAAGTGTTACAGAGCGCGTCGGTTCGCAACGAGATGGTAGCGCAGTCGTAATAATTCTTGAAGTAAATTCTAAGATCAGAAGGAAACGATGCTGAGCGAGGTGAACGAATAGCACGTAGGCAAAGTCAAATTTCAAATACCTTGAAGTTGGTAGCTCTGGCCAGATTACCACCATCGGATCCCATCAAAATAAGCGCCTGGAATTGGATAAAAATGCGCTCATTCTGGTCTTTCACGGTCAACAACGGTGAGGAACAGCGAAGAAAGTAGTGACAACAAAGCACATGGTGACTCGTAAATGACTCATCAAAAAAACCTTCCCAGACTATGGGTGCAGTTTCATTGCAGTTTCGTTTCATGAGTTGGTGGAGGAGGCTTAAACAGTGAGAATAACCTCACCCTATCCCCAAATTAGCCAACAAATAGGTTTCTCGCCGGTTTTTCCCTCCTCCCTTCTCAAAATTCTGGGGACGGGAGTATAAGTTGCGGAGGTGGGACTATAGTATTGCGCTCCGCGGCTGCATGCTGCGCCTCTTCCTGTGCCGTGACTGCCGGAGGTCAGCGACCTGGCGCTGATATGAATAAAGTCGCGCCCGTGGAATAGCCGCTGTCCAGTACACGCTGAGCCTCATGCGTGAGGCATCGGCGTTTGTATTTGGGTGCGGCTAGTACGCGTCACGCGACTTTACCACATTCCTTATGTCATTCGAGGCAAATAACCTGGTAGCGACGTAGTTTCGCAAAATAGGTTCGGGGGCTGATAATTGAAACTATACAAGGCCCACCCAAAAACTATGTCACCAAATGTCTTTTTCCACGGATTTGGCCAGCTTCCCTTGCAAAGTTGGAGAGGCCTCGTCCAAGTGTGGAGAAGGGAAAGGGCTGGGGCCCTCCCCGTACTGAAAAGGAAACTGCACCCCCTGCAGCCTGAGGTCGTTAATTAACTGTGTGTATGTTCAGTGCACATGAGAATGGCCGGAACTTGAAAGACAGCACGCAAATTATTAACAGCCCTCGTTCTGATTTGCTGTTTTTGATAACGCGGACTGATGGTGATACGGATGGGGAGGTTGATGCGATCTCTTGCTGTTCCTAAACTAAGTAAGATAGAGCCTAGCGGAAAACATACGGGTGTTTTTCTAGCGGCCATATTTTCCTGAAAAAATGGCTTTTCAGCTTAACGTGCTCATGGTGATTGCATCATATTCTGCAGTGAAACGAAACCCGAGATGGCGTGTTCTTTGTTAAATATGAGTCCTACAATATGTAGTTTTATGTGTCTTTAGTCGATATTTATGATGCATGGCTCCGTTCATGTGGCAGTGCCGGCCCGCCGTGCACAGTCCGCAGAATTCTCAGTTGTTGCTCACTGCCCGCGCCGGCCGTAGATCGCCGTGCAGTATTCTCCAGACAGGGGAACGCATATGTGGAGCGATGACAACGATATTGGCCAGCGGTGGGTGGAAAGAGGAGACAGGGGCGGGGACATACAAAGCCGAGGCTCCTACTGTGATTAGAAGGCCGAAAGACGCATCTCTGTGCGATTTATTTAGGGCGAATTTTATTTTGCCCATCCTCGTTATGTGCTGAGTGTTGTGATATCCCTTTCTTTTCTGTCCCGTCCTGTCATGTTACCTTCAGCTCCGTCCCGACTGATCTTGTTTCCTGTTCTGCACTGCCATATCCCGCGCTGCTCCGTTATCTTCCCCTCCACTCTGTCCTCTCCGATCCCGCTCCGGCTTCTAACCCATCTTGTCCTGTTTTGTCGTTTCCTATTCTCGGCCTTCTGCCTTCTGGATGCCATACAATGCCCAGCGATAGCGGAACCCCTATGAATATTATTGCGATTTCGCCCTGTTCTTTATGTGTACCTATTCCAACGTGTGTGATTTTGGGTTCTCCCAATATTGTTTATAAAATGCTTGTTTTGTTCAATTCTTCTAATTGAAAATGTCATTTTCAGGTCAGATTGTGTCATGTAGATACTTTTCGAGCCGTGGTCATTCTCAAGAGTCAGGATGAGGATGGGTTGAAGATGAGTAAGGCCCGAAATATTGGGTACCGTTGATATAACCATTAGTGAACTGTACAACGCTGCCTGGCCACCATCTCCGGGTATGGTGAAGGTCGTTTGATCTACGCAAGGACTTTGAACTCAAAACTCGTATTTACACTAATAAGTACGTGAGCTGGAGGTGCTTTTGTCCGGAGATTTTAGGAGACCCGTCACCTCTCCGTTGTCTTTCGCAGCATTCATGATGCTGCAGTGGGGCGTCAAAAAGCGTTTGCGGCGTCCTACTTTGCATGACATGAAGGATCAGACTCACGATGCTTCGGCCGATGTTGCTTGCGAAGTGTCTGTGTGCCGAGCGCTTCCGTTTTTTCTCCAGTCTACAGGCTGCATGCATCTTTTATATTCTGGCATTCGGCCATACAGTTGCCACACTTGCACACTGATGAACAGTGCAGTGCGTACTGTTACCGTGCGCATGCCGTTGCAGAGGTTTCATCGGCCGATCATGGACGGCACGAGACGCATAAAGGTCGGAGGTCAAAGCCTGCCGGGCGCGCCTGCGACTGACCCCGCGGCCGAACCCTCGTTCACCGACAACCGCATCAGCACGTCAAAGGTCAGGTGGTGTTGGCGTACCGCTGTCGCTTGTGTGCTCGTTCACCATTCTCATTGCCGCAGCCGATGTGCAGCGGCTGCAACCCATCGGTATGCCTAATAGGCTGTGTGAATCATTGGGACCAAGGAGGCGATGCTGCTGCATCCCAACTTGATCGTGGTCTTTCAAGTCTCTAAATGACCCTGCTCCTAACGTTGTGTTGTGTATGTTAAGCGACATCAATGTACATATATATATATATATATATATATATATATATATATATATATATATAGCGTGCATTTAACAGTCGAAATGAAATACAAAATGACATTAGGCGTGAAATGGAAAACGGCATCCTCTACAGCATTAATCTCCATATTCATGTCCGTCACTGAACACAAACGGCCGCATCAGCCGGCGCGTGGGCTGCGCGTGTAACGAATCACGTATCACCATGAGCTATTTGAGATAGCATGCTGCAATGACCTGACAACCAGCACAACGACTTAACGCGGCAATGAGGTGCTCTGCTCTTTGTTAAGCCAACTAATGTGATCGACCAACTCGTTCGTTTACACGTGTTGCGTCGGCGCGCTCCCCGTCACGTACTACCCTCACTTGTCCACCTGTTCCACGTCAGCGGACAGGAGGCGAGCCCACAGAGTCGGCGATGCCACTGGGAAAAACTTATGAAAATCAAAACTTCTGGCTTGCTGACGTATATTGCTATCGAGATATGCGAGAGCAGCGTTGCCCCATTGCAATACAAATGAAACAGAGCGATATCTTTAGGCTTTGCTTCGCTTCGATCAATGAACCCTTATGAAACGTCCAAGATTTGAATGCACGTCCAATGCGAGTCCGTTGATACAAATGGAATATACATGTATTGCTCTGTTTCATGTTTTACTGTTATGCCATGAAGGTCGCGTTGCTTTGACTTGTTCGTTTTGTTTATTCATTCCAGTTGTAGCCCCCCCCCCCTAAAAAAAAAACATTGGTTATATGACTTTGAGACTAGAATTAGAACGTGCGTTGAAAACCTCTTGCCATAGTCAAGAAACGTCCGTGGCGTCTTCATTTTGGTGGCGCGAAAATGACACCACTGGGTTTCTCTGCCATTTAAAAACATATCGAGCACCTGCCATGGGCTGAATCCCATTTTGATTCGAACGCTAGGTCGGATTGATGGTTTCATCATCACATCATCGCTATTGACTTTCATCGAAGAGATTCCCTGCACCACTGCGGCGAATTTAGTGGCATTGCCATTGCCCGATTCGTTACTCAGTCTTCCCTCCACGCCTAACGAAGCGCACACAGATGGGATGCGCCAGGTAATGTTGAAACACCGCGCCAAATTCGCCTCGCTCGGCCACAAGGTGCGCCGCGAACAGGGCCTATCCGCAAAGCTACCGAAAATCGTTGGCGGGTACCTCGCCAGATTACCGTGCGCTGTAGGATCGCATGCCACGGCCCTGAGCGGCCCGACACCGCGGCGCGCCCAGGGCCAGCCGCCCAGCGTATCTGTGCTGTGTGTGCAGCGATACCGACCGGCGCTGCAGGCCACGCGGCGGGGCCTTGGCTCGGCCGCGCGCCGCACCGCGCCGCGCCGCGCCATGACATGACGCGGCGCGCTGGCCCGCCGGCCCAGCTGCCGTGCGCAGGCCGCAGCCGTGCTATCTCGGCGGCGCCGGGCGGCGGGCGGCCCGGTAATCGCCGTGACACGGACGGCTGCCGGAATGCCGGTTTTCGGACTTTCCGTCGTGTTCGTGTGTCGCGGCTTCGCCCGCGGTCGTTTGAGGATGATTCGTCGCGTCACGTTCGGCGAAGAGGCGCCTGTTAGCGTCCGTGCCGCCAGAGCTTCGTGTTCAGACTGTTTGTGCCCGCCAGGGCAACGTATTCAGACTGTTTATACCCGCCAGAGCTCCGCGTTTAGACTCTGTTCCCGCGAGAGCTCCGTGCCCAGACTGTTCATACCCGTCAGCGATGTTTCGCCGCTGTTATCCGGAACGACTGTGGAAGCTGTTTGGACTGTTTGTGTCCGCCAGATATCCGTGTTCAGACTTTTTGCTTCACATGGGTCTGTCGTGCCGTACGGTATCGACCTAGCAGTTTCTTTTTTATCTTCTTAGTTATCGTCTGTTGTGAGCTGGTTACTGCTGTTCAACGTGGTTCACGTTGCGTTCTGCTGTCCGACGTGGCTCATGCTGGCTGCTGCTGTTCGACGTGGTTCACACTGGCTCCATGCATCGAGTGGTATATAGGTTGTGAGAGCATTGGGCGTTGCTGCAGAGGAACTTCACACCTCTAGAATGTCGTGCACGCTGCACGTGCAAGCTGCAGCGGAACATAGGCGCCTCCAGGGTACATCCGTTCGGCTTACTGAAATGTCCACTCGTGCGTTTTTGGAAGCCTGGGACATTCTGTCGCGGAAAGGACGAACCTTAGGTTAAGCGCAGCGTTGCGATCGTTGCCTCCCATGAGCGTCCCTGGGCGCGTCTATGCGACTGAGCCCAGCGTAGCTGACCTTCGTGATGGGTCAACGGCGTTATGTTACGTCATTGCCGACTCGTGGCCGCTGCGCCCGAGGTCGAAAGAAAGGCTTGTGTGCAGAACTGCATCCGGCGTGCCATGACGCTGGTTCCACATCCAGCTGGCGTATAAACCAGCTTCTCTCGGATCCGTTCAAAATGTGATGGGCATATGCAATATTTCTATGGGATAGGCATTTCTAATTACTGAACAAAGTTCTATTTCCATGCTATGAAACCATTGACATAGTGGCAGAGAGGGCTTGGGAAGGTCGGTTTCTTGTGGATATGAGCATATCGAACTTAGCAGCTGCCGTGGAATTGCAGCTACTGTAGCTGTCTACGGTTGGTGTGGCGCGAACACCGAGGTAGTCACAACTGTGAAAGCCGTTGTTGATATGTAAATGGTTCCAAAAGACTAAGCTGACGCAGCTAGACACCTTGGGCAAACGATGCCGACAGGCTTCATCAATGCGTTGATTGTCTGCTTTCATCAGCATCAGCATTTAACAGGCGGGTGTCCACTGATGTAGCATTCACACGCTGATTGGAACATTTATATTCAAACTACACAGAATAACATTGCTCACAAATGACTGCCTCTGAGTATGGGCATGCTCGGTAATTTTGATCGCGAAAACGATGAGTTTGCGATAAGTCAAGGTTTTGTTAACCGCGACCAAACTTCTGCAAAAATGCAAATGTTGTTGGTAAATGCTGGCCACGATTAGTATTCATGACTTCATCTCTCTCAGCCTAGCACACAGCTTCCTGTATCGTCTCAGCCATTGGAAAGGATTTCTTTGTCCGTTGCCCGGGCGATTTTTGCCCACCAATGGCTCGAACAGGTCTGATATTACTTGATAAGCTTGTTAATGCGTCTGTCCGCAGAGCATTATTGGTGTTACACCTTCATATGCTCCGATTGCTAAGGTTTGGCACCAACGAAGGTTTTATGGCCTGTACACCGGGACGCGTGTCCATATGTGTACACCGACCCAAACATTCTGCTCCTCCGTCCGCATATATTCGTCTCGCGTCGCTGTGACGCCTGATCAAGACCTTGGTCTGGTTTTCGCCCATACTTTTTAGAACCTTTTTTCGTAATTTGCAACTTTTTGCTTGCCCTCAGCTGAGAGTAAATTTCCCGCCCGGGATGTGGCTGTAGGTCTATCGGAACAAAATGATAAAAAGGCTTTTGCCCGTCTCATTTCAGGTAAGCAGGGAGGGAATGTTGCAGTGGTATCGCAATGTTGCTGGAAAAATCAGCGTGGTCAGATATATTAGACGAAAAAAGCCTGGGAGTGTATGCAGTACAACTTCTGACGAATTGCACTGTTTTGTCGAAACCTCCTTTACCTGATATGAAAACAGATTCAAAAGAGCGTAAACTCCGGTTTCTGCTGCGCCAGAACCCTCAAGGTGAGACAGAAGCTCACCTTGAGTGAGGTTAGATAGATGATACATGATATGATGGTGATACACAACTATATGTACCGCCTGCGGCCTGACTCGGTAATTACGGCTTAAGGACGTAACGGAGCGCAAAGACGTCACCATGTCATATCCACATTGAATGTCTGTCTCAAGAATCAGCACATCTTCTTGGGCACGCGTTTGTCCGTGTTAAGCCAGAAGCCCATTCTCCAAAGAAATGGATTATGTGTGGTCCCGTGCCGATGCGAAATGACAAGTCGGCAGCTTGATATTCGCCACAGGAGCCACTTAATCCGGGTTCAAAGCAAATATGCTACATACTGAAATCGGCCATACGTGTGTAAGCGGGCTTATTCAAGGCTATTAGCGCCCACCACGGTTGCGCCGGACACCGCTGCAGAAGCCGACGCGCCGAGCTGCAGCCGCTGCGGTGGTGTTCGCGTGGGCGAACCAATCGCTGGTGTTGGCCGCGTTCCAACTCAGCGGTAGATCTCCTGGTTGGCCATATTGACCTACTGGACTCGCTGTGCCATCAGTGCGGCTCCCCTGCGCCTTTGCATCTCTAGCGCGTGCAGGGCAGTGTCGCGTGGGGAAGAGAAGCGTGTCTACGCATTCACCGGGAAGGGAATCCTAGTTTTGCGCCTTTTGCGTCCAAATAAGTGCAATGTTGCGAAAAGTTTCGTCAGGTTTTACTTGCCTCTCTTAATCATGACGAGCCTTCCTGAAGCTACTATTACAATTGTTAACAAAAAAGGACAGGTTTGTGTGCAAACTGTACAGAACCCTTCCGTAACATAGACCTAACGTGCTGGCAAGTTGTATATGAGCGAGTGACGAGTGGTTGCTACTCACAGCGAATGGGTAGTGGGCGGGGATGAGTACAGCTTCTATTGAAAGGCGGATTGCGAAAAGGCAGCCTTGACCGTGAAGGCTCTGCTGTCATCCGCTGCACACAGCGCATAAGAATGTCACCACCGGTCTGAGCCGCCTAAGATAGGTCGTGTGATAATTGTCAAAGAAGCATCACGTCGAGAATAAATATGGGAAACTCGCCAACACCGAAGGATGGCCAATCTTGAAACAAGAAATTAATCCGGGACCTGTTTATGTGCAAGAATACACCGTAGCCTTGGCGATGACAAAATATACGAATGTACAAGCTCAGTGGGCTTGGGCAACTGGTTGTGCCAGAAATAAAGATATGCCCGTTTTGAAGACGAGGCGAAAATTGATATTTCAAACGCGAAGTTAAAAAGCATAAAAATCAATGAAAGCAGGGTAAGCAAATCACCATTTATTTTAGGGCTGGTCTGCGGTTCACGGCACAGTGTCGCTCCAGTTGTAAGCAATGTTGTAGTTCGTGTTCCGCACATCGCGCTAACCTTCCATTCGTTCCATGCTGAAACCAAGGCTCTGCAGAACTGTGATAGCATAAAGAGCGATAGGCTGGGAGAACGACAAGTACGCGTGTAGCTGCAGAATAGTTAGGTTTGAGGATCTCTTGGCGCTGGCATGCGTGGCTGCAACATGCTTCGACGTGCCATAAGTTTTATCACGCAAAACTACAGCGTTGCCATTTCAAGATTGCGTTGTTCATAGACAGATGTGCTGAAAACGAATTAATTTTGCTTTGCATCTCGAATCTTCGAATTCGTCCCTCGAATCCTTTGGCTGCGAAACCATCACAAGCAAGCGTTGCAAGCGAATTGCAAACGTTCGAATTGCAAGCCGCCGAGATCAGGGTTATCTAGTCTGTACAGCGCAAATAAAGATGGCGTCAGTTGCAGGTTTGGTGTGTGGAACTGGGCACTATTCTGATGCTTAGCAGTCGCACGGACATTTTGTAACAGTGTGGCAAGCCCATCCCGCAGTAATGTAGCTTAATTTCATTGCGATGCCTTTCTCCGGCAGCATGGGGTGGTGCCTGTCACATGTAGCTAGTTGTAAGCTGTAATGAATCAACATTGAAATCAACCCCCGATTTGTATTGCGTGGACTACACTATATCCTACCCAAATGACACAAGATTCATCCCAATGTTGTAAAATGAGAAGTCAAAGAACGACCCGTGCAGAACAGGTGCGCTGGTAATGCTGGTGAAAAATTGTGAGAATTGAGTACCTTTAACCGAAGCTGCATTCATTTGCAGTACGCGCTGTGGAATTTTGTGCCCGTCAATCTGTTTGAGCAGTTCCGGCGTTTGATCAACTTCTATTACGCCCTGAACATCGCCATCACGGTGAGCCTGCCGCTTCTGCCTGTCGGTGGTGGTCCAGTGCTGGATGTGCTCGTCAGAGGTCAATGCCGCGGGCCCCGTGTCGTGGCACGTGACCCGCCTCGGGCGGCGGTCTCGTCCCGGCCGGGCCCAACGAGCTGCGACCTTTGACCTGTGGGTCGCAAACGCGTGCGCCGTCCGAACG
>NW_023596461.1:22987069-23007772 GCF_011947565.3 Pollicipes pollicipes
GTCGTCTCCGAAGGTATGACAGTGATCGGCGAATTGTGGCCGGAGGATTACCGCACAACAATGACCATAAATGCAGACTGCACGGTGGCCATTTTTCTGCGGTGTCCTGCAGCATGGGAGCTCTATGACGACGCTGAACAATGATAGGTGACTTCATTGCCACGGGTTCTTAACCATAGCTTCGTTGCATGGCGAACGCCATATTGCAGAACAGCCAAAACGGTTATGGGCTTGCCTGAGCTGGTTTTCTCCGTAGCTGCGGCTTCATGCGATGGTGTTGCATGCGCTACTTGTGTATTATGCATGTGTGGAGAATGCTGGGATTGCACGCTGCTTGCCCCCGCACGTGTTTTTAGCGTGTTGGAGCAAAAGTGTTTTGAAAGGTTTATAATACAATTTCAGGCAATGTGTTTGTATTTGCGAATGTATGTACGAAACACCTGTGTTATCGCTGCTGGAAAGTCGAGATACTAACATCACTATGCAACTCAAAATTCGTGAACAATGGTCTAGACTTGTTTGTTGTTTGTTGTTTTTGTTTTTGTGAGCCCACCCCCCTTTGTCCTGTTGATTTTTGCTCCCATTGCTGGTGGGCTCCACTTATTTTTGCTAGAATAGTACAAAATTGCGACAAAAGGAAAATATCACGCAAAGCCCACCTTCTTTGTACGTGGTTTCATCTCTATGGTCTCCACTGTGCTGCTCAAGGAACGACTATTTGTTGATCGATACGTAATTGTAATTAGAATAGTCATTTACGTTAAAAAGTAGGCTAAACTTCACCGGAAACATCTTAGGCCTGGTGAGGTTGTTGGGCCTCTACCCGCACCCCAGTCATTACACAAAGCGACGCCCCTGCTAATAACTATGTTGCGAACGCCTAGCGCTGATTGCATATATATATATATATATATATATATATATATATAAGTGGGCTAGACAGGATAAGACGAGACAGGATGCGGGCACAGGGTGTCAGTATTAACGCTTCATTCACTCTAGT
The DNA here is from genome assembly GCF_011947565.3 of Pollicipes pollicipes. Taxonomy (NCBI): domain Eukaryota; kingdom Metazoa; phylum Arthropoda; class Thecostraca; order Pollicipedomorpha; family Pollicipedidae; genus Pollicipes; species Pollicipes pollicipes. Next base: position 22,988,073 of record NW_023596461.1, read on the forward strand.
TATCATCTGGATACGAATAAGACATGAATTGACAGTAGACTTTACATCTAACATCTTGACATTCTTCATCGTCGACAATTGTCGTGGCCCTAAGAGGCAAATATTGCCGAACTATATTGTGCACATATATCATGAAAATACTGTATACATATATCTGCATTTGGGGACTGCGGCACTGCTCATCTTTAAACACCTTACGTATCCGAACGATTCTTAAAGGGGCTTCAGGCGAGGCTGTCATGCCTCTCGCCCCGTGTTACGTAGTGCTTTGATGGCCCGACTTTGGTGGCCTGATCGGCCTCCTGACCATGAACGGGCAGCAGTCCTCCAAGCGGAGACCGTTGTGAACTGCTGACGCTGAGCGCTGGTGCTGGCGGCTCCGGCAGTGTATCATCGACAGTCCAGTCAGTCCGGTGACCTCTGCACTGCCGCTGGGCTTTGTCGTGTGCGTCACCATGCTCAAGCAGGGGTACGAGGACTGGCTGCGGCACAAGATGGACGAGGAGGTCAACAACAAGCCGGCCGTCGTCGTCCGCCACGGCAGGCTGCAGGTGAGAATACCGGACCGGTACTGACGGGACAGGTGTGGTCTGAGCACCCGGATCCGGTGCGGACCAGACAGGTGTAGTCTGAGCGCACAAACCCGGCACCAATCAGGCAGGCGTGGTTTGAGCGCACAAACCCGGCACCAATTAAACAGGCGTGGTCGGAGCGCACAAACCCGGTTCTGATCAGACAAGTGTGTTTTGAGCAGGTAAACCCGGTACTGACCAGACAGGTGTAGTCTTTGCACAAACCCGGCACCAATCAGACAGGAGTGGTCTGAGCGCACAAATCCGGTACTGATCGGACAGGTGTGGTCTGAGCGCACAAATCCGGTACTGATCAGACAGGTGCGGTCTGAGCATACAAATCCGGTACTAATCAGACAGGTGTGGTCTGAACATACAGATCCGGTACTGATCAGACAGGTGTGGTCTGAACATACAGATCCGGTACTGATCAGACAGGTGTGGTCTGAACATACAGATCCGGTACTGATCAGACAGGTGTGGCCTGAACATACAGATCCGGTACTCATCAGACAGGTGTGGTCTGAACGTACAGATCCGGTACTGATCAGACAGGTGTGGTCTGAACATACAGATCCGGTACTGATCAGACGGGTGTGGTCTGAGCATACAAATCCGGTACTGATCAGACAGGTGTGGTCTGAGCATACAAACCCGTTGCTGGGCAGGCTAGTTCGGTGCTGGGCAGGCAGGTTCGGTCCTGGATCAGCTGGCCCGGTGCTGAGCAGGCAGCTTCGGTTCTGAATAGGTTAGTTCGGTACTGGACAGGCTAGTTCGGTACTGGACCAACTGGCCCGGTGCTGGGCAGGCAGGTTCGGCGCTGAGCAGGCAGGTTCGGTGCTGAGCAGGCAGGTTCGGTACTAGGCAGGCGCGTTCAGTGCATACCAAAACAGACCTGACACCAAACCGACCGCTGCTGACATGGCCGCTGCTCAGGTTTAAGCGTAGCAATTCGGCGATGCTGTCTGCTGGTAGTGGTGAACTTTGGGCCTGACGCTGCTGTCTACTGGTAACTTCGATAACCTCGGTAACTTACTGGAAACTTACTGGTAACTTCTATAACTTTGGTGTCTCAGGGGCTTTAGCTGTGCTCGAGGAAGCGAAGGAGAGGGAGTCAAACTGTTCGTTTGGGAGGTCAAATGAAAACAACAGGACTGTTCCTAACATATGGAGAGGAGCTTTCCCTGTTGGTGACGTCACCGACTGCCTGGGAGCAGAATATATAGTATACCATATACATATATGGTATGCTATTAACATTATAACATGCTATATACATATACAGTATACTATATTTTATGCACGGGAGTACAATGCTGTTGCTGGGCAGCCACGGAGTGGGCCAGCCCAGCAGCCCGAACCAACCGTTTTTTATGGCTTCTCACTAGCACTAGTGAATCACCACACAAGATGCAATGCGTAATTGCGAGATGCGAGAAGGATTAGATGCAATGATTAGGGCACGACTATTTGCAACGCAATGCGATTCAGTGTACGTCAAGCACTACCTATAGGTGTGATGCCCCGCACGTGCCAAGGGAGTGGCAAACTGATGCATAGCTGCCATGATTAATAAGGTGTTGGTGGGCCGCTTACTTTATATAAACTGCGATATTATACGTTTGGATCAGAAAGATGCTGCTGTGAAAGTCTAATCATGAAGACAGTGATGCAGGCGTAGTGTCAGATGAGAGTAAAAGCTGATAAAAATGACAAGAACTCCAAGCTAGACTATGCATAGCAGTACTATTACAAATGAAAATGAAATAATCCAGGAGGATTAAGCCGCCACTCCAGCCGCTACCTTTTGTTTGCAACTGTAAAAAGCGATTTCACAATATAATCTTACATTGGACAGCTGACACTTATTTGGCTGCTTGCGCCCCGGATGAAACCGCAATTCCGTCTGCCGTTTCAGGAGGTGAAAACGAAAAACATCATCGTGGGGGACATCGTGCACGTGCGCGCCGACGAGGACTTCCCATGTGACCTGGTGATGTTGACGTCCTCTGACCGCGAGGGTCACTGTCACATCCAGACGGCCAACCTGGACGGCGAGACCAACCTCAAGGTAGGCCACTGTCCGAAACGCACGGCTCCGAGCCCGATGTTTGTTGGGCTATGGTAAACAGATGGGTAGCAATACATTCTTTCCAAGCGGTGCAGCTCGTCCCATTCCCACTGCAGTAAATTTGTGAAATTGGCGCGTGGTTGAGGATCAAAAAAGGAAATGAACCTAAAGCTTATCACCTAGATGTTTGGCGAAGTCTGCCCATCAATCGCTGTAAGCATGTCACGTTTATATATATATATATATATATATATATATATATATATATATATATAACTGTGACAGGACCAGAATTGATCTCCTTCGTTTTTTAAATACATTAGTTACAAAGTGATCGCACCGCAGTCTTCGCGATTTGTGTGTGCTTGACTTTGCTTGGTGCAAGGTGAATTGCACAGCTAGCACGTGATAGCGTTAAATGCAGTAAAGCAATTTGTGAAATACCTCCCCAGTTGATGGAGACGCAGAGTTGGTGCTATCAAGACCCAGGCAGTTGGGCTTGAATTGCTTGCTGGGTTGTCCTTCTATCCTGGACCTGTTTGCGCCTATCTTAAATAAAATGGCAAGCAAATTTGTATTCAGGCTATCTTAAAAGAAGAAAAGAATGTGCATGCTTATCATTCATTGATAATGCACGATGCCATGATCACCATACCAAGTGTTTCAAAACTTACACCAATAACAGATGCATTCGGAATGAGACTGGACAGGAGATTCGGAACTTATAGTTCTGCAGCGAGATAATTAAAATACAGGGTCAGCTCTAGTTTCGGCAATCATATGTACTTCGATTTCGAATAAACTCTGTTCGCTTTGATTTGTTTTCGGGGTTGTTTTCATCCAAACGAAATCCAGCACAATTCTAGCCGCATTCACAAAATATCCCTCATGGAGTTTGCTGCACTTTCGATTCGGAGAGGCCCGCGGCCATGAACAACTTCCACTGGCGCTTCAGAAAACTGCGGCTAGAGTCTTGTCCCGAATGACAGGTAAGCACCGTGCTGTTGGTATTTTTAGGTCATTTTTTTCATGATCCGCATGGTGCATTTCATCCGGTTGCGTGATGTTCCCCAAATACCGAAACTCGTTTTGGAGGGGGATGAACGAAAAATTGTGTGCATGCTGCAGACTTCTATCGTTGACCCGGCGTGCTCTCGATGCAACCACACCCAAGATATTCAAACATTTTTCGTTTAGCCATTTATGTAGCCTTGCATTAGTTTTGCTGCTTGGTGGCTTGGTAACGTATGCTACCATATCTGTGATCACGATGCATCCTATTGAAACGCAAGTGGTCTCGCAAAAAAGGAGCAGTTCCAACTCGGTAGGGACACTGGATGCAGTTTGTTGGCAAATTATCGCCAAAGGCTAATGCTAATTAACAGGTGAATCCAAGACATAAATGTACGCTCATTATGAATGTAACAAATATATGAACTAGATCACTCATGAAGATCACTTATATGTCACTCATAAGTCATAGTTCCGTCAGCCATGAAGGAATGTAAAAAAACAACAACAAGAAGATGTATTGAACGTCCCGCAACAACGCAATTACATCGCTGGTAATTTTGATATGCGCCATGGTTCCGACGAATATTTTTAAATACATTTTCAACGGGAAACTATTAAATCGAATCAACAGGCCGACTGCATGCTAAAATCAGCCCATTGATTTTGTATAAGCGATCAAATATGACAGAGTTGTGTTTCGGGCCCTTCACCATATACTTGGTCACAAACATCAAGTTTTAGACCTTAAGTAAATGCGACCATTACCACTCGTCTTAGGGCAGCGCACAAGGTGCATCAACCAGCTGCATTGCAGAAGGACTCAGCCTGGAAAAAGAGCAAAATGACGGACAGCACCATCTTACAGCTGCTGGGAGTGACCGCGGATGGGGGCCTGTCGCCGTTTCAGACCAAGGAATCGCCGACGCAGACTCGGCACATGCGCTCCCTCTCCGACCTGGACACGGTGCGTGCCATCATCGAGTGCGAGAACCCCAAGCCGGACCTGTACAAATTCGTGGGCAACATGACCTTCCACAACGCGGCCAGCGGCGTCCGCGATGAGGTGCCGCTGGGGCCGGAGCACGTGCTGCTGCGGGGCTCGCGGCTGAAGAACACCGACCACATCTACGGTCAGTGGCAGGCGAGCGGCCTTCGGTGCGCGACGGGCTCGAAGGGGGGGGGGGGGGTCGACCGGTTAGGGATGCGGCGCGCCGGCCGCGGCGGTTTCACCACGCGATGTTCTGGGGCCTCGCGTTCGGATGCTGCCGGAAGGTTGTGCAAAGGTCGGGATGACTCTTCTTTCAGGGATGCAGCCGGTATTTTCCAGGAAGCTAGAATCGCTTTTGATCTCGGGTGGGAGTGAAAAATTTCATTGCAAAAAGACCATGAGGGAGTGAAAAAATCAATTCACAAAAGATGGAACTTGTGAGCTCGTGACTGGTGCTTCAGCAAACAAAGACATCTATTTCAAGCTGGCATGGACGTAATATCAGAACCCTGACAAAACTGTTTTGTTTTTTAGCATCTTAGGCCATTTAAACGTAAAAAAATACACTAAAGCATAGTAATTTCATGACAGTGTAATGAGCATAAAAGATTATTGACACCAATAATTTGATGCTGTACTTTGCACTTCCCTTCCGCAGTAATTTGAACGCAAAACAAAGCAAAGGAATTCAATAACAAAATAACAACGGAAAATTCAACAAACATAAAACACTCAAACAAAAAAACTTAGGACTCCTGCACATCAGCCCATCACTAAGTCAAACACAATAGACGTACCTCTGGCTTCTGTTGTGATGGGATCAGGGAAATCATGCATTTTGTCACTGTTTCTTACAAAATACCGACGCCTTACTTCATCTCATCCTGTCTAACCTGTTTGTAACAGAGAAACATTTGTGAGTTACAGTTTAGTTTGATGTCAACAAGCATACACAAATCAAATGAATAAAAATGCAAGTTGAAACCAACCAAAAATTAGCCTTATCATGCTTTTATCACAAGTGCTGCTGTCAACAAATAGGTGAGTTGAGATGATGTTCAACGTATGGGCTACCCTAAGTTAGGTGAAGTTGGTTAAGTGCATGACAAGTGGCAACAGAAATTGCGCAAAAATAAGTAACTCACAACTACTGCTGTGATGCAACCAGGTTAGACGGGGTGAGATCAAGAAAGGCCTCTTTCGGTTAGCCATAGTTATGCTACATTCATGGAAATAAGCATTGGTATTTTGTAAGAAACAGTGACAAAACGTATGTTTTCGCTGATCCCATCTTAACAGAAGCCAGAAGTATGTCTATTGTGTTTAACTTGGTGATAGCTGACGCGTAGTAGTCCTAGCTTTTTGTTTGTTTAAGGGTTTTATGTTTGTTGAATTTTCTGTTGTTATTTTGTTTTTGAATTCCTTCGCTTTGTTTTGTGTTAAAAGTGTTGTGGAAGGGAAATACAAAGTGCAGCATCAGATTATTGGTGTTAATAATCTTTTATGCTCATTACACTGTCATGAAATTACTATGCTTTGATGCATTCTGTTTCACTTTAATGGCCTGAAATGTTAAAAACAAAGCAGATTTGTCAGGTTTCTGATAATACGTCCGTGCCAACTTGAAATAGATGTCTTTATTTGCTGAATCATTAGTCACGAGCTCATAAGTTCCATCTTTTGTGAATTGATTCTTTCACTCCCGCACCGTCTTCTTGCAACGAAATTTTTCACTCCCACCCTAGTTCAAAAGCGATTCTAGCTCCCTGCTCTCCATCCCTCTGGTCCGAGCGGCGGCGGTGGACCCGGGCACTCGCCTCGGATCTCGCCAGTCGCGGGAGGGGGGGGGGGGGGCTGAGGGGGTTGCGTGACCGGAAAGCCGCCTGCTCTGTCTCCCGCCCGGGCCGGCCCAAGACCGGTTATGGCGCTGATGGTGAGACCGACTCTGGCTAGTCAACTTGCGGTTTAGAAATACCCCTTGCAGCCACCTTGCGGCTTAGAAATAAAAATGAAGTGAATGGACAGTGCATAGCTTTCCAGTGCCTCTGGGGATGGTGATGCGGATCGCGCGGTTCAGAGAAAGCTGTTGGGAGCAAGGCGTGCTTATTGATGATCTTTGCGAGCGTTGGTGGCGTGACAGAAACTTGTCTGTTTGCACCAGAGTTCTATGCACGTGTGGAAGCAATGACATTTCCACCCACATCAAATCCTGGGTAATGAACGTAAAATCCTTGCTATAGTAATGCTACACCAAAGCATTGGTATAGCAAGTCGAAGTTGTTCATCGTTTTTCCCATCCGACTCTGACCTACCAAAAACTGCGAGATGACCTGTGTGTACGTCTGGTGGGTTCCTCCAGACCTTTTGCCACCGCCGCCCACAGCCATCCCCCGGCGCGCTAAGCGGGCTCGCGCCTGAATTGGAATGGCTCAGGGTTGGCTCCATGCGATCAGTTCAAGACATGCAACTGTTCTTCCAGGATGTGCTATCTACACCGGTCGGGACACGAAACTAGCGCTCAATCTGAAGATTACCAGCAACAAGTTCTCGTCGGTCGAGAAGTAAGAATTGGCCTGGCGTCATCGGGCCGAACGGTTTGGAGTAGAGCTCCGCTGCCACGACAAATCTGGTTCATCAGAGTCAGCCAGGCGTGATATTTCGTGGCGGGCGAAACGTAACCAACTGACATTGCCTGCCAGCCGCAAGACACAAACAGGGATGTAGTTACGTGTTCAGTTAGTGGGGTTCCAGCCTCCCACGCCCCACTTAGTCTTACCCTCCAGCTTCGAGGGGAAGGGGTTCAGATCCGTGAAAAGACTAGGTTTAGAGCGAGATTGGAGGTGGTCTTTATCATTCCCGCCTGGCTGCACCCCGTTCCCAAAGGAATCGTGCAAAGCTATGCTGTTCTGCAAGATCATTGTAAAGGAAGACGAAAGACCACAAAGAGAAGAAGGCGAAAGGGTGCGTGCTCTTTCGTCCCAAAGGGCCTCTGTGCTTCCCAAGCTCCATGGATAGCTACCGCTGGCAGAGTGGAGCCGCACGCCTGTCCTGTGAATCTTGCTTATCCCTGACGCCGTCGGCAGGTCAATGAACAAGTTCCTGGTCTTCTTCCTGCTGTTGCTGTTGGGCGAGGTCACCGTGGCCACGCTGTTCTCCTACTTCTACCAGAAACGCGTAGCCACGCTGACCAGCCAGCCCGGCATGCTGGAGAGTGAGTGTGTGCGGGGATAGGGGGGGGGGGGGCTTACCCCGTTACGCCAGTAGCTTTCCCCCTCTCCTTCCTATCACCGCCATCGCTCTCACGTACGCTGTCTACACAGAATGGTGGTGCGAGCTTGCTCTGTACTTGTCTTGCCTCTATTACCGTTGTATTGTCACCACTGTCGTGGAGATAAGTCCGAGTAAAATCGTGCCAAAAATTTCCTTCCGCGCTGGGATTCTACCACCATTGTCAGTCGGTGGTCCAGGTAATAAGTATAAGCTTTTTGAAGTGCTTAATTCGTCCACTAAAACCTACCGTGAAGGCATGACTTCAATGGTCCTTAAGGCATAGTTGTTTGCCATGTTCTGTATGAAACTGAAAATATGAAGTCTTTTGATACACCAACTTAGTCTGTAACACCCAAAAATGACTTCAATGACGCTTTTGGCAATTCTGCACGCATTTGAATCAATGGTAAAACTAAACTTGCGAACAGCGTCGCGTCGAGCGGCGCCAGCACGTAAAAGCAGCGGCAGGATACGCCTCAACAATAGCCGCGTGCGTGTGCCGGGCTCGGGCCGGCCTCCGCGGGCCAGTCTTCCGGACGTCTGCCGGGCCGCCGGCCTGCAGGGGCCGCTCAATGAGCCCCACCGGCCCGGGTCGATGTGATTGCGTGCGTCGAATGTCACCCGGAACATATGAAGAGACCGAGCTGCCGCCGAGACATCGGCCGGTCGTTACGTGAGCGGGCGCGTGTGGCCCGCTTGATTGACCTGGCCGAGAGCGGGCCTGTCCCGCGGGGCACGGCTGGGGCGGTCAGAAGCGGCCTGCGGCGGTGCATCGGAACCACTACTGGCCGGCCCGGCCACACAGGGTAGCAATTACTTTGGGATAGGCTGGGCGACCGCCGGTGGGTTGATTCGCTTTTCTCCCAGCAACGCCGGAGCCTGTGTCGCTAGGCCCCGCTAAGGATCGAACTGTACGGCGTTGCCACCCGGCAGGCACATCCGGGAGTGGTAATGCCAAGAAGTTGTTAAATCGGCGCATCTGTCGTGATTTGCTCAGAGCGCAATAACAATCAACAATAAAAATATGCTGTGCCGCATATTGCATTGCATCATGCAATATAGCAGCCACCTCTTGGCGCCCAGCACGTGCTCAGGCGTATAAAGAGTCACTCATTGCCTACCTGCGCTTTATAACCTCCCGCAATGACAATTTCACCCGGCCTTAAACTCGGCTGTCCGACCCGGAACTGTCCTGGTGTCCGCGAGGCCGCGCGGCGACACTCGGCTGCCATCATCTTGCGGGCGGGATCAGGCTGACCCCGAGCCAGCATAGGGGTGGAGTGGGGCTGGGGAGGGGGGAGGGGGGGGGAGGGGCAATGGGCCGATTGATATGACGTCACGTGGGTTCACAAACGCACATCCACGTTGTCGGGTGGTGTCTGATGACAGCCCTCGCCAGGTCTGCCCTGGCGGCGGTGCAAGAGGTCAGGAGTCAAGTGGTGTCGGTGATATCTGTGACGGAGAATACGGGTACCGGTCCACTGGCGGTGACGGGGCGCGCCGTGTTATATGACTGATAGGAGGCGCGACTGACCTTTTCCTTATGAAAAACCTCGGTGAGCGGAATCCACTAAAAAATGCGTTGTTTCAAAGTCGTACGAAAAAGTTTCAACGAATGTTCGTGTGAAGTGCTTTTCACATTCTGGTTTGCCACCAGCTCCCAAACATTTTGATCTTATTTCCATGGACCTTGAGCGGTTGGAATTTACCTGAAAGCATATTGCGCGTTTTTTAATTTTCGTGACCTCCCCAGACCCCGTGAGGGCCTCAGAAGCCAGCTGAGCTTTTTTCTTGAATAACGTCCGAACGGTTGTGAGCACAATGTCTATGCTGTTAAGAAACGATGCTGAAATTATAGGCAGCTAAGTTAAATCATTTTAACACCTGTGAAAATTTGAACATTATCTAAATCTAGAATCTAAGACCTCCACCTAGGTCACGTCTGTCAATATTGACTCGTGTCCATCAGATAGTTTTCTAATGGCTATTCAACGTCTTTCGCCGCATCATCACAACATGTTAAGCTTTTCAGGTGACCGTAGGTTCTACAAATTGCGATTGATTGATTGATTGACGATCAGATTTGACCCGACTTGTCCATTGCGGTTTTCGCGAGACCCTAGCTTGCTTAATTTTGAGATTTGAGGTGAGTTCCCGACTCCCCATCGTGCGGTGAATTTGAAAAATAACCTTTTTCCGGCCATCCGGAAGAAAAAAGGAGGTCGAGGATAAAAGCAACGACTGGAGCGGTCGGAGACACACATATCTTCACTGCAACAGTAGCTCGGGCTTTATTTCTGGACCAGCAAGCGCCGCTTTTTATTTGCTCGTGGAATGTATCTTGTACGCCGTACCAGGAGTGTATGTCACATTTGACACCGCTAAGTTGCATATGGCTAATAGAAGGCACTCAATCACAGGCGTAATGAACAGAGAGTCGTAATCGCGTGTGGCTCCGGGGGCATGTACCACATCCCCTGTCTTCAAAATTATTACATGTATCAATATGCGTGCAAACTGATGTTAATTCAAAGCATTGCGGCATGAACACGTAAAAATGAGTACGTCGAGAACGCACTATGCTGTTTTACACCATGGACATGCTTTCGCTCGTCGGTGGCGCGCTGACCTTGGTTTTCAGCGACAGGTTTTGGTTGAGTCCCCCCGCCCCTGCTTTCGTCACGAAATCCTGCGGAAGCCTTTGATGAACCGCAGTCTGATAGGCCTTCCGCATGCCACATTTGCATAACATTTCATGCCGGATCCAAAGAAAGTGAGAGCCGTACTTCTCACATGCCGGTTATTTTTACATTCATGACGGAAGCGATCGCGACTGGCTGGTCCTTTTTGTCATGTGCGCGTTCCAAACACTTGCTATGTTTTTATACGTGACCATTTTTGGGTTTGCATGCGGCCATGGGCATAAAAATGTACATTCGGAGTCAATGCTCACGCGATAGGAAAACGCCAAACGGGAAGTAGGTCAATAGGTGAGTGTCTGGTACTCATAACAAGGGAAACTGGCATTTGCCTTGCAACGCCGCATGCTGCTCTAAACATGCATAGTTTGCGCACAGCCTCTGGAACGTTCGTGCAATCATGGAATGCGTAGTTATGTGTTGACAGTGTGAGAACTCATGTACTCCAAACGAAAGCCGCGTGGATCTTGACTTGGGTCATCTTCGTCGGTCAGGGCTGGGAGCACTTAAGGTTTATAAACTACGCAACTGAAATCCTCGCTGACCATCTTCCTTCGCTATTCTCCTCCGTCTTGCCTTGACATGCGCTCGGGTGAGGTGAGGGGGGGGGGGGGAATTTATCCTCCGAAGGTTTTTCCAGAATGGTTTCCGAACGGCGCGGCGTAGCCGCGCCAAATTTTGCAGAACTGTAGACAATTGAATAGTGGATCGTTTGGTGAAAAATTTATATGTACCTTGTAAGGTCGCTGACCTAAAGCAGATCAAAGTCAGGCCATTGTTTTAGCGAAGCCTATTTCTAGGGAATCGTTCAATCTGATGCAACAACGTAGTGTTGACAAAGCCATACATCTCTGAAATGCTTTCTTAGACAACACAACAATTGAATGAGCAAATTGCATTGAGCCAATGTCAGGTATAAAGGTCAGACCAAGGTCAAGATGAGCCTGTTTTAGTACTGTAGAACTTGCTGTATGGGATAGGTTTTGGTGCTCATTCCGAATTATTGATAGCAGGAGCCGCATTCTACATCTTTCATGAACTTCTTGGAGGTCAGAATAGGTCACTGATCTAAAATAACCCAGGTCAACACCTGTTTTTAGAAGCATGCTGCCTAGCGTAATATTTGTCGCTTATTTGAATGCAAAACTCAAGCAATCTTCTATCATTTTGGTCAGCATGATCCTCAAAAGGTCAAGCAAGGTCGCTGACCTTAAATGGGCATGTAACGTTTTGCTTAGAAACAGCTATCTAGGTTCTGGAGGCACTGTGGAGACCAACCTGGAATTTAACCTTGTTTGACCTTATTTGACTCGAATGTCAGGCCTAGGAAGATCAGCGTAGGAACCTCAAAAGAAGAAGATCAGCCTAGGAACCTCAAACTTTGACATAATCAGCGTAGGAACCTCAAAAGAAGAGGATCAGCCTAGGAACCTCAAACTTTGACATAAGTGGGTTCACGTGCAGTTCAACATATCCTGTGAATTTAGTGTCTCTAGCTCTCATAGTTCTTGAGATCTTAGGGGAGTCAAATTCGCCCCAACCCAGCGAAGGGTTTCCAGCCGGCCACACGGGCGCGTGTTAACCGGATTACGGCGATTGCCTGAACATGATTTCATTTATGCAAAATAGCGGGTGAAAGCCGAAGCTCCGAGCCTGCAGCGCTGGGCAGAAGGCACCGACAACAGCACCACCCCCGCCCGCTGCATCCCTCCCGTGTTCCCTTGCCACCCACACGCTTGGTGACTCGGAGCTGGCGTGTCCACGGGGCGGCGGCAGCCGGGCGCTGTCGTCGGCTTTATCTCGCCAGCACCCGGTGTATGGGCGCACCTGCGACGTTCACTGACTGGGGCCGCATCCGAACAACTACTCTCTCAGCGGCGGCGAGCAGCGCGCCCCGGACCCGCTCTCACACAGCAGCCGCGATGGGGGTCACAACAAGCCGCAAAGTCGACCTGGCTGTTTTGGCGAAGCGTCTTCCCGGGCTGGTCCGTTTCGGGTGCCCTGCGGCAGGCATGTTATGTCTGACGTGATGGGATTGGTCTGTTGGCTTTACTGATGTGGGGGCGTTTACGATATTGCCCGTGGCGACGTGTTTACCTGCCTCCGAAGGTTATTCCACCGCGGACGGGAATTCCCATCCCGCTAACCTGTCCGTCCTCGTTTGCGTTCGACCTGTGCAGACCGTTGTCAGCTCTGCACTGCCTGACAATTTCCCACCCAGCCGGCGCCGTGGACGCTCCACACCTGTGGTGTGCAGCTCCCAGGGTACGGGGCCGCGCCGCGCCGTCAGCGGCGCCGGTTTCCCCGCGGCCGGTCACGGCGCTGGCCCCGGGCAGCTCGGCAGTGTTGGCTGCGACCCTCGGTCGGACAGGCGCCCGGCGTTGGCACGACTTGTGGCCACTGCTCACACGTGCTGCGGTCACGCGACCGCCTCTTTCGACGCCGGGTGTCACGTGCTGGCCGCGGCGCCCGCGGGGTTGGGCTGGTCGGTGTTGGAGCTGGCAGAGCTGGACGGCGAGAGCGGACGGCTGCGGATGGTCAGCCGGTGTGCGCAATGTCCGCAGTCTATTTTCTTTGCCGGATGCTTGTTTACACTAATCGTGGTTCCGACCATACGAGCCAAAACTGCACCTGCCCGCTGCATTAACGTCCCTCCTAAACATCGGCGGCGCCAGTTTTTCGCTCGCTGCTTGGCGGTGATGCAGCCGATAACAAACAGCTTTGCAAACCTTCCGACAGCGCCTTGCGCTGGGATGCCGTGGGGCTCAGATCGAAGATCAGTTCGGAGACCGTGTATGTCAGTTCAGAGATCGTCCGGCTCGCTACCGCGAGGTGCCAGCCCGGCTATCGGCCAAGGGGTTTATCACGCCCCCCCCCCCTACGGAAATCAGCGCGATAAGTGTTGCCGCAAAGTGACCTGAGGTTTCTGGCGCCGGTGTTATGGTCCCCGTGTCCCCAAAGTCTGGCGTCCGGTGTTAAGGTCCACGTGCCTCCGAAGGCCAGCACGTGGACGCAACAGCGGTGATTATCCAGGCGCTGCCGCGGGGCCGTAAGGTCGGCGGGATCCCATTCTTGGACAATCGTGACTGGGTGGTGTTCCCAGCGACGCCAATGGAACGTGCTGCGCGGAATCAAGGTCGCGCTTTCGTAATTCGGTTGTGTAAACGGCTGCATAAAGTCACCGGTGCCTCTCGTGCACGCGACCGCACTCGTTTGGTGCCCTGTTTGGTACCCTGTTTGGTCATCTGGCTCTAGTTTTTGTGCTTTCCTTATGCTATGCATGCCGATAAAGTTCAGCAAGCAGTTGGAACAGTTTTATTGTGTTCGTCTTAACGTGTGGACTGTGGTATGTGTTCATACCGGACTATCAGTTGATGGTTCCATTGGCTTAGCTTCGCAAATTCAGTTGGGTGCGGGTGATGTGCTGAGCAGTAAAAAATAGCGAAGCCTACCTTCACAATGACGCCGAGAAACTAGTTTTGCCCCGGCTCTGGCCCACTTACTTCTCTAAGTTGGTGGGATGGAGCCCAGCTTAGGGGTGTGTGCACCCTGCAACTTAATAAGAAATACACCCCTAGTCGCTTTTAAACGCTGTGAGAATGCAATTGGTATGGCCATGGCAGTTTGGTATGCACTTCTGAGGAACGTGGACGTGTATACACAGAAGCAGACGCGCAGTGTGTCCTGATCTCGCCTTGACCTTGGGTGTTGATGTGGCACCGTGACACTGATGCAAGTCCTTGGGGCTGGTGTGGCCCCTGGACGCTGAAACTACGTGCCCCCGGGGCTTTGAAATGGCACCGGGACGCTGATATAAGTCCTTGGGGCTGATGTGACCCCTGGGCGCTGAAACCCCGTGCCCCTGGGGCACTGGATGGCGCCGGAACGCTGACATCGCCCCGAGGTGCTGACTCGGCCACCGAAGTCGCTGGCGCTCTATGAAACGGAATTAGACCAGGTGCATTGTCATCATTTAAACCCGTGTGCACGTTCATGGCCCATAAAAAATTAGCATGGCTTCAGCTTTCAACACGAATGCAGTGCAGCCGGGTGTACTTCACCAGGCATCGCACCCCCAGTGAGCCGCTGTACTGCATCAACAGTACCACCTTGTGCCGATTCCGCTGTCGCAAGCGAACGTCAACAGCAGCCTTAGCGATGGCGTTGCTGCTGGTGTGCGTTTTGTGACATTGGCTGTCTTTCCAGCCTCGCCGTGGTACCTGCCGGCTGAAGATTTCGCCCCAGTCAACACCATCTTCTCCTTCCTGGTCATCTTCAACTACATCATTCCGATATCGTTGTATGTTACTGTCGGTAAGTGTGGACGTGTCTTTGCCATGCGCCCTGTCCGCGCCCTTCGGGCTGCTCCGAGATGGGGCGAGGGGAGTGTATCTGACCTCTGAGAGAGGCTGGTTGGTGCGGAGCGTGGTACAGCTGCAAAGATCCTCATCAGGAAGATTCGCGTAATGAAACATTGAAAAGCGATTCACGTCCCAACGTAGCCGTTCAGGTCGATCAGTCAACCATCATGGTGCATCATCGTAAAAAGTGAGTTCAGGCTCCAACGCAACTGCTTTGATTGATCCGCGAACCAGTTACTTTCTAATTGGTAAACCATGCGTGTACATATCTAGTGCTTTCCCAACGTGCATTAGTCTTCCTTCACGACCTTTATCCTATTCAGCCGTATCATAATTTGTTGGGGCCTATACTTCAGCCATATCATAATTTGTTGGGGCCTATACTTCAGCCATATCATAATTTGTTGGGGCCTATACTTCAGCCATATCATAATTTGTTGGGGCCTATACTTCAGCCATATCATAATTTGTTGGGGCCTATACTTCAGCCGTATCATAATTTGTTGGGGCCTATACTTCTCTCTGTCGACTGCGACCCTTCCCAAGCCCTAGCGAATGTGTGGCGATGTGGGCTCGTGGACCGTGTGGTGATGCGACCTGGTCGACCGTTTGGCGATGTGACCTGGTCGAACGTGTGGTGATGTGACCCGGGACGACCGTGGGGTGATGTGAACTAGTCAACCGTGTGGTTCTATGACCCGGGACGACCGTGTGATGATGTGACCCGGGACGACCGTGTGGTGATGTGACCTAGTCGAACGTGTGGTGATACGACTCGGGACAACCGTGTGGTGCTATGACCCGGGACGACCGGGTGGTGATGTGAGCTCGTCGACCGTGTGGTGATGTGACCTCGTCGACCGTGTGGTTATATGACCGGGGACGAATGACCCTGTCGCGCGCCGCAGAGATGGTGAAGTTCGCTGGAACTCGCTTCCTGGTGTGGGACGAGCAGCTGGTGTTTGACGGAGCAGGACCCAAGGCAAACACGTCCGACCTCAACGAGGAACTGGGCCAGGTCAGTCAGGGCGCCGCTGCCACGGTTCGCCGCGCTCTTTGTCGGGGGGCATCTGTTCTGGTAGCTCCGCGGGGGCTTATCGTGCTTACACGGGTCTGATGCAGCATGAGATAGTTTGCTCGGCTGCGCCAGTCTCACCCTGAGTTGTGGCACTGGATGGACGTGCGTTCGCTTTTGTTTTGATCACGTGTGCTCATGGTGAATGCACAGGGCTGACATTTGACCATGTTTACAGGTTGAGTGGCAAGCGTGTGGCGTTACTGATCGATGCATATATTCATGAGATGGTTTGCTGGTGCACGAACGTGTTACAGATCATGCACAATACAAAGTGATAACCTGTTCTTTCCATTCATTCATTCCCCCTAACTGTCCTCGTGCCCGCGAGCCGAGCACCTGGTCTGCATCCACGGCTGACGCAGCTCCGTTCCGCGCAGATTGAATACCTCTTCTCGGACAAGACGGGCACCCTGACTGAGAACGACATGCAGTTCCAGCACTGCTCAGTGGCCGGCAGGAACTACAAGGAAGTGGACGGTGTGCTGCTGCCTCACAACCCCAGCGAGCGCGTCGTTACGGCCTCCGCCGCCGGCTCCACTAAACTGGAGCACCTGCAGGTCAGCACAGAGCCCCGAACGCTGACCGCTGAGGTTGCGACGTGCAGGGAGCTGAGAATGACGCTCAGCGCTGCATACGGTATGCCAGCACCGGAAGCCGGGCTGCTGGCCGCCTCCTGGAATAGAGAAACTCGGAAACAGGGTGTGGGGGTCTAGTGGTTTTTTTGGTGGAGTGTGTCAATTGCAGGCTGGAAACTAGTTGCTGGCAGTCATGATGTTTTTGGGCATGCATAGATACAACTGGCACGTGTGGTACGGTTCGTTTTGGCCCGTGAATGCCAAGTTGTAATGCCTCTCTCATCTTTGGCATATCGGTGCTTTCATCTGCGACCTAACCAATTATGATTTTCGACGACTATTGTGATGACTCTAATGCATTCGAACTTCTCCGAGATCTCCACGTCTCTCTCGGATCCGTAATCTTCACCCGTATTCCAACTTTGACTTTCAGCCCCCGTCCCTTGCTAGCTCGTAAATGCGCGAATGAGGATTATTTTCCGTTTGTTATCACGTGATCCTGCTCCCAACTCAGTATTGTCCAAATAGATGGCCTTCTGTGATCTCCTGGTGATGGTGTGATGCGTGGCGATGGTAACGCTGCACTTGCTTGATGCTTCATGTGAGGCTCTTCGTGATTTCACTCGTGACCCCGTGTAATCTTTAAGTAACGGTATGATTCCGTTGGCAAGTCGTGAGTTAAATGAGTAAGTTGGCAAGTGAGCAGTCTTACCACGCTGCCTAATTCTGCTGGTGACACATGAAGGTTGTAGTCTTGACTTAGTGTGACTCCGGACCACGCGACCCTATTGATGACTCGGACTGACACTGCACTGTAGGGGCTCCTTGGTGACTGCATGATTCCTGCGGACTGTGGCATTTCGTTGTTGAATCGGCTTAAGTCCGCGGTGTGCGACCAGGACCTTTGTCCCACCGGCGTTGGCTGCGTGATGTCAAATTGCATGATCCCCTCGGTGACTGCGTGATCCTGGTGGTGACTGTGCGATCCAGGTGGTGACCGCGTGATCCCGGTGGTGACTGTGTGATTCTGGTAGATACTGCGTAGTCCCACAGTGGTGGTGAGCTTCCTGTAGTGGCTTGTGATCCCGGTGGTGGTGGGCGACTGCGTGATACCGGCGTTGTCTTCGTGATCCCGGTGGTGTCTGTGTGGTCCCGGCGGTGACCGCGTGATCCCGGTGGTAACCCTGCGTTCTTCCGGCGATAACTCCGCGTGTTCCGGCAGCGGGCGGAGCTGGACGGCTTCCTGACGGCGCTGGCGCTCTGCCACACAGTTCAGGTGGCCGAGGGCAGCAGCGACGACCCTCTGCCCAGCTACCAGGCCAGCAGCCCGGACGAGAAGGCGCTGGTCGAAGCGTGCAGCAGGTCAGTACCACAGTGCAGCTCAGGTCTGGCCAACATTGTCGACAGCGGTCCTCTTCGTGTCAGGTCAGGTTTATAGGCCTGCAATAGGTGAATACCACGACTTTGGGCTAGATCGTACCCAGATGAAGTTATTGATTTCTTTACTTCTATGCGTGCTTTTTACCATCACTGACACACTATATCTCGTAGAAATAGGAATATGTGGCAGCTGAGACGAGAGAGTATGCCGTACTGTTTAGACAACGAAGACGTGTTTTCCGTGCATGAAGGCAAACCGCCCGATTAGCTGTATTTGCACGATATGGTTCGGACAGCAAGGTATCGGTGAGCTCTGCAGTCTGGAAGACCGATGCAACGAAGGATTTAGGATAGGCCGATGTGCTTATGGGCTCTTCTCAGTGGGACAATTGAGCATGCTTGTGCATCTGCTTCCTGTATGGCCCAGTCCAGTGACCTTCTTGCCTTTCGCTTTCTCCCAGGCCATGCCGTAAGTGAACGTACCACCACAATACATGGGATATAGACCGCGACATACAGGGCGTTGACCGGTTTCCTGGAAGGCTGGGTGGAGACCGATTGTGTCTGCATTGTTTTGTGATGACGTAATGCCCCTGCCTACGTTGTGCGCCCCGCGTGCTGTGATAGATCGCGAGGTTTTACCGGGACTTGTGCGGATAGTGTGAAGGTGTCTATGAAGACATCACATTTGCGGACTTAGTTTAGGTCGTATTGTTGCTGTCTGTCAAAATTTATGCACCTTGTTTTCTTCAATTAACTTCCAAACGTGCAACATCAGTGTCCTGTTCTGTTTAACATACACCGTCCGTGGATGTTTAAGAAGCAAGATGGTGCCGCCGA
Source organism: Pollicipes pollicipes (assembly GCF_011947565.3). NCBI lineage: Eukaryota > Metazoa > Arthropoda > Thecostraca > Pollicipedomorpha > Pollicipedidae > Pollicipes > Pollicipes pollicipes. Next base: position 23,006,921 of record NW_023596461.1, read on the forward strand.
GCTGGCACCCGGCAGTAGTGGTGGCCGACCCTGCTATCACATGTCCGGAGAACAGCACCAGTGTGTGCTTTCTCGGCCCGACATTTGCCAGCGTATGGGGTTTGATCCCAATGGTCAACACGTACAATCTGGCAGTGGCTGGCGTATTTCATCACTCATGTTGACTGACTGGGACAGCCCGCGCCGCTATCTTTGCGATTAACTGCAATTGTGGACATACAACGGACAATCAGTGCCCGAACGATGGTATCGAAGGAAGAACAAGTCAAAGATCTATTCCAAAAGGCGGAACAAGGGGAGTGGTGCACATCCATCCGGGCTGCATCGAAGCTACAGAGAGGATATTGGGGTTATACCATACAGATGACCCTAGGAGCTAAGTACGGCAGCATCAAGCATCATGCGCCTGATTTTATAACAAAAACTCGGGAAAAAATTTTCGGTCGGAAGGCCTTCACAACGCAAACACATGACTTAGCTTTTGGGATTAGAGTCCTATAAAATTTAGTATGTTGGAATGCATTCAATCGACACCAATTTGGCGTATCCCAGCTTTTTATGGCAGCCATCAAGTCATTTGAGTTACACTTAACACGGGCTCGGGTGGGGGTCAAATTGACACCTCCCGAAGGTTTTCCAGAATGGTTTCCGAACGGCGCGGCGCAGCCGCGCTAAATTTTGCAGAGCTGTAGGCAATTGAATAACGGATCGTTTGGCATCAAAAATCTATATGTAACGTGTAAGGCGCTGACCTATGACAGGTCAAAGTTGGGCCATGGTTCCAGCGAAGGCAATTTCTAGGGAATCCTTCAATCTGATCCAACAACGAAGTGTTAGACGAAGCCATACATC
>NW_023596461.1:23008122-23075622 GCF_011947565.3 Pollicipes pollicipes
GGAGCGAGAGGGAGGAGAGCGGAGGAGAGATGAGGAGAGAGGAGGAGAGAGAGAGAGAGAGAGGAGAGAGAGAGAGAGAGAGAGAGAGAGAGGAGAGAGAGAAGAGGAGAGAGAGAGAGAGAGAGAGATACATATCCATCTATATATATTGAAAAATTATGACATATCGCATGTATATAATATATGTGATGTATGGACGACCCATTCATACACACACACACGCGCACAACAACACCCCCCCACACACACACCCACCACACCCACACACACACACCCACACAACACACACACACCATAATTATATATATATATATAATATATAATAATATATATATATAATATCTATAATATATATTCCTGCAGCTGCATGCACACATATACACAGGTGAGACAGGCGTGCTAAAAATAAAGTACGGCCGCATGCGACGATACCAGAAATTAATTCCATATGTTCAAAAGCTTATCTACACGCACACGCAGCACGCACGCACACACACACACACACACACACATATATATATATATATATATATATATATATATATATATTTACATGTGAGTGTGTGCGTGCGTGCTGCGTGTGCGTGTAGATAAGCTTTTGAACATGTGGAATTAATTTCTGGTATCGTCGCATGCGGCCGTACTTTATTTTTAGCACGCCTGTCTCACCTGTGTATATGTGTGCATGCAGCTGCAGGAACAAACTCCAATGTGAAAATGTCCGTGTATGGCGGTGAAATTAAAAGACGAGGCACTTTAAAATGGCGCCCGAGATTCCACACAGCCCTCAGCGCGACAGCGCGCAAGGCTCACAACACGCAAGCACACTCAGAGGCTGACGGCACGTTTTATAATAAACGTTATGTGCTGCCGGCTGTACGCTCCAAATAACCCAATGTTATGTTCCACATATTCAAAGGCAGACACGAGACAGCTGTGTGACTGCACGTTTATGCTTAGAAGCACGGCCTGCCGCCCTCACTCCTCGGCAGCGATTATTTCGCGCGGCAGCGATTATTTCAATTGGTGGCGAAACATGGAATGTGATGTCAGGATTGTGTCGCGTACAGCTGTCACGAAGGTCTGCCGTTGCAGGTTCGGCGTCGTGTTCGGTGGAATCACCGATGACGTGTGCAAGATCACAGTCAGGGGCGAAGTGCGACGCTACAGGCGACTGAACGTGCTCGAATTTGACCCGGGTAAGTATCCGTCACGTGTACGTGCGCAGTGAAGATAACAGCGCCGCCAATAAACTGCGGTTGTTTGCGTTGGACAGCGTTCTGAATCGCATCCATTAGTGCTGGCGGTATGCCCACGATTGAAAGCGACAGCATACCAGCGCCATCTCGTGCGTACTGATGCAAACGTTGATCGAACACGCGCGTGCGCTCATTGTGCGTGGCACTACACGTGCTCATCTCGCCCCTTTCGCATTTCTTGCGTTTTAACGCACGGGGAGCAAATTCTGCTCCTGAAATCCCTCGAATCCTGAACTTGCGGACTTCTCGGGTAACGCCCAGAACGATTCAGCAGCGGATGGCGAACACGCCAGCGGGCCGACTGGCACGGTCACCCGCCCCCGCCGCCGTGGGGCGGGGGTTAGCGAGGCTCGCCGCTCCCCTCAAGGTCACCGCTCCATCTTGAGTGGGCGCGAGTCAAGGGGCGGGGAGGGGGGGGGGGCTGGTCCGGCATCCACGCGGAGCCGCGACCTTCTCCTGACCTTCACTCGCTGCCGTCCACAACATGGCAATCGGTCATCGGGATGGCTTGCAGACATTTTTGCGTGACGTCGGCCAGTTGGTGCCCTGCGCTGGTGGATTTATTTTTGGTGCAGTGTGTCCCCTGTACTGTCTTAAGGGCAAAAACCGAGTGGTTTTGTGTTCCTTTGATGCAAGTTTTTGACTAGATGCGCTTCGCGCCATGATCATTAATAACATACTTTCCCTTTGTGACTGCACCGTCTCGAAACAAAACCGCCCGACCGACCTCAAAACGCGTCACCGCTCTCAGCACCACTGTCGCTAATGCGACACAGGTGTCACGTCACGGCGTGGACCTACAATGCGAGATTAATTGCTGAACAGCAGCAATACGTCTGGCCAACACGCCACGTATGTGGACGTCCTTATGTAACGTTTTAATAAGTCTGCATTGTTAAGCTTCCTTTCTAAGCCCGCACCGCACCGCAATCCAACAGATGGCGCCGTATGTTGCCCTTTGCAAGTGTGAGTACCTGCGTGCGTGCGTTGTTAGCGCACGGCCTGTTACTGTCCTGGCGTCGCGCGGCGTCCTTCGGAGCTTAGTCGCAGGAGCTCGTGGACGTGATACCCGCACTTGTTGTTGGAGTGCCCTGGCAACATTCCGCAGACGTGCAGCGGTTCCCGTGTGGCCGCATAGGAGCACAAAACCCCGCGCACCCGATGCCACCCAGGGCCTGACCGTGTGAGCGCACGCGCGCCGCTGCGGGGCCGCGCAGAGCGCTGCACATTCCGTTCGCTGCCGTTCGCAGACCGGAAGCGAATGTCGGTGATAGTGGAGGATGCCAGCGGCCGTGTCATGGTGCTCTGCAAGGGCGCCGACAGCGCGGTGCTCAGCCAGTGCTCTGCCGGTGACAAGCTGACTACCGTTCAACACGTCAACTACTACGCCTTAGTAAGCCGCGCGCGTCCGGACTCCGCGGCGTCCGCAGATGTCAGGCGTTGTATACCCCTGACATGGCCAGTTATCGGGCTGATTGGAACAAATGTGCGGATGAACGTGGTACGGAATGTTGGAATATTTGTTGCCGCATGTTGCTCCTACGTCATGTGGCGCCGTCACCCGCTGAGGGCAAGAGGCGCCATTCAAACCTCTCTGTGACGGTGAATCAGCCCAGGTGTCCCGATCATCAGCCCGGCCCGTCTCATCACTGGCCTGCGTGCACTCAAAGGCGGGGTAAAGACGGCACTTCTGAGCATTCCGTATACCGCAGGACATTTCATTTCGCACCTGGTGGTGCGTTTTGCTTGCCGCCCGACGGCCTGTCGCGAAGTAACGAACGCCAACGTCTTTTACGTGAACACATTTTTGTCGCGCACCTGAGCCTATGCGGTGAGTCCCACGGCGCGGTGGCTGGCCACGTTTGGTGATACCTGGCTCTACCGTGTGTGGTAGAATACGTGCTAGAGCCCAGCTAACATGTGGCGCGGCTTCTTAGATACAGTGCAGATGTACGAATGCGTGTCGTACGCTGCTGTATATATTACGGGACCATTGTGTTTTTATGTGTATACTTCCTGTGTACCAGGTCATGCAGTCCTGAAAGAAGATTTTTAGTTGTTTCTTTTGAACTGACAGGAAACCTTGACCGCTACAGTGTGTTAACGTGTCCAACTTTATTACCTACGTTTGGAACTTTATTTCATGGCACGTATAAAATGAGAACCGGTAATTGACAGCGACTTCATTTTCAGCTACGCATGAATTCATCCGTGCCTCTTTATGACCTTTGGAGCATTAAACTTCTTCGAAATTCGATTAGTGATGATTTGAACAATGTTTTTGTGATGATTGCCTGATTCTATCCGAGTTAAGTACCGTTAATGAGTCAGCGTGTTTGTAAGGCTCTGTAGTCACTCCATAATTCGTTCAGGTGCTCGTGGCACGGTCACAGTCTTGTGTTATATGCAGATAATTTATGAACAAATCGCGTTTTTTGTGCAGTGCAGAGGAAAAAAGGCTTCCAGTCGGTACCGTTTTGACACAATGTCTGGTATCGTCCGTGCGCTGATGTTTTTCTTAGCTCTGAGTTGAGTTGAAGAGATTGTACCTTGCAGTGACTTGCAAGTGCTGTACTGGGTAAAGGGCTTCAGACACCTAGCGAGCTCGCCCAAATGTTTAAGCAGTCTGCACGCTAGTTGAAATAAAGCACCACTTGGTGTGCGGCCACAGCTCACTGATCACCACGAGCTCATGTTTGATCAGACACGCCTTTCGCGCGGCACCGACTGACCAGCCGCGCCACCCCTTGCAGCTGGGCCTGCGCACGCTGGTGTTCGCTTGGCGCGAGCTGAGCCGCTGTCAGCTGGACCAGCTCTCCCAGGAGCTGAACAGGGCGCGGGCTGCTCTGCACAACCGCGAGGAGGCCGTCCGGGTCAGTACGCACGCCTGCCCCAGGGGAGCTGGTGTCGCTCCATGGAGTTCGAGGTCGACCTGTATGCTGATGGAATCGGAGGGTTTCACCAGGATCGATGGTCGTTTGTTGAAGAGGGGGTCTTTTAATTAGCAGGTGTAGCCCTGTAACCCAGATGGTAGGGCGACTGGCACCAGCCGTTTTGTGATGAGCCGCAGGTTCGAGCGCCGCAGATCGTGTTTATGTGGATCGTCTGTAATGGTCAGTGGGCAAGCGGGTGGTGACCAGGCTGCACCAGCTACCACCGTGTTGCATCACCGCGTGACACGGTCGCACCCCTCGCCCCGCAATCTTTGGAACAAAATGTCGCCCTTACTAAACGGAAAGAACAGTTGGTGGAGTCGGCTACCTGGTGGCTCAGCTGATAGAGCACTTGACTGGAGCCGGCTACCTGGTGGCTCAGCTGGTAGAGCACTTGACTGGAGCCGGCTACCTGGTGGCTCAGCTGATAGAACACTTGACTGGAGCCGGCTACCTGGTGGCTCAGCTGATAGAACACTTGACTGGAGCCGGCTACCTGGTGGCTCAGCTGATAGAACACTTGACTGGAGCCGGCTACCTGGTGGCTCAGCTGATAGAGCACTTGACTGGAGCCGGCTACCTGGTGGCTCAGCTGATAGAACACTTGACTGGAGCCGGCTACCTGGTGGCTCAGCTGATAGAGCACTTGACTGGAGCCGGCTACCTGGTGGCTCAGCTGATAGAACACTTGACTGGAGCCGGCTACCTGGTGGCTCAGCTGATAGAGCACTTGACTGGAGCCGGCTACCTGGTGGCTCAGCTGATAGAGCACTTGACTGGTAGCCAGGAGACCCCGGTTCGAGTTATATCGATTCAAGGAGAAAATTCGAGTTGTGACGCATACTCGATTGAAAACCAAGCACCATCCAGCTCTTTTTGGGATTACATGGTTAAGGCCGAAGAGCTAACTGACCGATGCGTCGTAACCTTACTAAAACACCAGACGAGGACGATGGCTCGAACAATTATTCCATCCGTGATACTAATACCTGGTCCCAACCCATCTGTAAAATAATGTGCGATCTGCTACTATCTGCATTTATGCCCAATGTGTAGCGGAATTTAATTCGGGAGACAGAAACGCTTGGGAAGCAGACTTACAACGCAACATGCCACGGCTATTCGCGGAAAAGCTGTTACGTCATGAATGCCACGTAGAGGGGTTCTGTGGAATGTCTTTGTGTTGTCTGCATTCATGACAGTGGAATGGCATTCTTAACAACTTGATACCCAATTCTTTCGTCACAAGTGAGATCTCCTTGTGATAAACTCTGAAGAACCGCCGCAGTTGGTCGAAACGATGTGCCTTACATCGGGGGCAGTTACCATGACCCGACATTTACTATTAAATAACCATCAAGTTAATGAAATTGGCAGGCAATCCAGAACCAGCACCTCTTTAATATCCTGGTGCGAACTTACCCCATCAAATGGGCGATTCAAAAATTTACGTTCAAAATTTACGATTTATTACGATTCAAAAATTTACGATTCAAAAATTTACGTCCCTTTAAGTACTCGCGCTGAGATGTCATTTACCAACCGCTCAGGCCTTCACGTCTAGCCTATCATACGGCTCAGTTTACACTACCAGTGGAATGCGTCGCACTTTGTCTCTTCACGAGGTCTGCAGACGGTCTTATTTCCCGTTTCCATAACCCTCGTTTTGCCTCAAAACCCTTTACGGAATCCTCATGACCTTGCATAACCGTTACATAACCCTGGTATTTACCATGCTGTTCAGTTCACACTAACATTTGAACGCGTGACACTTCGCCACGTCGCGACGCCTGGAAATGGTTTTCTTTCTCGTTTGGACAATGAAAGCATGAGGTAGGAACGGCATAGCACATGATAATTAGATCACTCTTGAAAGTTTATGCATGCACTGCATCACGATATGGGGCAGTGGTCAGTGTATACATCATTGGCCTAAGGCTTCTTTAAACGAAATGTAAGAAGTGGGCCATGCGAAGCCACGGCTTCCCCCGGCCCCCTTGTTTCACGGAGTGGCGTGAACAAATCTGGTGAGAAATGTCATGGCAAAAACCGTCAAATGAGATTTGTACACCATGAAGAGAACATTTGTCACTCTAGATTAAATAGTTCTAGTTTGAAACTGTGAAGAAAGAACATTTTAATTGGTGACGTTTTTTGTTTTATCTTGAGGATTTGGTCCAAGCCTTTTGATTGAATGGATTTCTGAGATCACCTGTTCACAGATCATGTTGATCAGATCGTTCACGGCTGTTGTGGACAAACATGGCCGTATTGCCTCCTATAACATCATCGACTCAGTTTGCTGCAAGCCACTCTTTGTGCATCGGGCTTCCCTGTCAGTATCCATGCGCCCTGTCTTGATTTGGGTTATTTGCCTTCGAATGACCAATTAACATTCGATGATTCGTAATTTTTGTGATAAGCAGCGCATGGGTAGCTTGAGTGCCATTCACGCGAAGAGCTTTCAACGCAATATTTAGGCAACGCCATGAAGTATGCTCGATCTCCACTACTTCAGCAGTTTCACCGCAACTCGCAACCACAACACTTGCATTAGTACCGGTCCCTAGCCCACGGCTTTCAGACTTAAGTCCGACTAAGCGCAACCCCCCGGCTCACGTCCGACCAAGGGCCCGTGCCCACAGCTCTCGCCCGTGACGTCCTGTGCCGGCTCACGTCTGACCAAGGGCCCGTGCCCACAGCTCTCGCCCGTGACGTCCTGTGCCGGCTCACGTCCGACCAAGGGCCCGTGCCCACAGCTCTCGCCCGTGACGTCCTGTGCGGGCTCACGTCCGACCAAGGGCCCGTGCCTACAGCTCTCGCCCGTGACGTCCTGTGCCGGTGTGCTTCTCAGGCCGTGAGCTCACAGATCGAGTCGGACATGGAGCTGCTGGGGGCCACCGGTGTGGAGGACCGGCTGCAGGAGGGCGTGCCCGAGACGCTGGAGACGCTCCGCGCCGCCGGCGTCAAGGTGGGACGTCCGACGGTGGCGTGTGGGCGGCGAGGCTCGGGAGCGCCACACCAGCGACCGTGGTTTGTCAGGCCCAGCACAGCGGTGTGACTGTTGGAGACCTGGACCTGACAGCGCTTGGAGCGTTGACTTACATTTCCGCTAAAGCTTGTTCCCAAATCTTTGCGGTGTGTCTCTTGTCGTTCGTTTTTTCTTTGTTCCGTCCGCTTCACTCTGATCACTTTTCATGGTTAAGACTAGGAATCTACCTAGTTGCTGTATTCTTTCGTTTTGCTGACCGCTTCCTCCGCTTGCCTAATGCTGGCCGCGATCTGTGCCTGAAAGGCGATGGTCTTGCAGCCAACAGTGCATTGACTCGTGGCCACACTTGCGGAACCGCCAGGTGTGGGTGCTGACGGGGGACAAGGTGGAGACGGCGGTCAACGTCGCCACATCCTGCGGCCACTTCAAGCGAGGCACGACCCTGCTGGAGCTGGTGCATTGTCGCTCGGTGCCCGCGGTGCAGCAGGTCCTGAAGGACCTCGAGTGAGTGCCTGGCTTGGGCGCGAGGCAGTCTCGCTGGGGCGGTGCGGTACCCCAAGGGACAGGTCCTGGACGTCAACACTGTGCCACAGTCTCGCGGATGACATGTGCTGGTCGGGGAGTGCCTGGTGATCTGTCAGCTGCCGTCAAACACTCGAACATATGTCAAGTAAATAACAGCAGCTATACTAGATCAGAAACTCTGGAGCTACTAACAAGGATTTTTCATATTGCTTCCAAGCGGAATTAGCGTCACAAGTAGCCGGTGCGGCTGCCCTGCTCATCACCCCGAAGCGTCTGCAGCTCCGCACCTGCTCGTCCAACTAGTCATGTTTGTGTATGAGCCGGGCCGGGCTGGGCTGTTCCGTGTCCGTCCGCAGGCGGCGGCGCCCCGTCGACTGAGGAAGCGCGGTCCTTCACCTCCAGTCCTTCAGCAGTACTTCAGCGCGGTCCTTCAGGCTGCCCCGGTATGTTTCAGTGCGCTGACGCACGGGCAGCCGTATAACAACTTCGGCCTGGTCATGGACGGTGAGAGCCTCTCGGCGGCGCTGCACAACAGCGCCACCCGGCACCAGCTTCTGGGAGTCGCCACCAGGTGTCAGGCGGTGGTCTGCTGCCGCATGTCGCCCATGCAGAAGGCAGAGGTGGGTGGGGTCCGTTGCCACCGATAGTGGCGGAACACTGGAGTTGCTACGCTCCTCGTGGCGGTGCCACCGAAGACCGCCCGACACCGTACCGATAAGAGGTCACATTTTAGAGTAGTCGGATGAGCAATAATTGAGTCAATCCATGGCGAACCGATCAGTTGTGTCCGATGTGTGCTGTTTTATGTGCACAGAGCAAGGCTATGTCATGTCCAGTGCTATGTAATCTGCACCCAAATGATGACGGATCAGAGGGATCGACCAAGGTAGCCCAAAATCATGCGCGCTTTCCTCCTGAGCGACGATGACCCTGAATAACGGGTCCGGTTACCGTGGTCTTGCAACGACTACCTGGGTCTGGCGTTTGGCGGCGTTTGGTAAACATGGAGAAACCATAAAGCCAGGGCTGTTTTAGCGATACGTTATTGAGCGATGAGTCGATATAATGCAGGTAGCGTGCTCCGATGTATCTCATGCCTTAGTTTTCAGCCGCGAAGTTGTAGGAGCGTGAGGAAGGGGTAGATAGAGCGTGTGTCCCAACAGAATCATCAGTGCCATCTCACGCGTCTGTGATATCTTACCATTGTGACATCTACATGCTTCCTTGCTAACGTCGTGACGTTCATCGGCAGGTGGTGAAGCTGGTCAAGTACTCCAAGGAGCGGCCGGTAACATCAGCCATTGGAGACGGCGCCAACGACGTCTCCATGATCCAGGAGGCACACGTCGGCTTCGGTCAGTGACCTCTGTCAGCCGATGCCTAATTGCACTGTTTATTTTATTTTATTTTTATTTTTTGGTACATGCGGATATAACCGGCGGCCCCCATGATATAGCTCGTGGCCCGAGGCCTGCCTCGTAAATACAAATCTAGATGGCTTTCATCACTTTATGACTGATATCAAATGTCCAGTTTTCATCAGGCTCGAACTCTATAGTGTTCCGTGTGAAATACGATGGTAGGGAGGAATAACATAATATCAAACGTTACCCTGGTTTGCCGTTTTCATAATGCGGACCGATAGGATGTCGGGCATTCGATCGATGTAACCCCCTGCCCTTTCTAAACTAAGGTGAGCCCTTCGTGGAAAACTGGTATTGTCTAAACGAAATCGCATGATTGCTTATAAATTTTATTTAGCTAGGTCCGCGAGAGTAACCCGCCAGGTCAGGTCAAAAGTCAATGTTTTGAGCCATTTGAAAATCAAACTTTTGCAACCTTACATGCCAATATTTCTAACACCATGCTGTGTCACGACATAAAATTTCACAGACGTGATCCGTGTGTAATTTGAGCACATCGATATCAAGCGTCGTGTGTTTTTGAGCCTATGCTTCTGATATTGATATCCGAGAACATAACAGTGTCGGCCCGCCGCGCACCATCGGCGACCCTGTCGGTCGCCGGCCTCCGCCGCGCCAGCCGAACGTCGCCGTGCAGTGTTCCTAAAGATCGTGGCTACTCAGATTCCAGACATGATAGAGACGCGGTTTTCTAGTCGAAGCACACGCAATGCCCCAGAATTTGTGCACAATTTGGGCTTGTTGGAACCGCGTGCTGGCGAGACATCCTCAGAAAAGTATGGGGAGGGTGTGTGTGCACCACCTCCTCTCCCCATCACGACGGTAGTTAGGGCGAATCGAATGTCCCATCTTCGGACAATTTCAAAACATACTCTAGTAAAAGCTCAGGACTAGTCACGCTTCAAGATAGCACTGGGTAGTGACAGCGCAGCACCGTCAAGACATAATAAAGGATATCCATTTCAGTCATTTGCGAGTCCAAATTACGCTGTCAGCGCTGTGTAATCGGCTCAGCGGGCAAAGACCTGCTACCGGGAAGCGTATTGGTTTACATTTGAACCAGTGGTAAACGCCGTGGGGAAGAAATTAATGTCCTAGTATGTTTCGTTGAGTTCACGGAGTAATAGCTTCATATTCGCATGCATCCTTTGTCTGAACAGAATCTCCATCTTTCGTGGCATTCATTACACAAGCATTTTGACTTACAAGTGTGTTGCAAACATTACAGAACACACACGTTGCAAAAGCAAGGGAAATGAAATGTGTAACTTTTGTAGTGCTGAGCAGGAATTAAGTGAGATTTATCTCGCATGGCCGACCGTTGGCTACTTCAAATCGAAATTTTGAGGTATGCAGAAGGATTTTTGAGAACTCTGATATTGCTGTTAAAATCGTACGCGTCTGATGTAACACTAAGTGAAAAGCATAAAAAGATGGGATACTTCCTTTGATATCCAAATTTCACAGCACCTGAGTTCGGAAGGTCTGGCACACTGGAAACGCATTGAAAATTGACTTAATCTGTTTTGTGCTATACGTTATGCAGTTCGTTTTGGGTCGATCCAGCCTTACGAGACCTCGGGATATTTGGGACCATTCATGATGGGAGAACTCTCGGACCCATGCTAATGGTCCAGACTTTCTTTATTTGAACACCTGTCTGGAGGACACCAGTGACCGACTTGGTGACTGACTTGGATGCCATAAATGGAAGAAAAATAAATTGGATACAGCCCTGGAGTGCCTGGAGATGTGTGTGTTGGAGCGTCACAGACAGTTTGTTGTCAATTAATGAGGTGGTCAACTAACCTGAGTGAGATTAACTTAAGTAATAACTATGCGAACCTTGGTCCTCATTAAGCCTTTCCCGGAATCACCTCCAGCGACCCCTTCATCTGCCTGTGCAACTTTTCTGCGCTCAGCACCACAGATAAGGCTGGTGTTGGCCAGCGGCTGTCACATGAGCAAGTACACGCTGCGTTCCTCACTGAAGCCATGGTTAAATTCTTCACTATATTATCCTGCTGCTGCGTCCCCGCATGTGCGCTTCACTTCGAAATTTTACGCGCATTTGGTGAACGGTGTTTTACAGAATATTTGACGACATAAAGGAATACTTTATTAAAAATGTTGACTGTCAGTACCAGTAAGAAGTTTATAAATGTTTTTATCTGGTGAGGCCGACATCTGTCTCATATGTCTCCCACAACTCGACCCGTGCAACCGCTCCTGGGTGATGTATGGTGCTGAAAGGTTGACGGGGTGCAATAAGGTGACCGCAAGGAAATGCCACAAACTTCTGCGTTCTACTGAAGACGTTGTAGGAATGAAAAAGAAAAACATGAAAGGAAGAGGCAGCTGAAAGTAACAAAATGAAGTGAGTTGATAGCAGTGCGTAGCATGTCCTAGCACAACCAAACAGCCCCATTTTTGACTGCTTACTGACAGCGAAAAATGTGGCGTTGGCCTGGGAATGCCAAACTGAATGTCAGCTTATGGACTTTCCACCACGATGTGGAGAATATAACTGAAGAAGCCGACACTGTGATATCCCACATGGTGTGGAGAAGTATCGAGGAGGAACCTGCATGGTGCGTTGCTTCACCATATGTTACGGATTTTTTTATTATCACGCGTGTATCAGCGCCGTTTCCATTGGAGTGCTGTATTCGCACCATGAGATGAGGAAGTGTTGATACTGGCGGGCAAGACTGCATGCATCTGGAAGCTTTGTTACAGTGACTTAGCCTGCGCTGGGACCCCCCTTCAGGGTATGTGTATTGACTGGCGGAGCTCCTGCTGGGTGGCACACCCATGCGCAGATGATACATGCAGCTTGCCCCCAGTAGACGGGGTTCTGCGGGGATGCGGGATGAAGCATGAATGACGAAAGAAGGGTGAATGCTACTGATCTCTCACTCTCGCTGAAAGCCTGTGTGAGCCATGTGTGGAACTTCACTTCATATCTATTTAGGAGCCGTGTTTCGTCCCTCGTGTTGGGTATGAAGCGACGCTCAAGTCACCTGAAAAAGTTGTAGAACGAAAGCGACCTTTTTTAAAAGGGGTAAAAACGGCGATGCAGCTCCGTGTTTTAAAACATTTGGTTTTGGGCGCCCGAACACGATCTGCGCCGGTGGTATTTCGAACCTTTATAAAATGTTTTCAAAACATTCGCTTTCCGGTCAGCCAAACAACCACTTTTCCGATCGCTTGCTATTTTTTATGGAAAAGCTATTGACTTCGGCATATTTTTGGTGTCCTTAGGTAGCAGGGTCCTTAGGTCCTTAGGTGGCAGGAGAAAGAGGCAAAGAAGAATCATTCGGCACCTTAGTTTGATTTATGCTATTATTCCCATTGGAATTTAAGGATTTGTTGTGTGAGCTTGGTAGGGAAATTGTTATAACGGCAAATTCGAAAATGTCTTTGGAAGTAAAGTGAGGGTGGAAATGTATTTTAGCTGTATTAGCGTTTAATCCCAAGGGATTGCTAGATCCTGTCTAATGAGGAAATGATAAGTTTCCGATGTGGTGGCGCGGCCGGTGACCAGTGCCGCCTCGCCCCGCCGCCAGGTCTGGTGGGCCGCGAGGGACGACAGGCGGCCCGCTGCTCCGACTTCTCGCTGGGCCGCTTCCGCTTCCTCAGCCGCATCCTGCTGGTGCACGGCCACTGGTATTACGTGCGCCTGGCCAACCTCGTCCAGTACTCGTTTTACAAGAACGTGGCCTTCATAACACCGCAGCTGTTCTTCGCCTTCAGCAACCTCTTCTCCACCATGGTAAGCAGTATGCAGGGCTGTATGTGTACTTGGCCAGGCGGGTGGGAATCCACCACCCAGCCCTCGAGGTGACTAAGTGCGGGGAAGGCACTGCAGCATTGCAGGTCACGCTATTTTTGACTGAGTGGACTCCGAATGGACAGCGTCCGTTCATGATGCATGTTCCAAATGTGATTGGATGTCCATCCAAACATGGGGGACAAAGCATATCTATGGCACGATCTATTGATTCACAAGTGAGTCAGGGTCTGGGTGATATGGATTGCGAGTCGAGGTCAGATCGGCTACACTTATGAATGAGTCTTTTGAGATAAAATAAACACAGTACTCCCGGATTCGTCGCAATGTTTAGTTGGTCGATTACTCGGTAAAGCGTCACAGTAGCTTGAAATGTCCCATGCTTGCCCTTGTGATGCCCTCCATTCAGGTTGCATGGAGGCCGTTTTATCTGAGATCAACTCTATGGGCACTGTTCCCGGAATCAATTCAAACCGCCTTGTTTGACGTGAGCTCAGTACGCTGAAATTCGGCGCCGTTGCACGACTTGGCTGAAGAGGAGTTCTTTAAAAAGGTGGTTTCGAACAACGTAACGCAAACTTGACTTGCCTTGCAGAGTCTGTACGACAGCTTCTACCTCACCTTCTACAACGTGTTCTTCACGGCGGCTCTGCCCCTGGCCTACGGCATTCTGGAGCAGGACATCACTGCTGAGACGCTGACCGCTCGGCCTGACATCTATCGGCGCTTCGGGCGAAACGTGATGCTCGGCTGGAGCGAGTTTACCAAGTGGACGCTGCTAGGTCGGTCAGCAGGGTTAAACATCATCACCATATATGTATATGATACAATTTATCTGCGGGGGGACGGAAATCTATGATAGTATTGGACAGGATCTACGACATTTCCTATTTCCCGATGTATTTAAATGAGGGTTTTACATTCTTGTTAGTGATAGTTGCTTCTTGGTGTACGATGGTCAGACGCAGGAGCTGACAGCATGGGGATACGACTTCGTTAAATGTGTGACATGTGAAATGCCTATACGGCATGTGCCATTTTGACACGTATTTTAAACGGTATCTGATTGCCGTATGCCGGATGCTCTATTCGAGGGCTAAGTCGACCAGTTTTTGTGGTCGGCTTACGCACCGTGCGGTCTGACAACGTCGGTCTGGTGGAATGTCATAACATAAAACACGTATTTGGTCAAGGATATCAAACCAACGTTATTGCATAGCAGGCCAGCGCTATCTCCATCCCTTTTATGAGATTCAAATCATCAAAAGGCCGCTAAAGCCCATTGCCAACAGGCAGCAAAACCCTATGCTTTTGGGAAATCTAGCATTCGTCCCCACGAGTTAAGGCAAATGTTTGTCCGTGTTAGTACGTTTCTCGACATGGAAGTGCTAGAGATCTTATTCAGCCGATGTCGTCCACACCGTCTACTCAGTTTTTTTTCATTTAAGGCACATATAACATGGTTCTCCAGAACCGCCTATTTCCGTGACCGCCAGAAAATGAGCATTTTTGGCCGATCGGCGTTGCGTTGTGCCCAGCACCTCTAACCTGCGTCAATCCCCCCCCCCCCCCAGGACTATGGCACGCCGGCGTGCCCTACTTTCTGGTGTGGTACGTCTGGAAAGAGGACCCCATCCTGCTGCAGTCAGGCCGCATGATGGGCGTGTACGCCTTTGGCAGCGTCATCTGTCAAACCATCGTTCTCGTCGTCAACATTAAGGTATTCGAGCCTCGTTGATCGCTTGGTTTTTGAGACAAAGCGACGCTCATAATTTGCACGTATTCCTAAACTTATATTGCCATAGTACATATCGAGATCCGCGTGCTGTGAGGTGCCCAGCAGAATGCAGAGCGATACACATACATACGAGGTGTGTACAAGGCTAACCTCTCACTGAATCTTCCAAGTGTATGTCTGGTGAACGTGATGCGGACACTTGCCAAGTCACGCTTGCTGGTCACTTTTCAGATGATCATCATGAGTCGCTACATGACCTGGATGTTCTTCGTCTGCTTCTTCGGCGGCATTGCGATGATGGGGCTGACGTCCGTGTACTCGCTCCTCCGACTGTGAGTGTCCCATCAGCTCAAACCTACATCGCCATGAAGCTTATTTGAGTTACATAAGATCGGCATTATCACATCATCATATACATAATATTTGACCAAGTTTGCTCAGTACCGGCTTCGACTTAACAGCACGAGCCGATGAACAAAACGTCGTACGCTGCATGGTGGGCTCGGGGCGTAATCGTGTAATGTGAATGTGTAGTTGTGTAATCGTGTAATGTAATGTGTAAGGGTAGGGAAATGTAATTGTGCAAACCTGCACGGATGTCGCCGGTTGAGTGGCCAACGCGACGCAACAGCGCTCAGCTCGTCAAACAGCTCGCCAGTCGGCCCTTTCCCAGTCGCCCGCCTCAGTCTGACCTCCGCACCGCCGCAGGCCCTTCGTGAGCAACGACACGATGGCGTGGGTGTACGAGATGCTGTCGCTGTCGCCGACGCTCTGGCTGCTACAGCTGCTGCTGGTCGTCGTGTGCCTGCTGCCGGACGTGCTGCTGGAGGTGGCGCGCACGCACGGCCGTGGCCTAGGTGCGCTGGCCGACCGGCTGCGCGTGCTGCTGGGCGTGCCAGCCAGCGCCGCCGTCACGCTGCCGGCGTTCTCTCGCGACCCGGACGGCTCTGTGGCCAGTCTGGCGAGCGCGTCAACGGCGACGGGCGTCGTGTGACCCGGCGCCGCCCGGACTTGGAAGCCCTCCGCTCAGTGCGAGATGTGTGTGCTCACTGCCGCAGAGCCATGCACCCGTGACAGCGTGTTTATACGCTTGTCGATCGTCAGAAAATAGTGGAGCTTTGGCTGTTTCGTAAGGGACTTGTGGTTAAATGACAATTACATCACATGCTAATTTATTTCGGGGTTCATCTAGCTTTACTTCCATTGTCTTAGATTAGATCGCATTTAAATATGCTGTAATGATGCATCAATTCTTCAGTGGCCCACATTGATTGGCTCTAGGTTAGCCATTGATGTCACAGCGTTCAAGGCGCGTTTTGCTGTTGCTCTCACGCAGATTGGAAGCTGTCCTTGGCGCTTCAGCCTTTTTGGGCAGAATCCCTTCCCGACGCACTTTTATGTTCATACATCCAGAACAGCTGGTCCCTAAGGCTTCGAACCGTTTAAGATGACTTAGATGACTTTAAGTTCTTAAGATGACTTTAAGTTCTCACAGCGCTGTGCCAAATGGTTATTGGTCAGCAGTTTGGCGCATGGATTCTGCTTTCTTTGGTTGACCTCATTTGCACTCGTGCCGGCTGATATCTGGGCTTCCTGTCTGTTGTGAGGTATGCCCGGCGATCACACGTGTCAGGCTGCTGGCTCATTGTCGGATGTTTTATAGCATTTTGCGACATGTTGGCCTGATCATGACTTGCGGAGAGTGCTTTGTACGCTCTCTGGTGAAGGTACGTTTTAAAGCCACCTGTCTGTGTGCCGTAAGTGGCCCCCAATCAGGGATATAGAGAGGCGAGTGGTCAGGGGCTCCGTTTTTATATCGTTAGAAACATTGGGACCACGTTTTGGGGCCACGCTGCCTGCGAGTAAAACCCAGGACATGGACAGCCCCGTGCAGCTGAAATGCACGCCCCCAGGCTGCATGTGTGTCTAGTCAAGCCATGGGGGTGGCACAGGCAATACTGCCTTGCCTTGGCGCAGTCAGATGTATTGTCAATGTGCTTTGTCTCCTGGATCAATGTCCCACGCAGGAATCTGTTCCGACCGACTGAAATGCATTCGTTCGGGCGTTTTCGAAGTACGTGTTATGTGATATCAGTATTCGGTCTATGTATATTTCCGCTGACATGACATGTGGAGCGAAATTTCTGCCAATGGGACCGAACGTGTGGGACCTTTGGCTTTCTCCATGGCTTAATGGATTTTCTCCGTGGGTTTAATGGGTTATCTGATTATTTTCTGTTTTTCTTTGGCCCACTCAGACGGGCATTACCTTTTGTTGCACTACGCGTCTGCATGACCACATGGGTGCCACCTGTTTGCGGTAGCTCGCAGTAAAGCTCCCTGGAGACGAGTAAGTGCCGCACTGGGCACTGCCCCGGGATTGCAGTGCACACCGGAAGTGAAATGCCCTTCTGTGATAGTCTGTGGCTGAGACCCCAATATGGTGGAGCGGCTCAAGCGTGTACTGTAACGTTTTGATGTGTTTCCGTGCGCTGTTCCCCAAGACCATGGTGTTCTTGCTTCTGTAGAGGCGTGCGATGACATCGACACACACTCGCGCCGATGCGGCATTGGTTTGTTTGGTCTGTGGCTTTAATTCGTGAAATCAGGATCACGCGAAATGGTTTTTGATGGCTTCCGATTAACGTAACATATGTTCTGATGAGCGGAATGAAGGCCCGTTTCAAGCGTTCAACGGCGAGGTGACGGTTGACCGCACCTTCTCTATTTGGTGCGATGTTGTGCGCGTCACAATACATCGTAACCAGGTTGCCTGTCGCTCATCAACCGTTGGGGAGAGGGGACGAGAGGCGGGCAAGGCCTTAAAGCGTTTCCGTGCATTTAAGACCATGGGAATAACGTGAAGTTGCGCTTAAGTTGGGAGGGTCTCACCGTCCCTCCTCATCCCCCCCCCCCCCCCCGCCTGCTGTGGAGGAGCTCACGGTGGGGATGATCAATGTTTTTCTTTTACTGGATGGAACACGAAGGGCACAGATGTCTCCGGTCCCGCCCGGTCCAATGGCATGGCGATGCAGGATCGAAACGGTGGCAATGTGAACGCTCCGTATAGCCAGGCTCAATCGTAAGATGACACCAGAAGCCTGACACGGCAGCAGCTGCACCGACAGCCATGATGTCAGTCTGGAAACGTACCCGATTTTGGACGAGTTCGAATGAAATGGCCAAAACTCGTCGAAGGGGGTGCCGTAATGTAACGCACAGTCAGCCCATGAGCAGCACCAGTGAACCTGTCCCACAAGTGGGCGATATTCGGCACTGGTCGGTTGAGCCCGTTTTCGGTCTCCCCTGACTATAGCTGCATGTGTAAAGCTGTGGACGAGACGCGTGCCATCGCTGCGCATCATCGCAGATGGTTAGATGCCGCCGGCGGGTGCGTCACCAAACAGGCAGAGCTGCAGCCAGGAGAAGCCGAGCACGTACGGCCGGGAGCGATGACAGCGCGCCGGCGCAGCCTCTCTACCGGTGGCCTACCGGCTCTCTACCGGCGGTCAGCTGACGATCCTCGCAGCGGCGGAGCGCGCATGCTGATGGGAGTATTTCTACCCGAAACTGATTTCTGGGTACGCCCAGGGGTATGTTGTGTTGTGACGTGCCAAGCACACAAGCATGAGGCACGATCGGTGAATCGTGAGGAAATCGTATGCCAGATGCCAGCAGTTGCGTAGTTCACGGAACGCCCCCTCCCCCTTGTCTTACGTTAAATTTATAAGACAGATGATTATCATTACAAGTTCAAAGCTGGCACGCTGAGCTAACGACCTTGACTGCATCAGGCGGCGCTGGCTAAGCGACGTTATAACTCGGAACAGCGATTGTTTCGGCATTGCTTAACATTTCGAGCCGCACCCACCTCAAAAGTCAGGACGAGGGACTTTTGTGGATGAGCGCGACTCGTGATGCCGAGACAATAGTTGCGCAGCACTTTAACGTCGGTCAACCACCGCCTCCCGGCATACTGAAGGTCGTTGGCTCAGCATAGCCAGTTTGCCTCTCTAACACCATGTCTTTCTAACCCTTCAACCATTTTTTTCTTCCGACACTCGTCAAGATCCCATCACGTCACAAGGACAGACAGACCCTGGCCTCTCACGCGGTAAGTAAGCTCCTCCGTCGCTAGTAACAGTTTCGCGTCCTTGTCGTTGCCTGAGTGAACTTCGATGGAACCATTTGGACATCTGCGGACCTCCTTCGAAATGCCAAACATGGAAAAAGCCAGCACACGCTGCAAGGGATTCAAATTGAGTGGCAGTGGTTTTCCATGGGGATCCAGCTTGGCCCTCGGAACGATCGGATATTCCGGTTATGATGAGTCACGTTGGGACCGAACCTGCGCCAAGTGCTCCAGTGTTCCAAGCTCAGGGATTGCCTTATGTGAGCATGTCATACGCCTTGACTAAGTGTATTTTCAGCTGTAATGCTGCATGTTCTACTTGTACATGCCGCCATCTGTTGTGGACAGCGGTTTTCAAGATCTGTGGCAGGAGGTGCGACCAGGTTTTGCTACGTTGGGGTAATTTTTTAAAGTGAGTCCGAGCCCCATTTGCAATAACAACACACTTTGAACAAACGTTAACCGTTTTCTGTTTGTTCCAGCGGCCTGCCAGCCTTAACACGCGCTCGGGATGGGGCAATTTAACGCTCCACAGGTTTTTCCAGTGCTTTCCGAACGGCGCGACTTAGCCACGCCAAATTCTCTATAGCTGTAGACAATCGAATAGCAGATCGCTTGATGTCAAAACTTTAGGTGTACCTTGTAAGGTCACTGATCTACGGCAGGTCAAAGTCAGGCTGGGGGTTTAGCAAAGTCAATTTCTAGGGAAACGCTTAATCTGATGCAACAGCGGGGTGTTAGGCGAAACCATACATTTCTGAGATGATTTCTTAGGCAGCACAACAATTGATGAACTAATTCCATTGACCTAAGGTTAGGTACGACACGGTTGTCTCTGGTAGTCATTTCGAATTTACTGATAGCAGGAATCGTATTATACATTTTTCATAGATTTCTTGAGGGTCAGAATAGGTCACTGACCTAAAATATCTCAGGTCAACATATTTTTTTTTTAAGGAAAGTGCTGTCTATAATAATTTTTGACACTTATTCAAATGCACACCTTAAGGCAGTGTTGCAATATTTTGGCGCCATGACCTCCGAAAGGTCAAATAAGGTCACTGACCTCAAGTAAGCACCAGTGATCTGTTGCTTGGATCAGTTATCTAGGTTCTGGGGCACTTCAGGCACCAATCTGGAGTTCGCCATGTTTGACCTTATATGACCCATGGACCATGACCTAAGAACCTCAAATTTCGACACCAGTGAGTTCACGGAAGTCAAACACTCATAGTGAATTGGGTATCTCTAGCCCTTTTAGTTTCGGAGATCTCAGGGGGAGGGGCAAATTGACCCCCATCCGAGCGAAAGGCATTCAACCGGACACCCGGGCGCGTGATAACTGGGTTTGACAAGCTCAGAAATCCGAAGGCGAATCACACTGGTTTGCAGCAGCCGCGCTAAAGCAGCTGGCGGCAGCAGTGCCAGGCAGGGGGCTGATTTCAGGTGAAGTGGGCTACGAGCTGTAGTGTGATGTGTGTTTTTTTAATTGATTAAACTAGGGTCCAATCGCATTGCATTGCGCGTGATGAGCCGCACCGCCGCCTCGCTAGGCGCGCCTTGGTGCAGTGGTCCAGCCGTGAAGAAGAAAGGAGCCTCAGTCGAACGGCAGCTGGAGTGCGTGCGGAGGATCACATTGGCCGAGGTGAGCTGTCGGGAACGTTTCAAAATTACCCTGAAGGACATTTGCCCCTGCCAGCAGGAAAAATAATCTCAGATGATTATTCGTGCCCGCGGAACGTTATCGGAGCTCTCGTGGAGCACGGTCCATGAAATCGTCATACAAGGTCATCAGCCAATACCATGTCAGTACTACGAAACAGTTACTGAAACACTACTTATGAACAAAAGTGACGCGTTAGTACCTTCCAGGTCCCATGAAAACGCCACGAAGCCACCGCGAGGCACCATGAAAGTACCGCCGACGTCCGGCGCGCAGTTGTCACGAGAGTGCTACGGAAGTAAAACGCAGATGGTATCACTGGCCCCTGACTCGGTGGGCACGGTGCTGCTGATAGGCTATTTTAATGGGCAATGTATGACCGCTGACAGTCATATTGTTCTCGCTGATTTCTCCCGCTGATCTTTGTTTTCTACCGTGCAGCGAATCGCCACATATAGCTTGATTTCAGTGTCTCCAGGGCCTGGCGCATGGACTGTGGTCCCCCTACGTTCACGAGGCTGGCGGTCGAGTTTTGGGAGCCTCAGCGACCAGAGAGCGGTGTGGGCCGTTCATGACAGCACGGCGCGTTGTCGGCCGTTCCTTGCGGCACGGCGCGGTGTCGGCCGTTCCTCGCGGCACGGCGCGGTGTCGGCCGTTCCTTGCGGCACGGCGCGGTGTCGGCCGTTCCTTGCGGCACGGCGCGGTGTCGGCCGTTCCTCGCGGCACGGCGCGGTGTCGGCCGTTCCTTGCGGCACGGCGCGATGTCGCGCTCGACGGTGTTCAGCTGCCGTCGCATGTTGGAATGACTGTCGAGGCACGGTGTGACCGCGTTATGATGAGCTGCTCTTCTTCCTCCAAGTTGCAATGGGGAAGACTATGAGGCTGTGCGTGCGTCTGGCTCACTCGGACCTGCCGCGCTCGGCGGCCGCACAACCCTGGGTCAGCGGGCGTCCGCCCGTAGCCGGCGGCGGTGTGTCACGTGGCAGGGCGGCGAGGCCGGGATGGTGCGGGGTGCGCGGAGAGGGGAGGGAACGGGGCGGACGTCGCTGTAACAATGCCCTGTCTGGAGCAGCGCCGCCAATACAGTATTAAAAATCGTCGGCTTTAGAATGATGCCACGAGAGCACCACAAAAGTGTCTCAAAAGTTTCATGAAGGTACTACGAAGGCGTTACGAAAGTATCACAAATATAATCCGAAAGTATCACAAAAGGTTCACTGAACTAGTACCAAAGTACCATGGAAGTACCATGAATGTCCTACAAAACTACCACAAATGTACCAAAGTGCTTCACTGGGAGTACTATGAGGAAAACAAGGGACTTTAATACTCATGTACTATATGTACATGTACATGTACTCATGTATAATACTATATGACCTGGTAATACTTTTTTAGTATAGTGGCCCTAAATTGGATGCAACCTGCCTCTAAAATGCGCCAACAGGTTGGTTTCTCCGGGATTTAGCCCACTTCTCAAGGTTGTGAGCTCAAGCCCAAGTTGGTGTGGGAGTGGGGTGGGGATGGGGTGGGGCTGGAACCAACTGTAAATGAACAGAAAACTACGTACCTACCCCTGTAGGCCTAATTAAGGTGGCATGTGCTCGGGGGAGGTAAAATTAGCCCCCCCCCGAAGGTTTTCCGGAATGGATTGCGAACGGCATGGCCAGCTGCGCCAAATTTTGTATAGCTGTAGACAACTGAATACTGATCGTCTGCCATAAAAAATGTACGTGTACTTAGTAAGGTTGCTGACCTATGACACGTAAAAGTCAGACCATGGTTTCAGGGCGGCCAGTTTCTAGAGAACTGTTCATTCTGATCCAACAACGGAGTTTTAGACGAAGCCATACGTTTCTGAGATGATTTCTTCGACAGTATAACAATTGAATGAGCAAATTGCATTGACCTAGGGTCAATTATGAAGGTTCGACGGGCTAAAACCAACCTGTTCTATTACTCTGGGGCTTGGTGTATGGGGTATTTTCTGGCGCCCATTTCGGACTCAGTGATAACAGAAACCGTATTATGCATTTTCCACGGACTTCTTAAAGATGATGATAGGTTACCGACCTAAAATGACCCAGGTCAACGTTTAGCTTTTAGGAACATACTGCCTGGCGTAATGTTAGTCGCTTATTCAAATGCAAAACTCAAAGCAGTCTTGCATGATTTCGGTCACCATGACCTTAAAAAGGTCATGTCATTGGCCTTAAAAAGGCCACTGGCCTTAAATGAGTATGCGACCTTTTGCTTAGAACAGTTCTTCTTTGTTCTTCCGGTTCTAATGACTCTTTGGAGACCAGCCGTGAGTTTGACCTTGTTTGACCTTATTTACCGCAAAGGTCATACTTAAGGAACCTCAGCCTTTGACCTAAGTAATTTTACGTACAGTTCAACACACCCTGTGAATTTGGTGTCTCTAACACCATTAGTTCCTGAGATCTCAGGGGGGTCAAATTGATCCCTACCCGAGCGGTAGGGTAGCCAGCTGACCACCCGGGCGAGTGTCGAGTATGCCTCTAGCTGACAATTTTATTGACAGTGTTTGATGGATTGTGTAAGGTCATCTAGTCCAACAGCTGCTCTGGTGCAAAACCCAAACTAACAGTAATGATTTTGAAAGAAGCTCAGACCATGGACACCTGATAGCGTTTGCTTGATGCGAATCTGGCTCTGCATAGTAACACACACACACACACACACACACACACGCACACGCACACGCACGCGCACACGCACGCGTACGCACACGCACGCGCACACGCACGCGTACGCACGCGTACGCACACGCACGCGCACACGCACGCGTACGCACACGCACACGCACATTTTGTAAACCCTCCCAAGTGGGACCGCGCTAGACTAATACAACGTGGGGACCACTTACACACCCCTTTAAACATGACCCAGTATTATGAAAATAACATCTAAGTAATGCGGAAACCCCAACGACTACTACAGCAAGCATTTCGTAGGTCTCGCGACAAGGAATCAATATTCATAGGATGCTGGAAAGTGAGGACCAGATGGTATGACGTCATAGGTGCACCATATACCTTACACTTTTAAACTATGGACCGGTCCCGACACGGTAGTGTGTATCTGAATTGTCTAAAAGGATGACATGACAAGGAAAGGAACTTGAGTGTTGGCGTTGGTTTGCTTAGGCCTGCTATAACCAATTGGCGGATAAATAGAACTTGCATACTGATGTACGTTTTGCGTGCACATTCTCTGTTTTGGAGAAAAGGAGCCGTGATATTTGTGTTAACGCATGACAATAGCTCCACGCAATTACTCGACTTGCAACAACGGATTTTATGACACTTGTAAAATGGAAGTACGGGGGGGGGGGGGGGTGAAGCGGTGGTTCTTGAATTTTTAGTCCGGGGGCGCCCTATCTTGCTTTCACGTACAAATCGAGATAATTCGCTAGTAAAACGTATCAGAACATCCTAATAGGACTAACAGGATAAGATTCTTTCGAGGAGAGACTGAAGAAAAGAAGGACCAAAGAGAGCCCGGAGGGCCTACCGGGACAAACGATCAACGGGTCGATTTGGGGGTCTTGGGACACGGAGGTCTGGCTGGAGTCTTATTTAGAGCCCCGGGTATCAGGGGCCACGGATTCAAGGATCAAAACCCGATCGCTCCCGGGCCCGGATCGGGACCCCCAGGAATGACACATGTGAGGAAATCAGCGATTCATGCATTGTGATCGACAGCACGTGGCCGTCTGTGCGGGCTAGCAATGCGCTGTCGAGGCTGTTGTAGAACACCAATGGATGCCCATGTGCCCTTGTGGCTCAGTCACATTGTTCTTGTTCCGTATTGCAATGGACCGGGCTGCCAAACTGACAGTCAAATACTCGCCGCACATGGGCGATATGTAAAAAGGCTAAGCAAAGAAGGTCATTCGAAGGTATAAACCCATTTGCTCTCAGCAACGGACATAAGTGCTACTGCAACTGCTTGCTGTTGTAACAGAACTGTTTTCGCTGCGTTTTGCTAGTGTCCTAGAATTGCCGACTTTGGGTGTAAAGCAACACCCTACGACGAGGAATTTTTGACTCCTCTTCCCCACATGTTATGTGAATTTTTCACTCCAGCCTGACACTGTCTAATCGCACATGCTAAACCCCTATTTCCCTTTCTGAGGTTTTCAGATGTCATCCAAAACCGAGCTCACTTGAAACCACCAACCATAAACGAGGCTCCACAGAACCTGGACACCTATGGCTATGTCCTGCCTCACCTACATCTGAATCATGTCTATGTATGCACAGAGCAAGGGCGCCAGTTACCCCCAAGCCCAAGAACCCTAGTGACTCCAGCCGCTTACACGCATTAAATTTGGTTTGTTTACAACATGAATTACAATCGGCAGCTGTGCGCCAAATGCAGGGTTTTCACGCGTTCCCTATTATTCCGTCTCACCACCACACCACAAAAGCAGAACCTGGTACAAACGCCAGCAAGGCTTGGTAGAGAATTTTACTCCATGTGTTTTTTTTCCCAGGGAAACCTCACCATTAAATCGTTACGGTTCAAACGCTGTATACCTGCGGACATTGGGGCGCATAAGGAAAGAAAATAATTATCAAGACGCTTATATATTCCCAGCATTTTATACGAGTATGGCGCGCCTGCGACAGACGTTGCTAATAATTGGCGCTGAAACGGCGGGTGCTTTGTGCGTCCTGTATAACGTTGCCGCCGCTCCGGCTTCGCGCGTTGGAGGTGTGGACATGGTTTTTCAGCAGCAAGGAAGGACGTGTCTGGCGAAGATGGGTGAAAGGTGCGTATTGTGTCACACATGAATGCTGCTTCGATACCCTGATGCATCATCCAATCTTCCTCGTCATTTTTTTCACGGGTAAAAACATGGTATACTTACCGTGGAATTGCATGAGGTTAGATCAGTTAGTTTGATGAACCAAGATCTTTGCGAACAAAACCAAATTGAGAATTTCTTTTAAGCATCAGTTGGATCTCACACCTAACAGCATATCTGTATGCCTGCATTAACGAACATGTGCATACATTGAGAGTGTTCCATTTGCTTACACCATAAAGGCTAGCAATGTCTGATTTGCAACATACAGCACCTGATCATAATACCAATACGCATGGCAACAATCTACATTCCAGCACTTTCCGGTCATGCCCACATCTAAAACTAAATTGATCTTGTACATTATTCTAGGGTCTACACATCTGAATCCTTTTGAACCTGACTTCTGGCTTCAGAAGCAGCACACTTATATGCAGGAGCAATGACTGGGATTCAGCTGTTGCCTGTTCTTGTTAATAGCCTCCAATAAGCAATGAATGTTCATGAATTATAATTTTGCATACTGCATGGAAGTGTTTTTAACAGGTTTGACAAAAGTATCAATACTATGCAGCCTGAGGTTTCTAGCACAAGTTTCCCATGGTATCAGCACCTATAAAAACCCTCAGAATTCTGACCTCGCCATGCGGGAAGTAAGTCTGATAGAAATACTGAAGAAATCATAATGCTGTGATGGTGATCATATGCGAACAAAACATCAGGATCTTCAGCCCAGCGTGGTCTGGGCTATGCTGGCACACCCATGCACCAAACAGTCTGCACATTGATCTTACCTCCATGCCATTCAGCGGATGCCTTTTGCTGACTGCATTGTTGACCTCATTCAGCTGTTTGACAAGGCCTTATTCATTTGAGCACATTTGGTACCACTGTACAATGTATGTTGACATTTTGCTGAAAGCTGCATTGCAGTAGGATGAAGTTGGTCTCTTTTGAGGGAGTATTGCCCACTGAATGTCCTTGTAATGATCATGCTTCTGAGCCTTGTGTCAGGCTTGCATTTCCCAACCCAACCGAATGCTACATTTCTTCTGGCCAGTACACAAACCTATGTTGGTGTTTGATTATCCATGGGAACTGCCAGTTTTTTTAAAGACAATTAAAATCAGGTATCATGTGTATCATGGCAAAAGTATCACCATGTGTTGTGACATTTCCAGTTTTCACTCTGTTGGATTTTATTGATGACAAACACTATTCATTTCTTAATTCCTTCAATTTTACTAACTTCATTCTTTTCAATGATGTTATACTGGACAGAGCATAATGCCAAGTCAATTGCATGTTCCACTGCATTTCAGTTGCTCTCCTGCATGACCTTAAACATGACTACCATTTTCATCTCACAGCTCATGTGGTACAGAGTGACTGAGTGATGTTCATTTAATGCTTGTTTTTTCCTGAACCATTTTCCATCCTTTTCAGATGAAGAGTATCAGCACCCAGAAGTTCTATGGGACACCTCAGAATACAGTTATCAAATCATCTCTTGCTCTTGTTGCCCAGTCTTTAAACACCAAAATCTTCAAGGCTCTTTGTTTTCCTGTTTGGCAAAAAGCAAGGTGTACTGTCAGTGTGCCAGTTCTGTTTAAAGACCTTCATTATTTTGTGGGCAAAAGTGTGGACACTATCCTAAATAACAGTGAGACACACCAGCAAGGATGGCATGTGCGTTGTGTTAGTGCAGTGGGAGATACCAATAAAGTAGTGCCTTCTGAGTGCACTGTAAGGGTGGGGAAGATGAGAAAGGACAAGGAGTATGTGATGGAGGGTGATGTGATGAAAGAAAAGGAGAGAGAACATGGGTATGAGCTGGTAGTGACCATGTGGCGTAAGCGCAGAACTGGAGCCCTTACGCCCTATCTCCGTATTCTTGGCCACCACTGTCATGAAATTAATTCACGTGTGGGTCGCCTAGGTACCTGTGAACAACAAAATGAATTTAAACTAAATCATTTCGTGACCTCAACATACTTCAGTGCAGCAAACTTCAAACCGGCCCCAAAGCAGATCCTTTTGAGGCGAGCAAGGGTCCTGAATCACCTGCCCTGTGGGTCAAAGAAGGGCGCGTCCAATGCATGAGTGTGCCGTGGCGGCTGTACATCGCAGGCAGACTTGCTAGAACGCTGCGAGGAAGCGCTGCCTCTACGGAGACGCGGCCAGTGACCCAGCCGCATGGAAGATGGTGCGACCGGGCTGGACAGCCACCGAAGCCGTGGTGTCGCCCTCGCGTGTAGGCGGGTCGTCGTGGTATCGGCGGCACCGCCGCCATCTGTTATGGTTGGCCTTCAAATTTGTGTGCAATAAAGAAACCTCGTTATTTTTACTGGTTTTCGTTCAGAACCTGGATTTTTGCTATGTCTGTTGATTCTACGGTTGTGCTGAGTTACACTTGCTATATTCTAAGCGTCATATTGATGAAATAAGGCCTTCAATTTTCTGCGCGGACAGACGCGGCGCCGTGACCAGATTCGGACACGTTGTGCAAAGGGGGGGGGGGCGGGGCAGCAAAGTGCAGTGACTATGCCGAACATATTTTAATTTTCACATTCTCTGGTTCTGCTGAATCAGCTGCTGATACCAGGGCCCCGTTATCCTTGTAGTGAAGCAGCTCACATTAATGCATACGTTAATGCGCAAACACATTTGCACCTGACCGTTTTCATGTTTATGCATAAAACCATTCACGCATATACATTTCTGCATTTATGCATGAATGTTAAAACTTGTAGACAAGCGTCGACCTGCGCACGACTGTCCTGTCACTGACAAGGACAGAATACGCGCACGCCACATCACGGACGTCCTGCGCGCAGGTGACATCCGTGATATCCATTAGCTTAACTGAAATTCGCGACGACACACTAAATCACACCAGGAGATGTGTAACACCATCAAACGGGGAATTAAATTGTCTATCATTATCCGCCCTAGCAATGAAATGATATGATATTTTAACGACCTGGTGCTGCGTTATTTGAATGTTCCGCGCGGGCGCTTCGCGCGGCAATTGAGTTTACACGTGGCAACCCCCTTGACATTGCTCTGATTTAATTACTTTGGCGACGACATGCTCAAAGCTTAACAACTATTTTTAATACCGTCATGTAAAGAATTAAATTCTGCACCAAAATATGGACTAGCAAATGATGATTTATGACTCCATGGCACACGGCGTACGCGCAAACACAAAATTTTACTTCTGAGACAGCAACACTGCGGTAAACACACTAGTTCAATATCCTGCCACCAGGGTCGGCCGCGGCGCCACTAGTAGTCATGTCCGCTCATGGAACGTAACGTTGCATCACTCGCGAAATGCAGGAGTTAAAGATTTAAGAATTGTCTTCCAAATTAAAGTTACAAGATGACTATCACCATTCGAACACCTATTTCAACAGACTTAAGTCAAACCGGCTGATAACGATTTTTTTCAGAAAAGCATCAGTATTTGTATCTATTTAACTACTTTTGGTATCATACGAGTGTGATACCACTTTATTCTTCCTTTTTCGATTGCCTTTAGAGGTACCATCTGTTGCGTAAAAGGTTGACCAATTTCTCTGCAAGATTCTCCAACCGCGAACTTGTACGTATTTCATACATAAATTGGATTAATTCGCCAGCCGCCCAAACATGTTTGATATGCACCCAAGAGTCAACAATTCACAGGGAATGAAGGAGACAATTTGAAAAATGGAACTTATTTTTACCGCCATTTTTGCCCTGTTAAACCCTTGATTAACAGTTTTCTTGGTTCATGGCTGTGCTCAATAATGATAAATTAAAGCTTTTCGGGTGTCTATCTTACCAGGCTGCCCGGCAAGGTCATCCTAATGCTGCCATATAGAGCTCTGGAACAGACCTGAAGCAGCTAATACAGAAGTGTTTGACGGCAAAATTCTGCCCTCTGGAGATGTAAGGTGCACATTATCGTTCTCGGTAATTGAGCACGTAATCTGGAGCACAGCATCTAAACAGACCAACGGCATTAGCTGGTACGCCGCACTTGTATAGTAGACAAGTTATCAAAATGTGTTCATCAATAAACGCCGCTACCGCCGGCACAGCAAGAGTAGAATTTCTGCTTTTAACTGCTACCAGCACAATCAAACTTGCACCACGGCAATCAACCACGTATGACCAATAGTCACGTAACATAGCCATCGCCCAATACCGCGGTCACATCCCGGTCATCGCACCTCACGCCACCGTGAGAACATTTCTCTTCGCTTGCCTCCACCCCGCCACGCCGGACCGACGCTACACGCGGGGACAAGTCTGTGTTTGCCCTAAGTCGTATTCCCAGCGTCAGCTGGATCTGGTTCTTAGTGCGTGCGCAGAGAGGCCATAATCTGCGCCTTCTCGCTGGCGGCCGTGTGGACTTGCACGGGTGGCTCGTCACACGTCAGAACGGGCTGATGGGTTTCTGCAGCACGATAGGTGACGACGCCCTTGGTTTCCCCTTCTGCTGTCTGGCGGAGGTGCCAGCCCGTTCGCTTTGAATGTCATCTTCAGTTTCCACATGTACCGAGGATATATACCACATGTACCAAGGACTTCAGGCTCTGCGTCGTGCGCTTGCTTTTGCGGTAGTCTTCTGTTTTGTCCAGCAGTTAGTAGGATGTAGAGCGTCTGCACTAGAGCGCTTGGTAGATTTGTCCGGACGGTACCTCGAAGAGCCGCCCACAGCCCACCTGCAACAGCGCATAACGCATCACACAGCCGGTCAAAACCACCAGTGTCTGACCTCTGTTTTCTCATAAGACATTGTAGATAGGGGCATAGTTGTGGCACAGAGCGAACAGGCATTCAGCCCAGAGGTTACCCACAGTTAGGGTAAATATATGGTCATGTGTCATATGCCGCCAGTAAATTAAGCGACAGACGAGATGATACAGGTGATGTTTCCATTAAAAGCAAGCACAAATTTGATTATTTGTTTATGTACTGCTAGCCGGCTGGTCAATGCCATTTGCTGATGGCTGAGGACTTTTTGTTCCGTGTATTATGAAAGAGTATAATGTCCCAGCATTTGAAATGTATCAAGAACGTGATGCACCAGCACATGTGTCGCAAATTCAAAACTCAGTGCGGAGGGCTCCCGAACAATCCAGTGTGTCTGAACAGAGAAACAGATACCCCCCCCCCCTCGAGAAGTGCATGGAGCCCTCCAGTCAAATAGGAAGTACCTAGGACGCAATTTGGAGGGCTCCGAGCGACCGAATGTGCCAAAGCAGGTTAACAGATGGGGCTCCGACAAACGCGTAGGGCCCGAAGCAAGTTACAGAGAAATGGATGGGCCCTAGGCCATTTTAGAGGGCCCATGAGCGTATGCATATTGTGAGTGTGTCAGAAGGATAACCGAAACCATCGCGAATGGCCCCTGAGCAGCCAAGAATATCCCGGCGGGAAAACAAATGGGGCCCCCGGGTATAGCATATGGAACCGAAAGGACGAATGAAATGAATGCGTGGAATGCCCCTGATTGACAAGAGTAGACTGTTCACTGCCTGAATATGGTAGACCGCTTCCCACTGTGCTATTATCTGTATGTTGCAATTTCGCACACTGCACGGATCATATTCCAGTTCATTCTAACCGTAACGTTAATTTTATACCTTTGTCTTCTTCCTGAGAGTGAGTGCCAATACTGACTCAGCTACAGTAGCGCAGGCAAGCGGGACATAGGGGCACGTGCTCCCTTAGGTTCAGAGAGGCCCAAAGAGCCCCTCGGAACCTATGACTAAGGGCCCGAAAAGCCAACCAGAGGTCTCGTCCAGAGGCCACGGCCTGCGGGACCGGACACTCAAATGCCAGTCGGAGGACTCTTCGCACTGATCTATATCCATTGGGTCGACAAGGGCTTATATCTTGGTCAGACACCACCAGTAACGTAGAGACGACTGCGTGACAGCGTGGACCTGAAAGCCCATTTCCCAAGCAGAGACAAATCCGGGACCAGCGATTTACATTTATCAGGGCTCCACGGTGCCTAACAGGGTCCCTGTCCAAGGGACCTTGTGCCAACTAGAGGCAGTGTTTGAGGAGGTCCGAAGAGCCTAGAAGGTCTACCGGGTCCGACGATCAAGGGCCCGATTGGAGAGCCTAAGGGCATAAAGGGCTGGTCGGAGTCTTACTCAGTTGCCTATATCTGCGAAGACGGACCCTCAAATAACGGTAAGAAGGCCCTTTGCGCCAATCGGGGACCCCAGTCGATATAGGTCTACGTGTCGGTCAGGTACCACTCGCACCGCACGGTCGGATCCTGTCTGTATGGGCCTGAGTCCCACTTCCCAATTAGCTACAAAGTCGGGGCCAGTGGTTTACACTGGCCAGGGGCCTTGTATCTGCCAGGGGCCCACAGCGCCTAACAGGGGGTCCTGTACTCGCACTGGCCCCGAGCCAACCAAGGGAAGTACTCGATGAGGCCCGAAGAGGGTCCAGAGCGGCACACAGAAACCGACGATCAAAGGCTCGTTTGAAGGGCATAAGGGTCCGAAGGACTGACTGTGGGTCACGTAAAGAATCGCCCGCAGTGTCGTGGCCTGAAATACCTTTCAGAGGTTCTCTTGCACCGTTTCAGGACCCCCCCCCCCCCCCCCCCGGGGCAATGCGGGTGCTAAGTCGGCCCAAGACCACAAATACCGAACAGTCGGCTCCAGGCCCACTGAGCCCTCGAGACCCATTTCCCAAGCAAAAACAAGGTCAGGGTACGCGACTTCTAATGTTCGGGGTCCCTGGCACAATGAGGGGCTTCTGTGTCGGTTAGGGGGCCACAGTGTCGAGCAAGGGTTCCTATGGTGGCAAGTGGCCCCGAGCCAGAGCGATGTTTGAGGGAGCCCAAAGAGGGACCGGAAGGGTCTCTCGAGACCAAATATCACGGGCCCGATGGGATGGCTGAAGAGTCCGAAGGGCTGGCTGTGGGCCACATTAAGGGCCCCCGCCCGTAGGGCCGTGATCTCAAACGTTAGTAAGGTGACGTTCTGTACCGATAGGGACCCCAGAGACAGAGCGTTCCTCTATTTCGGTCTCAACCCCCGCCCCCCACAGCCTCCCCCTACTCACTTTGTGTACCTACGCCCCCACTCGGTGCATGCAGGTAAGGTGAGAATGGTGCACCTCCATCGAGGGGTAAATGGGAACATGAGGTGAGAAGCACGTTAATCCCGCCCCCCCCCCCCCCCCCACACCTTCCCTTCAATAATTACAGAGGTTGCAACGCTAGATCTGCCACGCGACCACCCAGTTGGAAGAATTTGTATTGCCCCTGATAAACGCCGCGCAGCCTAAATACGAGTAAACTCACGCACCTAAAACAGATCAGATAAAATAAGAAAAGGTGTACTCCCACCCAGGGGTGCGTGAGAACAGATATCTAGAAAGCACGCGTGCCCCTTCCTCCTTCATATCTACAGAGGTTTTAACGCTAAAACTGCCGCACCGCCATCAAATTGAAATAATTTGCATTGTCCCTGATGCTGCTGCGCATCTGGGCACGAGTAACTCCATGCACTGAAAAAACATAGCTTCCAATACGGGACATGGTACAGTAATAAGCAGTTATAATATCGTGACAGCCAACAGGAAGAACACGCAGTAATATCTGACGCCCCTCGATCCAGTAACCACGCGACACGACGCTCCCACGGCATTCTAACTCGGCCAAGGTCCGCCATAACAATCAGTAGTGGTGGGTACCATGTATGTGCCCTGCCAATCTACATGATTGTTAATGTTTTATCATTATTAAATGTCTTAAGGCATAGAAAATTACTATTGTTAATTATTTAGTTAATTAAATTAGTTCTATCGTGTGAAACCAACACTACATGTTGCATTCAAGGGTGACAACATGATCAGCACACCTCTTTCAAATATGACGTCACGCATTGGAGTCGAAAGGCGAGAAACTTCTCCGGCGGATTTGCGTAAATCGACCTAAGTAGCGTGACCACGAAACATACACTTGACGGATAAAACCTGCCATGTCGGGAACTCTAAGGATTTATACCAGACCAATATCTGGACGACGTTAGCATTTTCCAATTGTTTTGCAAAATGGGGACCGGTTTTTGATCCTCACCTCGAAAACGGTCCTCACATTGCGTGAGTGTAACGGACTTTGGCCCCACGTAGGATGGCCTACACGCGCGCGCGCGCGCACACACACACACACACACACACACACACACACACACATACACACACACACACACACACACACACACACACACACACACACACACACACACACACACACACATGTGCAAGCGCACTCGCACATACCGGCACAGACACGGACACAGACATGTACATTTATGAAGGCAATTGGTTAAAAGACAACGCTTATTTCAGTGTGGAATTGGTAATCGCCCCGCTGCATGTCACATAGTTGTGAATATCAGGCTGCCATATACGTAATCAGGATTCACTCAAGTAGCCAAGCAATGATCTCAGGTCCAAACTATTGCTGAGGTGACCGCATTGCTCATGTGTAAGTGGTGTCATTTGGGAGCCCTGCAAAGCCCATCATGTTATCATAGTCATCACATCTAGTTCAACAACCAGCTAGTGGTGGTGTTGAATCTCTTGGAAGCTTGGTAGGCAGACCTACGAATACCAAAGGGTTGACGCCAGATTTTGAAGGCTCGGTCGTCTTCAGGTAAGGCTTTATGTGCTTCCAGGCAGTGCCTATGATTTCATCGGGTGTTCTCTTCTGCTAAGATCTCTTTTATGCATCTCCTCTCCTTTGACGTCAGAATAACGTCATTGAGCATACACGCGAGTGAAACTATCAAAACTGCATGATGTTTGGTCATGGCTTATTCGTTAACCATCGCCCCCATTCGCAGTATTTTATCATGCGAATTGGTGGGAGGGCGTGGGGGTGGAGTAGATCCATGCAGCCCATCCCCATTGTAGTCGGCAATCTCGGAGATGTGGTTCCAGAGGCTGGTGAGGTGACACTGCGCAATGAATAGGACGAGCTTCCAGTAAATACCGATCTGCACATGCTCACTCTCAGACCACTGCTGTGTACGTCGAAGAGAACGTCAAGCCAAACTAGTGGCGCAGTCAATGGACCTGTATAGATTGCGAGCCCGTCTGATGCAATACAGCCAGCGTCTTCTCACCAGCCTCTGTCGCAACATCTCCAAAAACTCCAACCACAACTGACGTCAGCGGCGGTAAGGTAAGCTGACGGCTTACTTGAGAACCCTGCAAGGGTCACCCTG
The DNA here is from genome assembly GCF_011947565.3 of Pollicipes pollicipes. Lineage (NCBI taxonomy): Eukaryota > Metazoa > Arthropoda > Thecostraca > Pollicipedomorpha > Pollicipedidae > Pollicipes > Pollicipes pollicipes. Next base: position 23,042,679 of record NW_023596461.1, read on the forward strand.
CTCCTTTTTCGCAGAATCCAAGTACGCTGCATTTTCTCGAGACCGAATTTTGTGACGTCGTTGTTACTCTGATATTACGATGCCTCGTCCATCACCCCACGCTCCGCCCGCACCAGAAACACTTCCTGCCACTCTGAACATTTATCAGATCGCCCCTTTTATCTCTGTATAGGACGGCCCATATCCCTTGCAAGATTTTTAGAGGAGATCCGCGAAGCGAAAGCTCTCGGCTCACGGCCCGACGTCGTTGCAGTTAGAGCTGCAAAGTCAGGATTACAAGGCAGCTCGTGTGAACGGCTCGAAACCGGCATGATCTTAGCAGGCGCCCGGCTGGCCGGTTGGATACCCTTCGCTTGGGTACGGGGATCAGTTTGACCCCCCTGAGATCTCAGGAACTAAGAGAGCTACGGACACCAAATTTACAGGGTGGATTGGCCTGTACCTGAACTCATTTAGGTCAAATGTTGAGGTTCCTAAGCCATCATCTTCGGGCCAAATAAGGTCAAACAAGGTCCATTTCTGGGTTGGTCCCCAAAGTGCCCCAGAACCTAGATTCCTGTTCTAGGCAAAAGAGCACATGATCATTTAAGGTCAGTGACCTTGTTTGACCTTTCGAAGGTCATGGCGACCAAAATCATACAAGACCGCTTTGAGTTTTGCATTTGAATAGGTAACAAAGATAGCGTTAGGCAGTATGTTTCTGAAGACAAAATGTTGACCTGGGTCATTTCAGGCCAGAGACCTATTCTGATCTTTGAAAGTGCATGGAAGATGCATAATGCGCCTCCTCTTACCAACAGATGTGAAGTGAACACTAGAAACTACCCGATACAGCAAGCCCTAGAGTGATAAAACAGATTGGCTTTGGCTTTAGTCTGACCCTTAAAGGGAATGTTCCACATTTGAAGATATTGAGTTAGCATCAGATATAATGGAAAATGCTTTCTTGTAACTACTGGTAAGCTTTCAACGACCAAAAACGACGCTAGGTAGCAAAATTTCAAAGCTCATACAAATGAGCCCCATTACGTCATTGTTTGATAGCGTAATGAAATGGGTTTATGACGACAGCAAAACCTGGCGGCATCTGGCAGCCAGACCTAAAGAATGCCTCGAAACACACGAAAGCTGACGCCAACCGGCCTTTCTCGCCCCGGTGGCTGTGTCTGGGGCGGATTGGTGGGTGAGTTATTTGTGGATTTGTTGTCTTGGTGCTGGTCGTAAGAAAAGCTTTCGTGGACTGTTTGACATGCGCAACGTAGCGATCGCCAGCTTTTATGTCAGACGATTGATATCAAAGCGCAGTATGCTGTGTTGCTGCTGTTGCTACTTTGCTGTTGATGAATTTGTCAATACTTTATCGTCGACCCATCGTTGCGCGCAGTGCTGTAGTCTAGTGACATTGATATAATGTGATGTGTACAGTAGTCACTATCCTTATTGTTTGTAACTGGAAATGTGGTATCATGCAAAGATTGATAAATGTGTAACGTTGCCGTGCACCGATTGTTAAAGCATTGCTATTGCTATTGTAAAGATGCTAAGGTTGGGCTACAAAGAATGTTTCTTTTTGCTTAGGATTGTTCATGCAATGAAAAGTTAGCCCTGATAAAACCATTGTGGTGCAGCGACATTCTTGCCAAAGACAATCCTTTGGCATTGTTAAATACATTTTTCCCAGTCATTCATAAATTATAAGCTGCTATCTCATAGGCGTGACAAAGAGTACTCAGCCAATGTGGTACATTGTGTAATGGCAGTAGTCAATAGCTTCATTTTGACACTATCTCGGTGCTGTTCTGCGGCATGACAAAATGAGCAACAATATGGTTTTTCGACTGCAATCCATGCCGCTTTCATAAGAAATTCCAGCATGAAAAGATGGGTCAAGCATGCACTTTTGTATTGACTTCCCATCTGACATATGACTGACCAAAAACACATGATACAATATACAAATCACTTTTAGCAAAGCAGACAACCAATTAGTGGCATCGCTTGTTCAGCCTGCTTCAGGAATCTAGAGAACGCAGGTGAGAAAGATGCGAACACATCTTTCACTTCCATAGTCATGCAACATGCTGCAGGCATCAGGCTGCTTTACTAAAAAATAACAGGAACATTTTACATGAGGTGAAATGACACTGAAACATGCCGTCCTTGCACAAGGCTGGAGACACGAAAAGTGCATGTAGTTATGGTTGGATGGGCTAAATGCAAGGAAGTGATGAAGGCGCCAGTGCACACCAGGCTCATGATAAAAATTATTATTAAGTGCTGTCCAAGACACGAACAGCAATACTTTTCCACCTTTCTCAGCACCCAGCATCCCATGCAAGTTGCAGTGACTATGACATTACTTGCTCAAAAGCAATGCCCGCCTGCATACAATACTTGTGAGGACAGTACAATGTGCATTAGTAACAATAAAGCTATATTTTCAGAATTATTTAGGGAAAAACAACTTTGCAAAGCCATGCAATGTGAGCCTATACTGAGCAGATCCATTAATGAGCTGCACACACCAACCCCACTGTCAAAATGAATTGCCGATATAGTGACATGCAGTGGATTACATACATGCTGTAATACCTCAATAGGTTCACAATGTTGGCAAAATCATAATAAAGTACAAGTACCAGCACTTGCCTTTGTGCACCCCTGCAGTAACAGTGCTAGTGTTTCTCTCAGTTTGCCAGCATTCCTTTGTCATGTTTAAACACAAACAAAAAGGTAAAGGCAGGCATCAATATCAAAAGGCATCAATACACCAGGCGTCAATATATCACATTTTATTGGGAGTCAGTAGACCGAAGAATGCCAAAATAATGTTCTCTCTCAGAGGAATAAACCTCGCACGCACACTCCCAACCACATCAGTAAAAATACAAGCCACTGGCCCACACCACCAGTGATCACACGCATTTCGAGCCCCCGATTCACACTCCTTTGTCAAGTAAGTGTGATCTCACATTCGCACAATTCGCGGGACTATCAGATCGTAGGTTTTCTCCCAATTTCCGGACAAATCTTCAGTCACAACACCAGACTTCACCGTGACCTCCCTTCGCAACAACGTCCCAACGGGGGTTCATGGTAATGCAGCTCAAGAGCTTCTTCTTGTAAATCACAATTTTTTGTTCAAGGTTTATATTTGCTGTACCATCTTTGTGAAATAATTGGATAAATATACATATATATATATATATGAAATTACTGTGATGTTTTTCTAATTTCATAATACCTTGCTAAGCCATAAACCCGTGCAAGGTTCTGTACTCCGGTACACAATGCGTCAACCGAGCTGCCTGTAAGAGATACGTTAGTAAAAGAAAAAAAACGCCAGCAGGAGAAAGGACAGATTTCCCGTCTCGTCTTCTTTTTTATAACTTCGGGAGAATGCCCATTTTTGGGGTGCTGTACTTTGTTTTGCAGACAGTGGCGTTCTTTTTTATAGCATTGACCTGTGGCCTAGAAAGAAGGAAATATGACCCGTCCACGAGTGTTGCACAAGCCGAAATTGCTCACGCTTGTGTTCGCGACACGCATTCGGCAGCAAAATCTTACTGGCAGTCAATCATCTTTCGCGAACTGTACCACATGTGCAGCATCATCGCCTTTGCGAATGTATCAGCGGCCAGGCTGTTTTGACCACAAACAAAAAACAACCTGTACTATCACGGGGATCCAATGACGTTTCTATGGCGTCATTAATTAGAAGGCGATTCTGAAGTTAGCTGCCTTTGAATATATATGATAAGCCTAATATGATAAGCCTTTTCGTACTTTGCGGGCGTGTAACTCAGGAACCAGAGCGTTTTGGGCATTAAAAAGGGCATATCCGTTAACCGCATTCAAATGTCCTCAAGATGGTTATTTCAGTTCAAAACGCCATACAAGTATGGAACATTCCCTTTAAAACTGGCCTCGGGTCAATGGAATTTGTTCATTCAATTGTTGCTTTGCCTAGGAAAGTATATCAGACATGTATGGTCCCGTCTAACACTCCGTTGTTTACAATTTCCTAGAAATTGACTTCGCGGAATGCATGATGTGAATGAATGCACTTGCCATAGGTCAGCGACCTTACAAGGTACATCTCAATCTTTAATACCAAACAGCCCGCTATTTAGTTGTCTACAGATATGCAGAAAGTACGGCTCTGGCGCGCCGTTTGGAAACCAATGTGGAGAAGCCTTCGGGGGAGCCAATTTGACCCCTAGCCAAGTGCGTGCTGATCACGCGCCAAGTTTTGAAGAATTCGCCAAACATTTAACTGATGCCGTACGCACGACCACTCAGCATCCACCAGAACACGTGGCATGCGTGCAACACCCACCATAGTCAGTCGATGCGTATGCATCCCGCGTACGGAACAAGGCTAAGGCACTTACTGAATGTGATGCCACAAGCGGGTGCCAAATGTTGTTACAAACCATCACCTGTGCCAGTCTTCTTAAAGGCGTAGTGCCACTTCTACGACGATTGCTGCCAACCCAAAATCCCTCCGACTTTTAAATCGCGAGTACCTCAGCACGCACGCGGGAAATTAATGCTTACCTGTTACCCGGCGAAATTGCGACGTCAAACCAAACCGTCGCGACAGCACAACAGTGTGCCTCAGACACAATGCAGCACATTCGGGCAAGTGTGACAGCACGTGAGTTGAACACAACACTACGTACCTTCAACGCCAATAGAGGTCGCGGCCGACCGGCCTATCGTGGCAACTCCGGCCGCCAGCCATACTGTCAGTACCACGTATCACGTATCACGACATGTATCACGAGCCTTACGCTCCCTTCTTCTATTTAGTTTCGTAATCGTGGTATTCCACATAATAACATCTTCTGCCTGTCACACGGGGCGTATCTGCTTGTCCCATAACGAACTCCGAAGCTGCGAGCCGATAACTTTCTGTTCAGACATCCCACAACTCGACCACTGCAAAGGTTCCAAATGAGTCATATTACAAAACGACTGTAATCGGTCAACACCACGTGTCGCTTGTTACACCAGATCGTTCGCGTCATCAGTGCCAATATCCTGAGCCCACTGCATTGCCAATGGCATGCAAAAGTGCGCGCCTATTTTGTGTCAATGGTACGTGTATTACACGGATGTGTATTGTAGCGATAAAGACCATGTACGTATCGATTCTCACTATGTCTACCGTATCCATATGATGTTTAAACCACACGCTCACTCTCGATCGATCACACAACAAACATCTAGCTGACGTCTCTCTCGACCTATCCTCACCCCCCAGAAGACATTTTCCACATTACCCAGCTTGACGTTCGTGATGTCGCCCGCCTCGCGCCCAGTCCGCCACGCCTGGCCAGCCCGGTGGCTGTAAAAGCTCGGGACGTCAAGATCATCCTCCGCCCGACAGTGCACGCGGGTCCGGTGTCGGCTGATCGGTCTCACGGCGACCAACCCGCTACACTCACTGCCCGACACGTCATCCAATGCCGTGTCGAGTGCAGATTTGCGTAGGCCGCCATTCAAGCCAACCGATGCCGTCGCCCGGTGTCAGGCATCGCTCGCAGCCATCGTCCGTTAATGGCCAGTAACAGCGAACAGCGAGGCGTCACTACGCCATCACACACCATCTACCATCTACCCATGCAACACACCATCTACCCATGCAACTGAAAACGCCGCTCGATCACGGGAAACCAGCGGCAACGCTACGATGCCTAGGCAGCACATCCAGGACTCCGCAGGCTCACCTCGACCGCTGAACCGCTAAACACCTGTCGCCATAAGTGTCCTGTCACGGTGGCCTCTCTTTGCCACCGCAGCGGACCATTGGCCGTGCACAATGCCGGCCCAGATAACGACGTCCGGGCCGTTCCAGTCGTTTCTCGCGGACGCTCTGCCTCACAACCGTTACTGATATTGTTGCTACACCACTCATCAACCTCGGTTCCAAGATCCACCTGGCGACCAGCAAGACCCGCGGTCGCATCTGATGAACACACGCGCTGTGGGCACATCCTGCTGAAAAACTCACCACCGTGTGCAGGTGTGTCGTCTGGATATCTTCATGAGCGATCACACACATCAAAGCTGACTCCCAGTAGTCAGCTCCGCCCCGGGGAGGTATGCCGGAGGTATGTAATAGGCCGTCAGCCAAACCTGTTGCGCAATCCGATGCCGTTCCAGCACAGCAACGAAGGCGGCCGGCGCCGCCGCCCACGCACTGATCGTTGTGAGATGCGTGACCGCGGCAGTTGCGCAACATAGTGGTCTCCACGTTGGCGCCCCACGCACCAACAAATGGTCTCCACGCGTGCATCCTGGACAACCGGAAAGCAGCTCTCCCGTCAATGTCTTCCAGGTACACGCGCGCGCTGGCACGATGTACCCGTAGGTGATGCGAGAGTGGGTGCGTGTGGAGCTGTATAAATTGCGGGTCCGTCTGAGGCAATACAACCAGTGTCTTCTCATCAGTCTCTGGCTCAGCATCTCCAAAAACCTCGACTACACGTGCACTGCGCACATGTGACCCTAGAAGGCGGCGGCGTCGGCATTGTCTTCACGATTGTATTTTGTATTCAGCATTGTATTCAGCATTGTATTCAGAATACACGTGGGGTGTACACGTGGGCCCACATTTGGATGGAGCACTGTTGCACGTTAACCACGGGCATGCACTCCGCGGCGACCTATGCGTGCACCGTGTCGCCTGCAGCCTCCGCCGGCGTGCCAGAATGGTCTCAGATTGCGCAATACGTACCGCTGACGCTCTCTCCGACACCGCGGCCTTTTGAAACTAAGTAAGAGAGAGCCTTGGGAAAATAAAACAATATATTATTTTCAGTTATATTGTGTGTCCGGTAAGAAGGCTAATGTTGTCAGGTCAAAAATAGGCCGAGGGCCAAATTTTCCTGAAAATTGGGTATTTTTCAGCTTTGCATGTTCATATGTACGAGGCCATGCCCTGAAGTGACACAAAATTTGACAACTGTGTTCCTTATCTATTTCTAAGTGCATTGGTGTCAGTTTAGGTGTTTTGAGTATCGATTTCGCATGTAGGTCTCTGTTGAAATAACAGTGTCCGCCTGCAGCCTGCGCCGTCCATCTAACACCGTGCAGTCGTCCCGAGAAACAACGCTTCTCACAAACCAGGGATGCCAGGGAAAAGTTTTGGCGGTTGCTTGAAAAGTTGAGCTTGAATGCTTCTGTAGCGGCACGAGGTCAACACCTCGCCGTGTGCGTCACCAATAGGTGGCGCCAACCACTGTTGCTGTGTGTGTGACATTGTTCGTCATGTGAGAACCGTGTGTGTCCCCATAGCTTCGCTGCACTGTTAATGTTGGGTAATGACATGAGTGATATATCTACCACAGAACGATTGGTAGTATAGGTTCTGTTTGGCCGCTAATGGCATATTGACTACCATAACTAGGCAGATGTTGACTGCTGTCAAGTGATGTAGTCGAACCGAGTCATGTCGATGATACATATACACAATCAAACACACACAGAGGCTCTCGTCGACCCATTCAGTGGCCATACGCCCGTCTGGCAAGACCTCAGCAAGTGGTTTGCTCCTCCCTCAGTCAAGCAGTCCTTCTTTCGCATCGTCGTTCTCGTCGCTTTTACGTCCGCACTAGCTCCAAACACACATTTTCGCTTAACTTGTGTTGCTCTCTTCTCGCTCCCCTAGTACGGAGAAGGGAAGCAAGCACAAGAAGGACGACACCGACACGGACTCAAACTCGGCCTCTGACCTTGATGATGCCCTGGACATAGACGGCGGAAGCGCCGCCAGCCCCGCTTTGGCTGCCCCTTCGCCTGATGACTTTCGCGCGCCCCATGCCATCACCGTTGGTACGCACATTTCCACCACGATGGCTGGACAGCAGACTTCGTCTCCGTCCAACGCCCCCGGTTCCGACCCTCGCTCGTCTTTGACCACTCTGGTGTCTGCTCACCCTGATGCTGACACTCGCTCGACAATGGCCAGTGCTCGCCTGCCCTCTGAGCCAATCCTGGATCCTCTCGGATCGTACGTTGTCGTCCAACCTTGTGATGAAAATGTGTCGTTTCGAAAGATCAACGTTTTTTGGCAATCAAAGCAAATCATGGCTATCTGCGGTCCATGCGAACTCAAAACTGAGGCACCAGCAAACGGATCACTCATCATTAAAACAACCACTCGCGCACAAACCAAGGCCCTACTCAAAACAACTGAATTTTGCGGCAAACAAGTAAAAATCTCCCTGCGCCATGCCAGAAACACCAGTAAGGGCACCATCTTCGCGCCTGAGTTCCGTTTTATGACGGAGGACGAGATCCTGACGGAGCTCAGAGACGAGCAAGTTCGCCATGTCCGATGGCTGACGACTTTCAGAGATGGTCAGCGTCGCGACACCAGCCTGCTCGTTAACATCTTTGCTACCACCCGAATTCCAGACTCGCTCACCGCTGGTTACCTTCGTTATAAAGTAAGAATATTCATTTCCAATCCACCCAGGTGTTTCAAACTGTCAACGGTTCGCACACGGCAGCAAGTACTGCAAGCAGAGTGCCAGATGCTTGACGTGCGGCGATGCTCCTCACGAGGGATCTGCCTGCACATCACCCCAGAAATGCCTGAGCTGTGGAAGTGCTGATCACGCCGCCAACTCTCCCCAGTGCCCCACATGGAAAAAAATTGCTCTGAAAAGGCAAAGACAGGTGTGTCGTACCCCGAAGCACAGCGCACTATTAAATCAAAAATGTCGTCGCATTCCAGCAAAACATATGCACAAGTAGCAAAAGTCACGATGGCTACATGTGGAACACAGATAGACTCTTTTACCCACCTGCCTCCCCTGAAGCTTCTCACCTCCCGCCCCTCGGTTTCAGCTGAGTCAACTACACAGACCCGGACGAAAAATGCCGTTGAGTCGCCCCTGGCTGGGCGCCCGGATGCGCAGGCGCCCGTGCACCCCCTCCCCTGGTTGGCCCGCGTTCGAGCCCGCCGGCTTTGCGTGATACACAGTGTGGGTCATGCCGTCCGGCGTTCTAGCCCGCTGGCTATGAACAGTTGGCGGCCCGGTCCCCTCTGGCCACCACACAAACTTACCTCTCAACCCGAGGTTGTCCATGTCCAAGCATGATGAACCTGTCCGCGCCAAATGCGTCACACGTTTGAATTTGTTTAGGTGCATCTCGGGACCAAGGTACGGTGCTGACCGGCATACGTTATGGCTATTATGTAAATCTTTGGTTCTTCCTATTATTGAATATGGACCAGTTGTGTATGCAGGTGGCACGTAAGACAGTCTGAAGTCCTGAACTGTTGCACAAAATATGTTCTTACGGCTTACACAAGGAGCACTGCGCTCATCTCCAATTTCGGCACTTGAAGTAGATGCCTTCATTATGCCTTTAGCCGTCCGACGTATTGAGCACACTATAATGTATGTCACAAAGATACGACAAAATCCAAGTCACCCAACATTTGCCTCTATACATATATTACCACGAATTCCCCACACACACTTAGGACCAGCACAGCATCGTTCGGGCCTTACAATTACATCACATACCACTGTTCGTTGCCACAGTTTAAATTTCGTCCTTCCGCAAGCCTCCGTGCCACCTGACTTAGTAGTAGCCCATTGGCAACTGGCACCTCGCGAAGTTATGTTTCTTTTTACTGATTCTAAACGCACCGTCACAACAGCTTATGCACAACCAAAATCCAATTGCATGATCGCAAAGTATCCACACTGTCGCTTTATATATACCGACGGCTACATCGCTGAAAACCACACCGGGTGCGCGATACTCTGAGGAGAAAGGAAAAAAGGTGGCGTAGGCGACAGGGCAACTCCCAAACACCAAATTGATATATGTTCCAGTCCACTAAGTCATTTGCATCACCTTGGATTTGCTATTTGAAATCGCGTGTTTGACTGGCAGGTATCGGACCCTGTCGCGCCCGGCGATTTCAACTGAGTTCCCCGGCACAGGCTACTAACTGAATTCGAGTTTGTAGGGGCGGGCTTTGTAGTTGCTGACGGCGGCAGGCATGTGATACTGCACCGGCAACAGAGAAACTCTACCGCAGGGCGAGTCTCCGGCGACACAATCCTATGCGAGACGATGCTGGCTGTCCCGCCCTTAGACAATTGCAATGAACGCTCTTCCCGTTGCAGGAGTTGCATATACGACCACACATCAACCCTGCACACGATTCATTTACAGGATAGGCATTTAGCCATAGCTCCCAACGCAGTTGTAACTGAAGTCGACCTGGCGTTATGGCATGACTTTGGTCTAGACTGACCGTAGTGACCGGACAAAATCTTGATATTACGTTTAAACCGCTATGTAGAAGGCATGCCGCCATCATTATCGACATCATGGCAGCGCTTCGCAAATTGTAAAGTGCATTTGTGAGGAACATTATGCGTATAGATAAAACAACATTAACCACTTTATTTCTCAAAGAAGAAAGAGAAAAATGGAACGATAAATGTGATATTTCGGCTGCATGCGTTTATCGAAAAGAATTTCGACATCAAATTTCTTTGCCGATTTTACTCGACGTTTGAGTTTTTTCCTAAAACAAAAACAGCTAGCCACAGTTTTTACAGACCACCAACATGCAGGGGATTAAACAAGGAGCAATAGCCAGTCATTTCTGCGATACAGTGGACATCTGGGAATTAAAATGCGCGAAAAATACCTGTATATGCAAATTAATTCAAGTTAACAGGCGTCACGCATAACACATCATTTACTTCTGCAAGCGATTTCAAGTTAACAGACACGTCGCATCACGCATCACTTTTACACGCAAACGATTCCAATTAAACAGACGTCGTGTATCAAGCGTCAGACAACACTGATACATGAAGGCGAATTTAAGCCAGCATGCATAACACATCAAGACACTAGTCACATTCAAATAATCGTTCATGACGAGTCCTGTACACTGAAGTCTGGTCGCCAACTTCCTATCAAAATAGATTCACCATTTTTCCCGTCTGGATGGTCCCGTACTTTGAAGATACCTTTGAGCTCTAAAGGGAAATGGTCCGTACTTCCTTGGATTTTAACTTTAGCGTGTTCTGTCAAAAAGATGGGCGTCGAAGAGTTATTTTAATTATCTGTTTCGTTTTGAGCATCTCGCAGGTGTTCATCACAAATGAAACGAGTAGGACGCATGGACTTCTCAACATAGCCCATGTACTTCCCATGTTTTTCGCGCAGTTTACGCTTGAATTCGTAAACCATATTTCTTCACGTGCAAACCCCTTAAAACCCATGCATGCATATATGACACCCATCGCACCCCGGGCACTTATGCTTCGAGACAATATATTTAACTAGATAGTTATTTAGCTCCTTATCGAGTGTGCCCGAGAAGGTAACAGATGGGGGGGGGGGGGGGGGGCGGCGACATGAGCGCGTGGCCAGTTCCCGAGCAGGTTATTACATCGGGCCCCCGTCAAGAGCCCAGGGACCTCCATTCAAATAGAAAGTCTTAAGACCCAATAAAGAGGGGCCCCGAAAGATAAAGTGTGTCCGAACGTCTTAACAGATAGGGCTTCTAACAAGGGCGTAGTGCCCTCCATTCAAATAGGGACCACTCAATACCCAATGCAGATGGCCCCCGAACGATGAAATGCACCTCAACAGCTTATCAGAAGAGACCCGAAAAGAGCGTTAGGCCCTCCATTCAAATAAGAAGTATCCAAACCCCGTGCAGAGGGCCCTCGAAATATGGAGCGTACCCTAGCAGATTACCAGACGGCCCCGGACAGGAGTGCAGCGCTCTAAATTCAAAGGTGGTGAACAGATGGGGCCGCCGACAAGAGTGTAGGGCCATCCATTCAAATGTGAAATACCCACGGCATGTTGTTGAGGGCTCCGAATGATCGAGGGTGCCTGAGAATGTTAACAGATAGGGCCCCGTGAGGACCTCCACTCAAAAAGCAAGTATCCAAGACCCGACGTAGAGGTCACCCAACAATCGGATGCACCGGAGCAGCTTACCAGAAGGGGCCGCAACAAAAGCATAGAGCGTAGGTCCCTCCATTGAAGTAACAAGTGCCCAAAACCCAGTGCGGAGGGCCCCCAAAAGATGGACTGTACCCGAGCAGGTTATCAGATGACCCCGATATGAGCACAGAGCCCTAAATTCAAACGCCAAGACTCAATGAGCAGGGCTCCCGGGCAATCCACTTTGGCCAAAGAAGTTAACAGAGGGGACCCCAGACAAGTGCGTAGGGCCTCCATTCAAATAGGGCTTCCCCAAGGCCCAATGTAGGGGGCCCCCGAAAGATCGAGTGTATCCGAGCAGGCTATCAGATGGCATTGACAAGAGCGTAGGTCCCTACATTAAAATACCCAATGTGCCGGGCCCCTAAACAATTCAGTGTGCCGGAGCAGGTCAACAGATGGGGCCCCGACAGGCATAAGCAGGTTAACAGATGGGGCCCGGACAGGTGTGCAAGGCCCTCCGTTCAAATGGAAAGCACCCTGGACCCAGTTTCGAGGGCCCCGACCGACAGTGTGCATAAGCAAGTTAACAGATGAGCCCCCGACAAAAGCATAGGGCCCTAAGCAAGTGACATAAAATTGGAAGCGCCCTAGACCAATGCAGAGGGCCCATGAGCATATCGCAAGTGTGTCGGTAGGTAAACCGCAACCAACGTAAAGGGCCCCCCGAGCCACCGAGAACACCCGAGCAAGTTAACATGGGGGTCCCCTGCTATAGCCCACAGAGCCTTTCTGGCGACTGGAAAGAATCCGTGGAAGGCCTCTGATTGACAAGAGCGCCCCGGCATGCTAGCAGGAAGAGCACAGAAACCGTACAGGTCCCTCCGAGCAAACGCAAAGCAGTCAGGGCTAACGTGGAAGGCTCCTTAACGATCGGAATGACCTTGCAAGTGGGCATATAGGTCCCCGGAAACAGGATAGGACTCTGGACAGCGTGATAAGGCCTACAATATCCAATAAACAACTTTTTCCATTATTGAAGATTTTTAGTCTTTCTCGTAGGCCATTCACTCTCGTTTGCAGCTCTTCTCGGTGGCCCAGAAATCGAAATAATTTTTTGTGTTTTGTGTTAAAAAACTGTACCTGTTTGGTCACCTACGGGCCCCTTCGGAGCCTATGGGCCCTTTGGGGTACCACGATGGGTCATGGGCCCCGTGACCACTCTCTCTGGATCCGCCCCTGACTCAGTCAGTGGTGAAGGTTGGTGCGGGGGGAGGGGAGGCCACAGCGGCCACGTGCCAACAATTAGAGGACCAGGCGGAGATAACAATGCCGCTGACTTGTATTGGTGCGGATATGTGGCATGCACTATCATATAAATACCGGTAGAATTGCGTTCTCTATTTCAGTTACACCTGGAGACACATACAGGTAAAACGAAGAACACCAAGCCGCCCGAAACAAGGTGGTTGAATTCCGGTTATTTTTGTTTCGAGGTAGGCTCTTCTACGCGACGTGGTTCACATCACATCCGGAGAACTCGTAGATACCGCTAGGCTTCGGGCCCAGCTAAATACAAGGAGCGTAGTCCAGGGCCGACGATATTGACGGAAAGGCCGAATGCCCGCGCGGGTTCTTATCATGACCGGCACCTGACCGTATAATGAAATCAATAATGGCTGAGCTTTGCGCGGCATGAACATCTCATAACTTCACTTAAATGCCTGTGAACTGCCCCAGAGAATGCGAGCAAGCGTGCAAAGTGGGCCCAAGCGAAAGTCTGCCGCCGCCACGGGAATCGAACCCGCCATCCTCCCGTTACGAACCTGGCAACATCCCGCGGCACTACGCCTCCTCGCGCACCCGAGTGTCGAGATAACTATCCAAAGCAAAACTATGGCAGCGATGCTCACTGCGGATTGGAGGTGCCAGTTCGCCGGCGACTCAAATTTGCGCGATGTGATTTACGGGTTGCATCGGGCCCAGTACTAGTTCTGGCTGTTGATTGGCGGAGAACGCGTGCGATTGGTGGCTTGTGTTTGGCGGAGAGGCGGCCTGGAATTTGCCATCGAAGCGTCTGCAGCCGGCGCCAGCCATTACCCACAAAATGAAGGTTACCCGATGGAATATTCGTATATCTTGCAGAGCTGTTTGCTTTATTTCTTCCTTTGCAACACATCGAACGACGAAATCATAGGACCAGGCCCACAGAAATTTGCTCGGATTCTAGGTCGGCCCTTTTGTCACTTATCAACCCTGACCTCACTCACCACCTCGTTGTTCGTATTACAAACATCTATCATTCGTTATGCACATACGACATAGACATTACATTTTTGTGGGTGCCAGGCCATCGGGATATCACAGGAAATGAGAGGGCCGACCAGTTGGCTAAGAAAGCATTGGCGCCTCTTGACATAACACCAGTTCCTGTTGACGATACTTCAATAAAAACGACCATTCACAATTTAGCAGAACAAGTCTGGCAACGACATTTGACGGAAACCACCAGGACACAGCTTCACGTCATAAAACGGGAAGTTGCACCTTGGCAGTCGGTAAACCGCCCAGACCGTTCGGAAGAAAAATTATTAGCACGTCTTCGAATCGGACACACGAAGCTTACACACCGTTATTTATATTTAAAACACCCGGCACCTCCTATGTCATCAGTGTGATCGTCCTCTTTCGGTTACGCATATTTTGCTTGAATGTGACAAATTTCAACACCAGCGCAAGTCGCTGGAAACATACTGTCGTCACCACAATGTTGCATTATTGTTAGAAATCCTCCTCGGTAATGACCATCCACATTTTTTTGACCTTTTATTCAATTTTCTTAGACGTGCCAAAATGCATCAATAACAGTGAAAGGATAAGATGTAGCAATACCGTTCGTGGTAGAAGCGGTCGCTCCTGTTGCGGCTTTCTGCCAAGGAGTCTTTTTTCTCATCGTCGTTTTCCGTTGCTTTTTGTTCGCTCTTGGTCCAAAACTCGCATCTTTCACTTGAGTTCAGTTACTCTCTCCCCGCCGACCCACTATGGGGAAGCGCGTAAAGCGCAAGGATGACACCGACACAGATTAGAACACGGCCTCCGGCATTGATACGCCACCCTTGGATACAGACGACGGAAGTGCTGCGGGCCCCGCTTTGGCCGCAGCATCGCCTGATGACTCTTGCGCGCCCCAGGCCATGACCGTTGGTACGCACACTTCCACCAGGGTGGCTGGACAGCAGACGTCTCCGTCCAACGCCCCCGGTTCCGACCCTCGCTCGTCTTTGACCACTTCGGTGCCTGCTCGCCCTGATGCTGACTCTCGCTCGAAAATGACCAATGTTCACCTGCCCTCTCAGCCAATTCTGGATCCTCTCAGATCGTACGTTGTCGTCGAACCTTGTGATGAAAATGTGCCGTTTTAAAAGATCAACGTTTTCTGGCCATCAAAGCAAATTCAGGCTATCTGCGGCCCATGCGACCTGAAAATTGAAGCACCGGCAAACGGATCACTAATCAAAACAGCCGCTCGCGCACAGACCAGGGCTCTTTTCTAAACAACGGAGCTATGTGGCAAGCATGTCAAAGTGTCTCTCCGCCACGCCCGAAGCACTACCAAAGGCACCATCTTTGCGCCTGAGCTCCGTTTCATGACGGAGGAGGAGATCCTGGCGGAGCCCGGGGGCGAAAATGTTTGTCATGTCTGACGTCTGAAGACCTT
This sequence comes from Pollicipes pollicipes, assembly GCF_011947565.3. Classification (NCBI taxonomy): domain Eukaryota; kingdom Metazoa; phylum Arthropoda; class Thecostraca; order Pollicipedomorpha; family Pollicipedidae; genus Pollicipes; species Pollicipes pollicipes. Next base: position 23,058,349 of record NW_023596461.1, read on the forward strand.
CAGAGATGGCCAGCGTCGCGACACCAGCAAGCTTGTTCTCACTTTTGCTAGCATCCGACTTCCCGAAACACTCACAGCTGGTTACCTCCGTTATGAAGTTAGAGTGTTCATACCAAATCCACTCAGGTGTTTTAAATCCCAACGGTTTGGACACGGCAGCAAGTTTTGCAAACAAAATCTCAGATGTCTCAAGTGTGGCGAGCCGCCTCACGAGGGGTCTGCCTGTACATCACCTCAAAAATGTTTGAGTTGTGGGAGGGCTGATCATGCCGCCAACTCTTCCCAGAATCCCACATGGAGAAAAGAAAAATAAATTTGCTCTGAAAGTCCAAGACAGGTGTGTCGTATCCTGAGGCACGGCGCACTATTGAGTCCAAGATGTCATCACAGTCCAGCAAGACATATGCACAAGTAGCAAAAGTCACAATGCTCACATGCGGAACACAAACAGACTCCATTACCCAGCCGCCTCCCCTGAAGCTCCTTACCCCTCGCTCCTCTGTCTCAACTAAGTCGACCACGCAGACTCAGACAAAAAAAAAACACCATTGAGTCGTCCCTGGCTGGGCACTCGGATGTCCAGACGCCCGTTCACTCTCGTCCTCAGGGCTGGCCGGCGTTCCAGTCCGCCGGCTATGCGTGAGCCGCGTGCAGCTGAAGCCCTCCGGCTATGAACAGTCGGCAGCCCGGTCCCTCTGGCCGCCACACGATCGCTACCTCCGCTCCCTCCCCCCACCACAACACCTGTCGTAACACTCCCGAACGAAGACCGCCGGTCCCGTCCACCAGTGAGGGTGGCGATGGGACGGCCTCGGTCTGTCTCGTTCGGCCGATTCCCATCGACCGGTGGGGATGGGTCTTTTCACCGTTAAATTTATTTCATCTTACGATGGAAATGTCGCGACCTCATTTCCAAATGGTCCGAAATGAAAGTACTTCTTGCCGTAGTAGCTCCAATCATCATTGCCCTACAGGAAAAAAAGGTTTCGTCCAACCGACACCAATGACTTTCAAATATTAAATCACTCGTTTCTCTGTGACACCACGGACGGTGAGCGTCACCAAGGTGGGGTGGCGCTGTACATTAGTCAATAATTAACACGCACGCCACTCACTCTTAACACACCTCTTCAGGCTGTTGCAAGTTCAGTTCGGCTGCTTGGCCGTACCATCGATATATGTTCAATATACATTACACCAGATTATAACAGCACGGAGCTCTTAGGCAACTTGACCAATTTGTTGCTCAATTTCAAAACACTGCCCTCATCCCCGGCGATCTCAACGCTCACAGTCCAACGTGGAGAAACGGCGCCCAAGCCGTTGGTCGCCGAGGACATTTGGTTTAAGATGTTTTTGGCGACACAATCTAGTACTCCTAAGCAAAGGCAATCATACTTACCACCGCCTATCCAATAGAACGGAAACAGCCATTGACTTGTCGTTGTGGTGTCCCTCAATAGGAAATTCCTTTGACTGGGTTGTTGAGGGAGATGTCCAGGACACTGACCACTTCCCAATTAAACTTTTTACCACTTTTGATGCTGCTGATGATGCAGTTTCTCAAAACATACCCCCTTAGAATCTGCCAAAGGAAGACTGGACCAAATTGCAGGAACTTTATATTACCAACCATCATCGCTGCCATTCACCAGAGCAGGGAGTTGATCTTACCACACGTTTTTCATTCTGCAGCGACCGTGACAATTCCACCGACAATGTCCCCGCCACGACGCCTCCCTGTGGTGTGGTGGACAGATGAAGTTAAAAAAGCCATTGCGAGGCCTTAAGGTGCGTTTCGCAGTTTTCAACCCAATCACATTCCTCATTTATTTGCCCGCAACTCTGAACGTGCAAGAACCCGGAAAACCATACCAGCCGCAAAACGTTACTCCTGGCTAACTTACGACAATTCAGTAGTCAATCAATAGCAGTCAATCCGGTAAGAAAAATTTGGAGACTATTTCGTTCACTATCGGGCAAAAGGCCTTCACTTTTACGTCCCAGTTCTCAGAGTCAACAACGCCTTAATCACCTCACCACCGCAGATCATGAATACTCTTGCCCACAGTGTAGCTCACTGCAGCTCATCAGATAATTACAACCCAGGATTCATCGATCATGCGCGGCTCAGTCTTCATCTCCCTCCATGGCATGTTTCTTTTCTGATAATATAGAGACATACAATGTACCATTTTCCTTGCTAGAGCTTTGCAATGCAATTAAGTGCACCGGTAGTACTTGAGTAGGTCAGGGTGACTTACACTATTCTTTCGTCATATATCCGACAACATGCTTGAGCTTATTTTGAATATTTTCAACGACCTGTGGTCTTTTCATGTTTTTTCAGACACATGGAAGGACACCATAATCATCCCACTTCCAAAGCCAGGCAGGAACACTCACGACCCAGCCAACTGTCATCCCATTGCACTCACTAGTTGCCTTGGAAAACTCATGGAACGCATGGTTGGAGGGCGCCTTGCCTGGTTAATAGATCATGATAAACTGTGTATCGAACCAACAATGTGGATTTAGACGCAACCGTACCGCCTGTGACCTACAATAATCACCTATACGCCTAGAAACGGACATTCGTCGCACATTCCGCCAAAAGCGCAAAGTCACAGCTCTTGCACCTACGATATGGTATTCAAACCGGCACTTATTTTCAAACTTATAGGTTGGGATTTCAGTTGGAATTTTAAGTTGGGATTTTTGCCAATCGGCTGTTTCCGATTTTCATTTCCTAGAAACGGACTCCCGCAAGGGAGTTGAGTTCCTTCCATGCTTTTCATTCTAATGATTGATGATTTGTTTGATGAACTTCCTCCCGGCATTTCCTCTTCACTTTTTGCTGATGACAGCGCAATCTGGTGTTCCGATACAGAATACGATCACTCTCAGAACCACGTCTCCAAAATCCATTAGACAAAATACAACCATGGTCAAGACGTCATGGTTTCCAGTTTTCTTCTAAAAAAATCCGGCCGTTATGATTTTCAGTAACAGGCGACGAGTTACACCGGCATATTCTCTTAATCTTGACGGTCACCAAAGTTATTTTGCTCCCTCATTCAAATTTCTTTTGTTTTCTCATTCAGATTTCTAGGTGTCATTCTTAAATTGGGGTTATCGATGCACTAACACGTCGAACATGTCCGCACCAAATGCATGAAACGTTTAAATTTGTTCAGATGCATTTCAGGATCAAGATACGAGGCTGACCGCCATACGCTATTGTTATATAAATCCTTGGGTCTCCCGATCATCGAATATGGCTCCGTTGCGTATGCAGGTGGTAGTGAAAATAGCCTTAAAACCCTAACCGTCATTCAAAGTATGTTTTTGCGGCTCTCACAAGGAGCACTAAGAACATCTCCGATTTCTGCACTCGAGGTAGATGCATACATGATGTCTCTAGCCCTCCGACGCATTGAATACACGTTAAGGTACATCACAAAGATTTGACAAAATCCCAACCATCCAACATTTGCATCTATACACACATTGCCCCGAATTCATCGCACATACATAGGACCGGCAGAACGCCGCTCGGGCCTTACGATCGCGTCTCGTGTAACTGTCTTCTGCCAAAGCATAAATTACGTAGTACCACATGTGCCCGCGCCTCCAGATTTAGTTAAGCCCCCTGGAAGTTGCCACCACGACAACTTATGTTTCTTTTTAAAAATCTTAAAAGCTTTTGGCAGCAACTCATGCGCAACAGAAGTTCAGCCGCATGACTGCAAAATGTCCAAATTGTCACATCATTTATACCGACGGTTCCAGGACCAGAACCTCACCGGATGCTCAGTACGATGTCACACGCATTATTCTCAAATGTAGAATAACGGATGGTAAATTTGTTTCTATTGCGGAACTGTTTGCCATATTTATTTCCGTACAGCACGTAGAACGTCAAAATCATAGGACCAGGACCAAAGCAATTTGCTCCGATTCAAAAGCAGCTTTAGTCACTTATTGACCCCGATCTAACCCACCACCTCCTTGTCAGTATCATAAACTTGCATCATTCTTTACACACACAGGGCATACACATCAATTCTTTTATGGATTTCAGGCCATGGAGGCATTGTAGGGAATGAAAGGGCCGACCAATTGGCCCAGGAAGCCTTGACGGACCCTCATATTACACCCATTCCTATCGACCACACCACTATAAAAGCACCCATCTGCTTTCTGACAAAACAGCTTTGGCAGCGACGGTGGACGGTAAAGAACAGAACCCAGCTTCATGACATAAAACCAGACATTACACATTGGACATCGGCAAACCGCACAGACCGTTCGGAGGAGAAGGTGCTGACTCGTCTTCGACTTGGCCACACAAAGCTCACTCACAGTCACGGTGATGAATTCGGGGTTCAAAAGTGTGTATGGATACAAATTTTGGATGGTTGGGATTTTGTCAAATCTTTGTGATGTACCTTAAGGCGTCGGAGGGCTAGAGACATCGTGCATGCATCTACCCCGAGTGCAGAAATCGGAGATGTCCTTAGTGCTCCTCGTGCGAGCCGCAAAAAACATTTTTTGAATGCCGGTTAGGGCTTTAAGGCTATTTTCACTAACACCTGCATACGCAATATATATTTGCAACAGCCTCGTTCTTGTTGTTATCCATCTGGAACACAGTCAAACATATTCTTCTCCAATGTGGCGAATACCAACGGCAACGGACAATTCTGCAAACCTGTTGCCGTCAACATAACCTAAAATTCTCCTTAAGAAATATCTTAGGTGATTATGATCCACATTTGCTTAACTTTTTGTTCAGTTTTCTCAAACGCACAATCATGCTTCACCTGATATGAATGCTCGTAGATAACCTTTGTTTCAGTTTCCTTTGATCAAGGTGTGCAATGGTCCAAACGGGCCGAAGCGCCTTAAGCCCAATACAAGGAAAATAAAAGGAGAGATGTCGATGATAATATATTTTTTGTGCAGTCCTGACAACGCAGTATCATTTATTCTTCGTGATCCGTCCCTCTCTGGACGCAGTTTTCCTGTCTGTCAGTCCGGGCCGGCATCACCTCGATGCCGGCACCGATGTTTCAAACCGGACCAGCACAACCAACCCAGCAGTGCCAGTCGCCGCCACGTGCGCGACACTTCCACAGGAGATCACGGTATCTGTCGATTGATGTGTTCGGGTCAACAGAGACCTGTGTAACCACATCAAGCGGCAGGAGCAAATCACGGCCGGTGGAAATTTCGGCGGGCGGGTGTCCATTGGACGGTTGATGGAGGTTTCCATCGCCATGAGAGCCAGAGGGAGGTCCCAAGTTTTCTCAGACGAATTGACAAATTGGGACAAAAGCCGGTTAGGTTTGACTTCAGTCTGACCTTTATACGTGACCTAAGTTTAATTAATGTAGTTTTATCATTACAGTCGAATTTGTTTTTACTACAATTTTAATGGCATACGTTCGAATTGCAATGTCAATGAATTTGATGCAGTCATATTGTCAATGGAATTTGCTTTAAGTATAAATTCAGCTCTTTTACTACCTAGGAAACCATTCCAGAGACGAATGGCTCTGTATAACACCCCGTTGTCGCATCAGATTGAACGATTCCCAGAAATGGTTTCGCTGACAGCCACGGCTTAACTTTGACCTCATATAGACCAGCAAACTTTCAAGGTACATCAAATATTTTTGTGCCAAAAGATGCACTATTCCATTGTGAATAGCTATGCAAAGTTTGGCGCGGTTACGGGATGTAATTCGAAAATATTTCTGGGAAAAATTTCGGAGGGGTTAATTTGATAAGAATTGATATTTGATAGGTTTTAAAGTTCATGATTTCCCACCCTACCAGCTAAAAGCTATAATAGCTTATGAATGGTAGCATCGTGACTGAAGCAGATATTTACGGGCAAAATTGGCTAGGATGAATCCAATCAGCTAGAGCACCCACCGTTTATCTTGAAACATTTCTTCAAGCAAATTTCCCAGCGACAACGATCGGCAACGATCTCCAGGGCGTATTCAAATATAGGCCCGCCGTCTCCGCGGCAGGCCGCGCGGAGCTCTGACCGCGAACAGGCCGCGTGTGAGCCGTTCAGCCGGCACTGGCCGTGTATCTGTTGTATCGTGACCTATGGTCATCACCAGTGACCATACATCAGTCATCACTAAGTTTGATTCTGAGATTTGATGTAGCCGCTGCGGTACAGATTATAACGTAAATTTCGCCCAAGATGACCGCTTTGGACGCCATATAGTTAGACAGTCCGGCTGGTAGTGATCGTTGAAGAACGCTCATATGTGGTCCAGAACAACAGACATTCGGCAAAAACTTATATTGCGCACGTACCCTCCGAAAGTTTTAAGACTGTTGAGAGGCCATTGCTAGGTGCGATTATGTGCAGGATTTAATCCAACGCAACATTCATACGCATTTTATTTTACTGCCGTCGAATACACTGGTGCCTAGCGTGCAAGTGGGGACAAAACACTCATGGATCCGCATCCTTCACTGGTTTCTCGTTCCAAAGATGGGGCCAGTGGTCAAAAATACTGCGGTCTCGTTTGACGCCTGGTTTGTGGCGTTCAGCGGCCAGCCTCTAGCATCTTCATCGGCATTCCGAGCAGCACATCGATGATCTCTGTATTCCGCTTCTGTGATGCTGGTTTGACGGCGACCGGGCAAGGACGTCTGACGCTACGCGCTAGTAGACAGAGCACCTGCCGAGAATGGTGACGCCCGTCAGTACGGAAAGGGTATCAGCTAATATCGAATCAGTGCATTAAATCACAGAACAAATTACAAATAGGACACGAAATAAATGTAAGAGTGATAGCGCGAGGTTACAGATTGCTTGCGAAAATACGCAATTTGTGGCTCAAACAATGCATTAGCACGTTTCGCTGCTTTGACAGTGACACAATGTCAGCCGACAGAGCTCCTTCGCGGTCGGGCCGACTCGTGCGACCAGGGGGCGCGCCCCGTCACCTCGTGCAGCACCTTTGGGCCGATTAGCCGGATGACGGAACTATCCTCTAGGCAGATGACCGACGGAATCCGACAGATAAATGGTGGACCGTGTCTGAAAGCTGTTGGATCAGCTTTGACGTTTGACATGAGTTGTTCATAAGACTTAGCCGTCTACATGCATGCGTAGTTGGCAGCGGTTTAGTGGCGGGCGGGTGGTGGCCATGCTGTTCTCTTTTGCTTGCTGGTCTCTCACTGGCGAAGTTGCGAGAACGGGGAGGCAGTGTGAGAGCACGACACAGAGGAGTGATCAGGAGCTGTTGGTTGATGTTCAACCGTGTTGCTTTGACAGGAGGGAATGCGGAATTTCGCGTTTTGACAGGCTTGTTCGTCATAGGCTTTATGGGCTCTCGAGCACCGATCAGAAAGCACCATTTCCTAACGCCTGCCCAGAGGTGCATTCAGCGTCTACCAACAGATAGGTAAGGTGGTGTAAAAGGCACAAGGAAAGACAACAGAGACGGCATAAGTGGACGCTGATGCACGCGTAGTGTCCCACGCTATCTGCGGTTCAGAGGGCATCGGACGGCGGAGAGTGGCGAGCACTCCTTATGTGAGGGGCCGGGCCGGTGTAGGTCGGCCTGACTGGTGACACTGGGTCTGCTGCAGAGACTGGCGTAGGTCGGTCTGGCTAGTGACACTGGTGTAGGTCTGCTGCAGAGACTGGTGTAGGTCGGTCTGGCTAGCGAAACTAGTGTAGGTCTGCTGCAGAGACTGGTGTAGGTCGGCCTGGCTAGTGGTACTGGTGTAGGTCTGGTGTAGATGGCTGGTGTAGGTCTGCCTAACTCGTGATACTGGTGTAGATCTAATGTAGATGACTGGGGGAGGTCTGCCTGTTAATGCATTAGTCGATCTTGGCGCTCTGGTGGTCACCGTCAGTCTTCTCGGCTCCGACCTCGTCCTGGTCATGACCAGAATATTGACCCTAGGTGGATTGGTCATTAAATGTACGCTGTGGGGCAGAGAGCGCGTCCGCGACAACGGACAATGAGCGCGTTACAGCCGCAGTAGAATGAGAAAAGTGGCTTTCCGAACGTTCTACGACAGAGGGAACCGAAAGCGGACGGTAACGAGAAAGTTGTATCGCCGATGAGACTGCAAAGTGAGGTTACCGAGTACCAGGTAATGCCACCAGCATGTGCTGGGTACGAGGGGCTGCCATATTAGATGGCCAATGGATGGCTGCAGCCGCGCAGCGAGCAGTCCCCCAGTGCAGTAAACGATGCCATACCCCTGACTGGACGTCATCCATCCTAACAACAGTGCGCAAGGGGAAGGGGCAGGCTGGAATACGGACGAGGTGGAAGTGAATTCCGATTCACGCTCGGAAAGTACCGGAAATGAATGAGGCCCTGAGTGCGCAGGAGGGCCAAGACCTTCAGGGTCCCAGGAGGGAGTCGAGAAGCGAAGCGGAAAGTAATGCTGGCGACCGCTCGAGACCACGCCCGAGGATAACTTCACTGGGAAGAATCAATTGCGCAACCAAAACAGACATGTTGCGAGATGTGTTGCACGGAACTGAGCCCGAAAATAAGCCTGCTGAAAATAATCAGATGCACAGCCAAGACAGACATGTTGCGAGATGTGTGGATGAGATGTGTCAGCACTAAGCTGTGTGTGTGTGAGTCAAGAATCAGGAAAGAGTGAGTGTGTAGTTGACAGCCAGACAGTGACGTGTGGCCGGCTGCCACGATGTTTCGTTTGTTTCCTGGCCCATCGTGAGCGAAGGCGGGAGTGGAAGTGTTCGGGTGTTGAAGAACATACAGTATTTTACATTTTGACGGACTTGTCTCGCGTCATGCGCGCTTTTCGAACCGGACTGGGTCGAAACAGCTGTTGTGTACGTGTTCGCCCCTGTAAACTGCGGTCGATGGTCCATCGCCACTCATCTGCGCACCAAAACATAAAGCTTCACAGCGACACAGAGCTTGGCTTCACAGAAATTGTGTGCGTAGGAGAGTGGGACCCGTGGCGCTTTAATCTCCTGGATCGGACGTGCCAGGGTTACTCAGGTGCTGTGCCCGTGGGATTTCAAAAAAACGTAGAAACGGATGACGACGAGCGATGTAGATCCCTACTTCTTAGTAATCCATTGCTTGCATTTTTTATTGATGCAAGATGCATTTATTTTGTATTAATTATCGCTTGCATCTGTTGATCACTTGTTGTTGGTAGCACGCTAGTCGCTATAGACTTCAATTCTCACCTGACCTGATGTCCGTATTAAGAGCTTCCTAACATCTCGCCTTGCTTGCCGTCGATAAGTCGCGCAACGCGATTGCTACTCACCGTTTGTTGGGACAGAGCAGCCGTCCGCGCAGAAGCAGCTTCGGTTTTCGCTTTAGAATAGTTCTCCGCCGTGACAGAGAAGTGCACGGAAGCCAAAACGGCGCAGATAATCATGCAGACGCTCACTGCCTTAGCCATCGCTGCAAAAGAACAGGACAGGGGCGACTCTTAAATGTCACGCATCATTGCCAACCTTTTTTGTGACAAATAGTACAGGCATTTGGGCAAATGCTGGTTATGACGAGCAGAGGGCTGATAATCGAATAACTTGAAAATAGCACCGCAATCGAAAATGTCAAAGCAAATACAAACATTTAATCACAAAAAATATCTGAGAACTCCACGAAAAAGATCAAAATAACGCAACATACCGATCCTAACATAAGGTTACTGGCAGAGGCCATCATCGTCACCTTGCGGTGCGCAGAAGCACCACAAATGAGTCACGCCGTCCGCGTCAGTGGCAACTCTAACACAGCCAGTCCGACAGCGTCTCTGACGTCATAAAAACGTTCTATAACGTAATAAAGCGATGACACACTGACAAAACGTCTGTACTTAAAAGTGAAATTTTCTTATTTAGAGCAATTATTTGCAAGCACACAAATAAATACGAAAGAGCTTTCCATCACATGCGATGTTGGCTTCAATATCTTGAAATGTGAAACAATCCTTTAATTGGGAACTATTAAACTTCCTAGACTCAATAAGTTGACGTTCCTTGAGTTTAATCCATATCGTTGAGCCTGTTTTGAAGTAAAGTGTCCCCACAAGCTTCATGAATACTGTGAATTACAGAAAATTGGCGGACGATGTACCGGTTTGTGTAGTTTTTATTGCAGATATGAGCGTTTTTGGTATTGAAAGGTCATTGACCTCGTAGGTCTGCTAGAGCAATGCATCCTGATAAAATGTGGCGATGCTCAGCGTGGCCTGTCACGCGTGGCACGCATGCAAACACAAACGTGCCACTTTCGTTTAGCAAAGAAATCACGAAATTTGAAAGCCGGCAAAAATCACCAAATGTCGGACGGGAACCGGACTTTCATCTTGGCAACTAAGGTTCGCGGCGAAACAGAATCAGCTCATTTTGAATCGGCAAACAACAGGTTGTTGCATACTGGGGGGAGCGCTGGTTAATGTTTGCAGCGGCGCCCTTGCGATCGCGAAAACACCAGGGACCGCGAGTTTTCGCGAGTTTTCCGGATTCGTGTCATATCTCGGCAGTTCGTGCAGACTGCGCCATGAGACCAACCCCATGATAAAGACACATGAGCCGACTGCATACTGCCCATGTGGATCGACGCTGACCGACACGTGACGCTAGCTAATTAAAAGTGATCCTTAATATAACACGCTGTCGCCTAAACCAAACAAAATGCGAGTGTAAGAATGCCAGGCGTAAACCTCACTTCATGTAACCGATAACCACCCTAAAACCATAAATGTTGGAAATCTGCAAATTTTGGCGATGCAAAAAAACCATGCCTGTTCACCGATCTGCCACCAGTCATGAGCTAGTTGCAAGGTTGCTTGCTTTTGACGAAGGTCTTCCATGCGAATAGTACAAAGGCGCGCAATTCGACGGCAAGGGGTCGCAGAAACACGCGACCGAAATCAGATGGCTGAGACAGCAGCGTGCAATCGTACTGGTACATATATGCGTTCCGGTAAGCTGATGACCATGCGCCGTCAAAAAATATATAAATTTTCCCACTGAATCTTTGTCACTAAAAGTTTAAATGGAATGTTTCGTATTCCAAAACATTGAGATAATTATCAGATATGCTAGAAAAAGCTCACTTGATCTATTGGTATGCAAAAACTGTTCTATAACAACATTTGCCAATTCAATGAATACGTCTCTCAGCAAGTCATCGCTTGACGACGTCTTGACACATTTTTACAACATCATGGTCGTTGCCAGACTGACAATGTCAGTATAACCACTGTAGCGGAAGAGCAGACTCACTTGTAGCACTTCAACTTGCCGCAAGGTGCCTGGTTAGTTTATGCGTGCGTGATGAACCCGGCGAACGTTATGTGCACGCGTTTTCACCCGTTCTCGTGGTGTCCTTGTATATTTGTCAGCGATTCTATATTCTTACTCGCATTGCATTTTCGGTCACGACGCTGTTCTTAAGCTTTTTGCTTCCCGGTGCAATGTCCGTCGTAACTAGCAGGACTGTCCATTTGCCTGCTTTACAGAGATCAAGATTAAGATCGAGTGATCGAAACCTGTGTTGAATGCATTAAGTTGGTTGAAAGCCAACTGCTGTCCGACACGAATAATGGAATGGTCATATTTGTCTTGGCCTTGAACAAGGTGCAGCCAATGGGGAGGCGGAAGTTGCCTAGCGTCTCTATGACATCATATATCTCTGAGTGGCTTAAAAATAGGCAGCACGAAATGGTCCGCAAAGTTCGCGTGCGTCTCGCTCAAAAACGAGGTGATTTCGGGCTTGACATGACATAACTCTGAACTGTAAGAAATGATTTTAAAAATGTCTATCTATCTATCTATCTCGTTTCATACACACACAAACACACAAACACACACAAACACACACACACACACACACACACACACACACACACACGCACACACACACACACACACACACACACACACACACACACACACACACACACACACACACACACACACACACACACACACACACACACACACACACACACACACACACACACACACATGCACACGCACATGCACTAAATCCGAAACAGCCCCTTTAAACCGGGACCGCAAACCATTTGACACGCGCTAGCGTCTAGTGGACCTTTTCTGAGTCTACATGGGAAACGCTGATGTGATGATTCTTTTGAGTCGCCGAGTGCCACCGAATATATTTATTTTAATCTGAGTGCGCGGCGCAATATTAGGACAGCATCATCTGGGTTTCTCCCCCCCCCCCCCCCATCCAGCTGCGGCTGCATGGGAGTCAAAAGTGGTCCCCCTTAGAAAAGGCCTTGTATCATACAAATTAAAAACGATGTCAGAGAGAAACCATTAGATTGACATCCGCCCCTGACTGCCTATGTCATCGGTCCCTGAATGCATACGTCACTGGTGGCGCTAACCAAAAACCATAAAGAATGACCGAATGGTTTTATTCCATTTCCACACGTGAACACGTAAATATTTTGGGGGAAAGATAATCACAAGTCACATGGCATTGTACAGAAGCAGTGCTGTTGTCATGCTGCCCTACCCTCTTCCTCCCTCCTCTTTATTCGCTTTTCGCATTGCTCACCTGCGTACATTTATAACACCGCCATATGGCTCAAGCTAACCCGATGAGCAGCAGTGTTCCAGAATGTCGCTCAGAGGCCAGTGTTATAAAAATTATATCGTGAACACATGGAGCTTTTCAGATGCTCCATCTCCGCGCTTTTTAAGGCTTGGAGCAAAAAAGAAAATCATCCACTCAAATCCTCCGCTATCTGGAGCTATTTTCTTCCGTCGTGTTTACTGGGATCTGCAGCGTTCATCATGCTTCGGGATGCCTATGTAGTTTTTTGGTTCCATCTCACGCGTTCTAGACGCAGAAGCATCGGCGTCAAGGAAATGCGCTGCAAACGTATTTTAGGTTTCAGCAGCATCCTATGGCTTATAGGTGAGCTTCCATTAATAAATATCTGCGCTATTGTTGGATGAATTACAGCTTTACCCGCATGGCAACACCCTGTAGCTTGCAGCACGCGAAGACACAGCGGCGGGGGTCGTAGCAGTGGAATCTCTGCCTAGATGCTAGATGGAGGGGGGGGGGGGGGAGGTGGCTGCTTTCAAAACCTGCTTTCATTTTTGCAGCAGCTCTTTCTTCCCCTCCCCCCATTTTCTCCCGTGCTTGGGTGGTAAACAGTGATCTGAAATTTAGAATCAACACCTGAAGCATTCGTGTTATTTCTAGTGACAAGGAAAAGGGGAACAAAGCAATGCTTCAGAGGGAAGGTGTTTAAACGGGTGCCTTGAATAAGTCAGTTCAGATGTTTAGACCAGACTAAACGTATTCTATGTAGGTACAGCTCAAATTGCATTTGCTTCTTGTATTTCTGGTTGTGACTGCCATGATATATTTATGAGCATTGTGTGCTTGCCCCTCTTTCTGTTAAGTCAGTGACTTATTTAGTGATAAACCGTGCTCCACCTAGCCCACCCACCTCTACAGTCCTTGGCAACAGCAATAGTTTTAATAGTTCCTTCGACAAAGTAACCTTTTGCCCGTCCTAACCCCCTGGAACACCAGGTAGCCTGTTTTACCCACGTGCTAACTAAGTTATGATACCATAACTAACGGCTGCATTCATGAGATTTGCCTTTATGTATTGAAGTGTCTTGTCCACATATGTAAAACTGTAATGCTCACATTATGGTATAAAATAGCAAAATGCCAAGCGGAGGAGTGAGGGTGGGGGCAAAAGCCACCGGAACTCAAAGTAGCTGGATCAATGCCCGCCTCCAGTTTTTTTTAAATAAAATTTCCATGCATGCAATGGCATTTAACGCGCGCCCGGCCGGGGTCTGAGACAACCGCGCCCGGCCGGGGTCTGAGACAACCGCGCCCGACCGGGGTATGAGACAACCGCGCCCGGCCGGGGTCTGAGACAACCGCGCCCGGCCGGGGTCTGAGACAACCGCGCCCGGCCGGGGTCTGAGACGACCGCGCCCGGCCGGGGTCTGAGACAGCCGCGCCCGGCCGGGGTCTGAGACAACCGCGCCCGGCCGGGGTCAGCTGACCTGCCCCCGCGGGATCTCCAACTTCCAGACGCCGTATGAGAAGAACGAAAACACCATTTTGAAGGTCTCGTCAAATCATGAAGAGTCCACCCAGAATTTTAGGCTTCAGGTCAAATGTGAGGTCACCAGTGGCCATGAAAACCCAAAAACCTTTGTTTTGACGGATGTAGTTTAAACCTATGTTAACGCGTCAAGACACATATTGAGTGCACAAAAATAAGCGTTGGACTGTGTGTGGTCCATTCCAGGTATTCTTTTCGCCCAGAAGGTTCAGGTCAGATCAGGTCACCGTTCAAAAACGATCTACCAGGAGCCTACAAAAACGATACTTTTCTTTACAATGAGCTTCTAAGTTTATCTCATCGGGTGTAGCTATACGAAAAAAGTATCCCAGACACAAAACTGCCATGAGTTTCTAGGTTTATCTCATCGGGTGTAGCTATACGAAAAAAGTATCCCAGACACAAAACTACCATGGGCTTCTAAGTTTATCTCATCGGGTGTAGCTATACGAAAAAAGTATCCCAGACACAAAACCATTCTTTCAGGATGACCTGGAGATCATCTGAGGTCAACCATGTCTGTTGCCAGTACCATACTTTTTGTGGTCAAAAATAGTGTATAGGACATCTATAGCAACTTAAAATCGAATAGCTGTGGTCTACATTATACAAGGTATCTTTAACGGTTGGCAATGCATCTGTAAAAAACGAGAACAGGTACGTTGGTACGGGAAGTTAGACGTCATCAGCTTCACAAACACGGCAAGGCGGCGGTTACGCGCGTCGCGCTCATTCATCTAGCTTTTCCGCCTTTAGCATCATAGGTCATTAACCTCGGATGACCCCATATTACTTTGCATGACTTGTTGCGATCTTATTATGCAGTATAACTATATCTAAAAATATTTTCAGTGGTATATTCGAATTATGCATCTAAAAGTATCTCATCAAACTGTTTACGTTGAACTCCGTATATGATTTGCAGAATGTTCACACAGAATTGGGTCGTGACCTGCGACAAGGTCACATGCTCTGCGGTCATATGATGGTTGCGCATGTATTTAAGTACTCTTGTCCTCATACAACACTGCAAACTACACAAAAATACATGCAAGCAGTAGCAGCAATACGATCGAATAGTAAAACTTGTCTGGCTTCAGGCCAATAACTTTGCATTTTCCAAGCAATCTGTGATATGCGAACTATTGGTTCTTTCACGTTTTGGTACACCAAATTTAGAAAATGTCACACGGCCCACAAAAAGTTATGTTTGTGAAAGTTTCTAGAGGCTGATGTCTTTGACCTGACCTGGTCTTGTCAGATCAAAATTTGAAATTTGCACAAGGGGTGCTAAACTGATAGATAAACAGGTAATGAAAACTTCGTGTCGGTGCAAGCGTTCGTATTTTATCTGTGCTTTGAAAACCCTTGGGGAAGTCAACTTCCCTCGGCCAGGCGGGGTCAATGCAATGAGAACATGTTAAAGCTATGGCTGTTTCCAATCGTTTGGTTGCTAGCTTGTTTTGCTATTGACAAAATTTAAAAATTGCTGCTGTGTATAATCCAAGAGCTCAGTCCTCGCGTTCCTCCTTCCCTCAGATATCTAGTGGTCAACCGCACGGCAATTTAATAAAAGCTTGACATTCCCACTGAGCTGCACTCCTTTCCTTACGGAACCTGGCTGCGTCCCTTTTTGCACCACCTTTGACTATTTTTTGCCGTGGGCTCCTACGCGATATTGTGGGTCACGAATTTCTTGAGGCTGCACGTGGGACTAGAACACTGGGGCACTGGTTTTTCATGATATTTATGAAACCTTTTTTTTTTTGCTTGACTGATGGGTTTTGGAGGTTCTAAGTTTTGCCAGATGTAAGTCCCCATCAGTTATTTGCTTACTACACAATTTTGAGCTCAAGTTTTTAGGTATCTTAACTTGATTCATGAGCCGCTTCCCTATCATTGTTGTATGTGCTTCTGTGTCCGCTCAACACATATTGAGCATGGAAACTGAATATTAAGTAGAGTGTGATAGCTGGTAGTTATTCTGGCAAGTGTATACATAAATTTAATGAGTATTTGAGTGAAATAAATGCATTCCATGATAGATGTGCTGTTTTTGGTTGCAGATGAATGACAGAACATGCTGCGTGATTTCGAGGTCCTGATGTCGTACAGTCCGCATCGGGTCCATCAACCGGAATGAACACAAGATCATACAAACTGCTTTATATCTGAGTGTTGTTGGCATTGCCAGGATCGAAATACTGTGTATTTCTGTTTTCGTGTTGGCCTATTTTTCTCAAATGCGTAACCTGGCCTCCACTGTTTTGTTGCATTTAAATAGTTCGTGAAAGGAGAGCTAGTACACCATTTGCTGCTACACAGCGCAATCAGAACAGATCTCTGGCATATTCAGTAAAGGTAATCAGTTTGTGTAGTTGCCGTGTCATTACAAAGGTACGCGTTATGCATCGATAGTGGGTAGGTAGTAGTCTACCTACAAGACCATCCCAGGGTTCCTTGTCCTGTCATTCACCTGTGGAAAACGCGCTGGCTGCCGAACGGCCCGGCGTCGGCGCTAATAGCACCTTTTAGGTGCCCATGGGCCAAGTAGACAATATTATTTCTCATCACCACAGCCGAGCGCCGCTGTCAACCCTGTCGTCAAAGCATATTTATTCAGACACACGTTAAAATTCCACTGCAGGCGAACATGTGCTGCAAAGCTACCAAAGTACAAAAGCTTTTGCCTGCACTTACAGCACCTACTGTTGTGCAGCTGTACACTAGTCTCCCTCTCTCATGGAGTTATCTGCTGTGCTCCAGTTACTTTGTTCAAGCTACTATGAGATCATCAATACAACATTTGTCTACGCAACACCATAATGCCTACCCATGCATCACCAGTCTATTCGTATCAGACATGAGTCTAAGTAATCCATGTTGGCAATCAGGTACGTGCTACATTTCTTTTTTTCTGCTCCACAAACCATGAATGTTTTTGTTTTTTTACGGAGCTCAGAATGTCTTACATCTTGTCGTACTAGCCAGAAAACGCAAAAGTTTTGCACGCAGTGCTATATTTTCCTGCGTACATCGGACCACTGTCTACCGCTCGGGTACAAATTTGCTTTGAATATGGATGTTTAAGTGTTACTGCAGCATATGAACAATAAATCACACGGGTATGCCACTTGTTGAGCC
>NW_023596461.1:23080622-23165880 GCF_011947565.3 Pollicipes pollicipes
CGCATGATGCCCTCCTCTCCGCTCCGCCCGCCCCCAGTTACCAAAGCTATCACACGCATTAATGCACGCGCGAATCAATGTTGCTGGTAAAGACTGGATGCACGCGTACAAATAAAAGGATCGAGAACGAATACTTTTGTTTTCCTTGCAACGTTCAACAATACACGCATCTGCGGCGCGCAAAACTAGATTTGCATTGGAAAAACTTGTATGCTTTCCCCCATTCTCAGTTCCTGTCGCCAAATCCTACACACGGCTATCTCTACAAAGACGTGTCACAATAGGCATTTATTGGCTTTAAGTTGCATGGAGCATGCTGGTAGTTCAGACGCTTCGAAGAAAAGCTCTCAATTGACAATGCGAGCAGTCTTCCACATCCGTGCACGCGGCAGGAAAGGGGTAATGAAACAACAACAGCGTGTGCTGGGATACTGATCATTAGTTTACCGATAGCCTCCGCTGAAGTCCGCTTCAAAATGCGCAGTATCCCCCCAGGATCGAGAGCTTTAACATAGCAATGCGCCATAATCTGGGAGGAAACCGGACGCCTGCGGTGCGAGCGATACTCACTTGCTCACCATCCGTTCGCCTTTCATCAATGCCAGATCAATGCACTTGAAAAGGAGAGCTTTCGCTCGCACTGGTGGCAGAACATGCAAGAGATCACGTGATGAGTATTCGCTTGTTACAGCCCGTGGTGCCCTGTTACTGGTGACGCGGTGATATGATGCCTCATTTGGTGATTGCATCAGACTCTTGTCTGGGAGATCGGGCTATATTCCGCTGGGGGTATCGCATCGTATATCGTATGTCGTAATCGCATTCAATGTGATAACTTTTTTTGGCAACGGTGTGCGTCACAATCGAAATCTCATCAGACACTCCCAGAATTGCCGCGGAATTCCGGAGCTAAAGAAATGTCATAACAACGGCATATTTCAACAGGGCTTGCCACACAATTTGATTGTGAGCCATGAATTTCGACTCATCTCGTTTTCAGCGTGCAGCACGCCGCAAGCCTGCAGAGAAGCCTTTTGGGAGACACGCGTAACGTAATCCATGTTGGCGGCTTGATGCTGAAGCCTTGACGTTCAGCTGAAGCGTGTCTAAGTAGGCCGTCAATATTTTTAACTCATTCCCAGAATGAGCCAGAAGGTCAGAAGGATTTGTCCGTTATGAGGTGACTCTTTCGAAAAGATAGAAATTGCTTCGAATTTGCTTCGCCTCTCCCCTCAACGGTTTTAAAATACGTTATGACCTATTGAATAAAGCCTCAATTCCCCGTCCCCCCTCCACACACACGCTTTTCTGAAATCCGCCTCTGTCACTTTTGCATGCGGCATACGTGATATAAGTGTTATTAGTCCGGATGCGAAAACCATGCTATAGGTACTTTCAACCAAATATCAGCCAAACGTAGTAAAAACAAATCATACACCACACATTCACATATTCCGAACACGCGATTTGTCCTGCCATCGCTTTCAAAACGTATTCCTGGATCCAGCTCTGGATAATGCAATGGTGCTTTAATTTCATCAGGTCACGTTTGACTGCTTTTTTAATTTTTAAAAAGCTCACTCGGTATGGAACTCAAGCTCCAACAGAAGATTTAGCTAAAAACCTGAGTGGGCCATTAACACACGACCATATATCTATGACATATATAGGGTCCTCAGTCTGTGACATCACAAAGGTCTGGTAACCATACGAGAAACGAAAATGGGCGAGGAAAGAAATTCAATTTTTGGTGACGTTGCTCTGCTGCTGCCCCGGCCGCGACCAAAACGACGATTAAAATATTGGGCCAAGCAAGCAAGAAATCGTTTCCGAGTCCGATGCGTAGAGGCTCACGGCCTACCCTACCTAGCGAAACAATTTTGCCAGAAGCTTGCTGGATCACTAATACCAGTTCGGCAAACTTTGAACAAAGATAAATCAAGATGAGGTTGCCTTAAGCCCAACGGCAAATTACATCTTGGTACTTAAACTTTGACAGCGTATTGGTTAATAGCGTTACAAAGGACAAAGGGCAAAAGTAACAGCCCTCGAGGCGTTGCGATTCGTTGGAACTGAAGATTACATCTCGAACACGAATTTTTGTTCAGCGGCCCCGGTATCTTAAAGGAGCAATCAAAAGGCGCCATAGTAAGAACTTGATAGCATTTTGTTCCTCTCCCAATGTCAAATATTGAATTAAGGTCCCGTAGTTTTGCCTCAAGGAGACAGTCGTCTTATGAACAGCTTCCTTATGGTCCATGGTACCATTCACGGTTAACACGCCCCCGGGCGGCCGGCTAGATACCCTTTGCATGGGTAGGCGGGTCAATAAACAAAATTTTATCCCCGGTCATTTCAGGTCAGTGACCTATTCTGACCTTTAAGGAGTCCATGGAAGATGTCTTATGCGGTTCCTTCTATCAATAAATCAAAATGAGCATCAGAAACTATCTCATACAGCAAGCCCTAGAGTAATAAAACGGGTCGGTTTTGACCTTGGTCCAATCTTTGTACCTGACCCCAGGTAAACATAATTTACTAATTTTATATTTCTGGTGCCTAAGAAGGCGTTTCAGAGATGTATGGCTTCGTCAAACACTCCGTTGTTGCAAAAGATTGAACGATTCCCAAGAAATTGACTTCGCTGAAACCATGGCCTGACTTTGACCTGCCATAGGTACGCGACCTTACAAGGTACATCTAAATTCATGAGGGCAAACGATCCGTTATTCCATTGTCTACAACTCTGCAAAATTTTGCGCGGTTGCGCCGTGCCGTTCGGAGACCATTGTGCAAAAACCCTGGCGGGGGGGGGGGGGGCAATTCGACCGTTCCCCCAGCCGAGCGCGTGTTAAGACATCATGTAATCGCCATAACAGCACCATTGCTGTCACAGCACACCCACAATCACCTGTATGGAGTTGAGCTGCTCCTGTATCCGTTTGCAGCAGGGATGAAGAGCCTGAAGCGTGCGTGGCGTGGTCGCGAGTGAAGTGTTCTGCGCCCGCGTCGGTGCGATTGCCTGGTGGCGTGGTCGCGAGTGTGGTGCGCTGCGCCCGCGTCGGTGCCCTAGCCTGGTGGCGTGGTGGCGACATAAGTACGCTGCACCCGCGTTGGTGCCGTAGCTCGGTTGCGTGGTCACGACTAAAGTACGATGCGCCCACGTCGGTGCCGTAGCTCGGTGGTGTGGTCGCGACTAAGTACGATGCACTCGCGTCAAAACGATAGCTCATTGGCGTGGTGGCGACTGAAGTACGCAGCGCTCGGGTCGGCACGATAGCTCGGCGGTGTGGTGACAGCTGAGGTACACCGCGACCGCGTTGGTGCCGTAGCTCGATGGCGTGGTCACGACCGAAGTACACCGCGCCCTCTTCAGCGCCACAGATCGCGGATTACGAATCGCAGGCATCGCGGGTCGCCAGCGAGCGATTCCAATGAAAATTGGAATCATTGGTTGAGTCTTACTTGAGAATTTGAGTCAAAGACCCAAAACATCCCAAGAAACGGAAAAAAGATAAATCTAAGAAAATGGTGAAGTCTGCGGCAGGAAAAAGCTGAGCAACGCAGCATTTGTTTCATGAAAACTGTGTCCTTCACACTTATGCGAGCACATACATCACATATACGTCTGCGTAGATATTGACACGACCGCCAGCCGCCAACAGACACCACCGAATCTTACGCGTTACAAAATTTTCTTAAGATTCTAAGCAAAAAAAGCTACAATGTATTTTTCTGTATTTTGGTATTTTTGAAATATCTTACTCATTACGAATTTTTCTTAAAATTCTTAACAAGAGGAGATACCATGCATTTTTGAAATTACCTTGAGTTGAATATTTATTTCATTAAAAAAACTAAAATATAGCATTTTTGAAATTACCTTGAGTTGAATATTTATTTCATTAAAAAAACTAAAATATAGAAGAACATTGATGTTTGTAACGGCTTAGCGCTCAGCAATTTTGCCATTGATCCCATTGTTTTTACGACCCGGCTGTTTATGAAATGATAATGCTTAGAAACAGTGTTCACAGACATTCGTGATATTTAGGCTATCATGCAGCAGCATGCTCGCATGGATTCGCAACGCAAAATGTCTCCTCACCTTCCAATATGCATTAGGTCAGTTGCATTCAAGATAGTTATACCCATTTTGCCGTATTCATAGCCATCGTTGAAAGGTTGTGGTCACGATTGGAAACAATGCTCGGTGAAAACGGCAAACTGCCCTCCCAATCTTGCAATGGCATCCTGATGACGGGCCGCAAAACTGTCCGCAACGTTAATGCTGATGCACCGGCAAAAACCAGCTACATCACGGCGCCGCGCCACGGTCCGCTACGACACGCCACCTACGCCGTCGACTTGGCGTTGGTTTCCCACCTGAGCTGCGCGTAAAATGACAGGACCACCACGAAGCAGTACCAGTAGAAGGCGACCACGGCCAGCGAGGCGGCCAGCAGCGCGCCCGTGAGCAGCGGGTCATCGCGCGGGCCGCCGCAGGCGAGCGCGGACCGCGTGCCATCCGACGCGCCACCGCTACCGGCTCGGTGCTCGCAGCCGCTGCCGACGTGCTGGTACACGGTGAGCACGGCGCCGGCCGTACTCGCCAGGAACACGGCGCCGTGCCAGACGAGCCAGATCAGCGCCAGCGGTTGGCGGCGGCGCAGGGCGCCCACCGCCAGCGCCCCGTTACAGGCGACCGTGATCAGCACGAGCACGCCGGCGACCAGTAGCAGGGCGCGCAGCGGGTGGAGTGCAAGCACGCGTAGCTCGTTGGGGACCGGCAGCGCCTCGGCGGACCGCTCCCAGCGCGCCTCTTCCACCGTGGAGACGATGTCACGCGACGCTGGAAAGCCGGGGAGGTCGGTGGGAGGCGACACCCCGGGGAGGCCAGCAGGGTCTTGTGCAGGCGGCCGGCCTGCCAGTCCAGCAGCCGCCGCGCGGCCAGTGGCGTCGCGCGGCCGTTTTGCGTACGGTTCGGGATGCTGGACGGAAGACACGTCAGCTCCGTCATAGGTGACGGATATAGCATCTCCCACGCCAAACGCCACAGGATCTGTGTCGAATATAGCAGGCTTTTGTCTCAAGGTCGGCTGGATCGCTGAATCGGCTGTGCCAACGCGCACAGACGGGAGAAGTGCAGGTTTCCGTGACACAGCGTGGAACGTATCCGCGTCCTTATCGGAAATGCGCCCCGCAGTACCTCTGTCCGGTTCGCAGCGAACTTAAGTGCAATGGCGGTCGGATTTCCCCGGGATCACCTTTATGAGCGAGTGAAACAGGCCGGCGGGCGCGGCGGAGGGATGCCGAGCTGACACTAAAGCGATGCGAGCATCCTCTGGTACGGCGGTCTTTGATTCCGATGCGTTGCTGGCGTTGCCTGCAGGCGCAGGCTGGTGGCTGGAGGGGCTTTCCCACTTGCGTCCATCTCCAGTAAGCCACTGCCGCCCCCGCACGTTGCTGGCGTTGCCTGCAGGCGCAGGCTGGTGGCTGGAGGGGCTTGCCCACTTGCGTCCATCTCCAGTAAGCCACTGCCGCCCCCGCACGTGAGCTTTCGTCACGGGCCGCCGCGCAGCAGTCGCCGAGTCTGTAACGTTCCATGGCGGAGCAGCGTGTCTCGCTTCATCTCCGAGTCCACTGCTCACGTCTGAGTCCTGTTTGTTCTCTGTCCGAACCCGGGCCCGACTCTTTCCCCTCGCGGGACGGGACTTCCAAGCCCAGGAAAGCCGGCCGCCAAAACCTCCAGTTGTGCTGGTCCGGATTCCACAACATTGACGTGTAGCCGTTTTCTGATAATCTTGTCCCCGCTGTTTTAGCGTGGGCGCATTGTTCTGGCGTCATGCTAACTCTGTCGTGCACTTTTGGGCTTGCAGAGGCGTATGGCGTTCCTCTGTTGGGTGTCGACAGTGCCTGGTCTTCGTAACAATAAGCGAATGCTCCTTACACAGGAACAGACAGCGACGGCTTGCTTTTTCTGACAGTCAGCGGACCCTGAGACACAGTAGCGCTCCACCAATGAGCCTCCGCCAGCATCCGCGATGGTGCCCTAGATTCACCGAAGCGTTCTGCGCCGTCTCCGGAACCACCACAGCCGTCGACGCCGAGCGACCACCGCGCATTCAAACGGACGTCACGGTCGCCATTTCGCTTTCCGGGCAGTGGTGCAATGGTGCACTGCTTGCAGACCAGCGGCGGGTGGCGGCAGCGTGACGGCGTGATCCTGGGCGGCGGGCGGGACACGTGCGCCGCGTGTCATGCCGAAGTGGGGCGGCGGCCGGCGGCGACAATGAATTAGTCATTAGCCGCGCCACGGTTCGGCGACTGCTGGAGGAGGTCGCGGTCGCCGCCGCGGTCCGCTGCAGGGGCGCCTGTCCCGAACCGCCCCCCTAACAGGTCTTGGGCGCTGCACAACCTTTATACCACAACACGTGCTCTAGGTGATGCCCTTCTTGTAGGAGGTAGAGATCTGCACGTCTTGTCACCCCGCCGATAGCTTCGATGTTCGCGTGAGGTGTAATTTTGCATGCTACCTGCCTGGCTACCCTCCTCGGATCACCGAGGCTCTGAAGGTTCGTCCCGTGGACATGGGATTTGGGAAATCCTTTGGGGAACCCCATATGACAAAAGTGCTGGCTGCCGCCCCCCCCCCCCCCCCATCGCGGTGGGTTACTCTAAAACTTGTCATGACGGTAGTTTCCCAAGAGTTTCCGGAGATTTGTACTATCAGCTGCCGCATCAAAATCCAGGGGTTCCGCCTGAGGCTGTCTTCCAGAAATAACACAAAATGTGATGAAATGGACCGGTTCATACATTGCGCTCGACAGCACACGCCCAGCTGCACGCATTTGCCATGCGCTGCCGAGACTGGTGCATAACAGCAGTGAGCCCAAACGTTCAAGTGCCTAAGTCGCATTGTTTTGTTCCGTGTCGTTTTCCCGACATTGCCCTGGGGAGGAGTCAAAGCTTCCACCTTGTCTAATATTCGTGATAATTATAAAAGGCCTTGCGCCATCGCTGCGAAATTCTCGATAGCCAGGAAATAATAAAGTCTGCGTCTTTCGTCAAAATATTCATTATAAGACCATGACAGGCCACGCATGGGTGAAGTAAGAGTGACGCCATGCTTGCCGAGTTTTTGATGGTGATGATGATTTGGGGTTTTGGGGCGCGTCGACCGCCGGAGGTCATACAGCGCCCATAACTACCATTTTATGCAGAGCCGCAAATCAGACAAGTGTATCAATCAGGTCACCCTTTAAAGCCTTGATGATCAGGCCTGGTACTATGATGAAAATATTACTGGGGAATCTACAACGCGAAGAAACGGGAGCACTTTACCAAATTCGGCAGCATGGGAACGATCCCTTAAAAAGTGACTTAGCGTGCGATTCTGGACGTTGAGTCCGACAAACTGGACTCTCGTTGCAGTAAGGTGACGGAAAGCGACGAATACGTGATGCACGGTCAGCGGGTCAGAGCATCGACTGCAGCATGGTCTGTCGCCAGCCAATAGCAGGTGACGGTGCGTGGCATATGTGCGACCTATGCGTAGCCTACAAAAGGGCAACTTCCTCCCTCCTATTGTTGGGAAAACACGACTGCCATTATCCAATACGGGGTTTCACTGACTTCAGATTGTTGGCGCTCATCGAGTCTTAGTGGAATTGCCATCGCGTCTGCATAAACGACGACACTGCGGGGTACATGTCTTGAGCTGGTAGTGATGTTATAGGAATGTGTGTGCCTGTCGTAGCGCGCTCTGTTGCCGCGTCAACAAGATCATTTTCGCAGATCCCCACGTGACTTGGGATCCAACACAGTACGACCGTTTTTCCTGCTCGCTCCAGTGAGCTAAGACGCGATTGAATATCTTGGACCAGTGGATTAGACGAGGAAAAGCCACCAACAGCCAGGAGGCTGCTCGGCAAAAATCAAATGCAAATTGCTCTCGTCCACTTCAATAAAACAGAGAGCTTGGCTGATGGCTATAAGCTCGGAAGTAAAGACCGACGCGTGTGCAGGCAATGTGAATGGCCGTGTTGTGAAACCACACACAAATGCGCACCCTTCACCTGCATTCGTCTTCGAATCATCCGTATAAGTCACCACGCATCCGTCAAACGAGGGTGCGTGCTCTAAGGCTGCGTCTTTATGTTCGGTCATAAGAACGCGTTGCTTCTGCATGCTTGATAGCGAAGCATCCACTATTGGCGATGCTTGTTACCAGGGAGCAGACTTCATGAGTTTAGGTCTGATGATACGCGGTAGGTTGACGCCGCTCGCGTCTGCAAGCTCTCGCATCCGCACACAAAAGGGAAAAAACTGTGGTGACCGTTGCGGTAAAAATAGCCTTCATAAGCTACGCAAAAACACTGCTGTGGGATGATCTAGGAACCGCGCCAGCTTGCACGCTGTTTGCAGTCCCAGCATCTGCCTTCGCAATGCTAGTGGGGGCTCGTGAGCCTTCACCAGAAGATTATCTATGGGCGATGTTCGAAAAGCCGCTATGGCGATGCGTAGTGCGGCGTGGTGCACCGTGTTCAAAGTGCGTTTGATGAGGCCTGATGTACCGTCATAGATAAAACGGCCGTGGTCAAGTTTTGAACGGATCAGAGAACGGTACAGGAGTGAGCGCGTCCTCCTATCAGCACCGTATGATGCACGCCCCACGCACTTTAGGATGTTAAGGGATTTTAACGTTTGCCGCGAAGATTCCTTATGTGCTCCCGGTATGTTAGGCGTCGGTCAAATCGTATACCGATAAATGTCACGATATTCTCAATGGCAACGTGTTGTCCATAAACCCTGATCCACATTTCAAGACGGTGGCGGCGACGACGACGGGGGTGAACTGCAGTTGTCTTCTATGTGGAGAACTGGAACCCGTTGAGCACACTCCACTTCTCCAGATGTGTTACAGCCAGCTGCAGCTGTCGCTCCATCTTGCGAGTGGTCGATGAGCTACACCAAATAACGCTGAGGTCGAGAACCACGAACAATGCCATCACGGTACCGAACCCGGATCGGAAAATGGTCACTTCCGATGGAGTTCTCAGAAACATCCCAAGTGAAATGTGGTACCAACTGCAGACTACAAATGCTCATGTCTAGTACTGACGATTATCCTGATGGCAATATAAACGGTGTCATTGATCCTTTATTTAAAACACATAAGCATCTGTCACGCACGAAAACGTCATGTAACTTACCCCGAGTGTTTGTGGCAGCACATCCCCACACAGCATGACGTACATTAAAATCGCCTAAAACCAGCAGAGGGGGAGGAAGTTGAGAGACTAATTCTTGTAGTTGTCCAGATGGAAACGCAGCCCCAGGTGGTAACTACAGAGGACAGACAGTTATGGTGCGGCGGTTATAACTCACTGTTGCTGCCAAGGCTTGCAAGTCTGTTCTTAACACCAGACGCTGTGTAGGTACGCTTTAGTGTATAGCTAACAGGACGCCACCGTAAGCAACGGTGTCCGTTGGCATGTCAATGTGGAAGGTAATGTACCTTTCCATGCTGAAGGCCGCATTAGGCGCCAACTTTGTCTCCTGGAGACACACGGCTACCGGGCAGTGCGCGCTTAAAATTGTCTGGAAGTCCTGGGTGCTTGCCCTTATACTTCCACAGTTCCACTGTCAGGCTGACCAAATGATGGGGCTTGAAAAAAACCGTTATGTTCTAAAAAAAACTCAGAAGCGCTAGATGCCGGCCCAGGTTCCTGGTCCTGTCTTCAGAACCCATTCCCAGAGAGACCAGGCTGATGCTAGGGCGGATCGGGGGGCTACCGTCAACTGTTGGCGAAATCGGCCCCGACGGACCACACTTTTCCGGGCGTTCCGTTCTGAACGGGGCCGACGCCGGCAATGTCGTGGTCCTTGGTGGCGGTAGTGACGAAAGACCCATAGGCCGGTCTCTCCGCGGTCGGAGGGGCCTGCGGAAGCTTCCGCACGCTCGCGGGGCGGCGGGAGGGCCTCCCCCGCTGGAGCGGTCACCTGGTTCGCTTCGGGCAGCTGGTTGGCTTCCTTGGCACGTCCCTAGCCTGCCAGGCGTGCCCGCTTCGCCTCACGGACGCGCCTGTATGCCTCGTGGCGCTCTAGCATCACGCGCAAACGTTCGCGAGTACACGCTCGTCAAAGTTGCTTTAGTTGTCGAGTTGGCAGACAGATTGGCAGCCGACAGCGTCAGGTTACCCCGGTCATGACGAACTACCATTCATTCACCGTCCCCTGCCACCGACGGCGAACCCCCCGCGGGGGGCGAGCAGGCTGGCAGCACAGTCTCCTTCGACCGCTCCAGCAAGGAAGGGTGGGCCAGGGCTGCCAGATTGGAGTCCAGCACCCGGTTCGTCGATACAACCGAGGGACCAAAAGACTTCAAGAGCCCAACAAACTGCGCAGCGGTCAGTGCAGGTCGAGCGTGAGGTGGAGATCTCACTTTTTCGGCGTATGATATTCGAGGGCGGCTCTCGTCGTACAGTGTTCTGGCCTTGCGAAGAGATAATGCGAGAGGTCTTAACCGAGACCAGTTTTTTTACCTACGTTGGGCACGTGCTGTCGTAAATCATGTGCGGAGCCTGGTCTTTGTTAAAATTCACGCAATAAGCTATCTCTGAATCGCATAATTCAGTTGTGAGCTCGGAAGGGGCACATTTCCCATAAACGCACCTGTTGCGGCAGTACTGTTTGGTATGACCAAATCGCTGGCAGTGGAAGCATCGCATGGGGTTCGAGATGAAAAGGCGCACCTTGACACGTGCGTATCCAACGCGTATTTCAGAAGGCAGATCCGGGCAACTGAAGATCAAGATGATGTTATTCGTCGGCAGTTGTTCACTGCTTTTTCTATTGGAGGTCCTGCGTGCAGCAGCCACGCCGAACACAGACAACTCGTCACTGATCTCTTCTTCACTAACGTCACGCAAGTCGAAACAGTTGATTATTCCCCTGGAGGCATTTTTTGTCAGGTGTGGTGTTATTCAGATAAGCACAGAAACGTCTCCTTTAGCATCCCTGTCCAGAACGCAGCACGGGAATTCGGCTGCAGACCTCGCACGCTGTTTTCCGCTGTTTTCTGTCATCGACGTGGTCCTTCCCCGTTCGGGGGTCAGGTGGCTTTTTGGTTATAAGACGCCATGCAAGTTTCCGTGAAGTTTCGGTCCTGAGGCTCCCCATCCACCACGGATCCCAACTGGGGGACGGTCCAACACACTCTCGGGAGGTGATCGCCGCCAAGGCTACCTCGGTGATATACGAGACGAACGATGCCTGCGATACGGCCAGGTGTGACCGGGGAGACCGCTCCCCATCCTGACTGTGGTTCAGCGTCGCTGCCCCCTCAGCCACCAGGATCCAGTCAACTCGGGGACCCGGGCGGGGGGAGGGGGGGGGGGGCTCGGAGCCCCGATAAAAAGACCATTAGAAGTGATGAGTGAGCCGGATCCGGGGGAGCGGGTAATGGGAAGGGAGCTGGTGGGACAAGGGGCAGGAGCTCACCTACCGGCAGGGTCGCCACGACCTGAGAGAACAGCTGGCACTGTCCACCCAATACCGGAGCTGGGACTCGACGGGGCGCTAGTCCCCTACACCGGCCGAAGCCTGTGCCCCTGCGGGGCCGAATTTTTGACAAGAGTGCGTAGCCGTAGACAAATCGACGCAGAAGCCGAACTAAAGAATATATTTGACATCTGTAAGCTGAAGATGTAAGCCAGTTGGTTCATCATCCGCATGCCTTGTCGTATTGTTCCAATACTACACATTTAAATATTAACATGTCAAAGAACAAAAATCGTTACAAAAAGTAAACTCAACATTTTTGGACTCAGACTCACCTATGAAGACATGAAAAGGGTATCCCAGATGCAACCATAAAGGATGCCTGTACCAGGTTCCAAGCAATTATCTGTAACAATGACTGAGCTATGGCTTGAGATGCATCCAGCGCTTGTTGCCCGTACCCAAGTGCCGGGCCCGTGGCGGCGAACCGCGGGGCTCAGGTCTGCTGCAGCGGCGCGCTGATGGCGCCGCCGAAGCCATTTTTCAGTTTCACACAAACCCACGGCCACCTGACTGGTGACGTCATTAAAGGGCATCAGGATGCGCTATCGGCAGGACTGAACCATCGAAAACAACGCGAAAATCAATCAAACCGCTTATGCACCACCGAGGTCATCCATTTCAACTTGACCCTTGACAGTCTATGAACAAATAACAGCTCTTGTTCACGTATCTGATACTCGTAATGATGGATGAGCTCATGCACTCCGTGTCTAAATATTTAGATATGACGAAAATAAAAAAACAAAATATACACATAGACCAAGGTTTTAGCTCTCATTCGCGCGGCACGTGACCTTCGTTCTAAGCCTTGTGCGGAGCGTGTAATATTGGACACCTTTCTAAGCAGCATGTTTGATGAGCGTGCAATTATTTTACACGAGATACGCTTCTAAATGAAATGCCGTATGAGAGCGGCCATACATTCCAAAGTAACGTCTTTATCATTTGACCTCGACCTGTGATCTTAATTATCACTTAAATTTAAGTTATTTGTGTAGCCTAAGACCGCACGCCACGGCTCTATCGATTCCGCTTTGAATTTTTTTTTAAAAATTCGGCCCGGTCGTTCTTGAGATAAGCATGGGTGGGGGGCCAAATCTGTTTCCCTCCGGTCAGTGGTGTGCCACTGAGGAGCCCCCGGGCAATGCCTGGTTATGGTCCGGGACGCGCAATGGCCCAAAACACGTCCGAATGTTCGGCGCTGGTATGTCACACATGCGACACGCGAACTAACCACGCCAGCTATGCTATTTGAAGATGTAAATCCAGCTGCACGAAAAAAAAAACGGATGTAAACTCTGGTACAATGGCCTGCTGTTTCAACGGAATCGTTTTCGCCCCGCTTAGCTACGGCCGTGGCCGCCACGTGCCCATCCTTTCCACACAGGGTGTCCGCATTGCTGAGCTATCAGCTGGGTTTTGACACGCGCTCTGGCGATTTTCATCAGCATGCGAATTTCGCGCTACCCGTGTTAAATCAAAAGAGCGCGTTTGCGTGCACCGCCGGCGCCACGTCGGTCCGATCTCGCCAAAAATTTGACATAATGATGGGTTCCCGCTAGCCTGGCTGCAAGCCAAATTTCACGAGGCCAGCTCGTAACGGTGCCGAGCAATGAACGCATGTATGCATGACTGAGGGGCAAACATTCTTAAAATGATGATAAAGATGTAGCCTGGACGCGACATTTTACCTGTCAACATACTGTTCAAGGTCAGATCACCGACTGAGACGTCACCCATGTGATCTTCCCATGCTCCGGGATACCACCAACGTATGGAGTGGGCAGCCAGCTTTCAGATGATATCTATATCAATCCACGTTGTGTTGTGATATCCATTCGTTAACGCTTAGCCGGACGATCGGGCCGAGAGGGCCGCCGCCCGCAGCGTCAGCATCCTGTGTACAGTTATACTAACGCACACCAACAAATCGTACTTAATGCCATGCAACCGCGCACCAGCAAGACAACCCCGCCGCCGACCGCGCCCGGCTCTGTGCACCGGCCACTCTTCTACCGAAAGCCGCCATTTGAACTGTGCCAGTCTCCTCCCGAAGGCCGTCATGTTAACTGGACCAATGTTCTCCCAAAAGCCGCCGTGGCAACAACAGTGAACTTCAGCTCTGCCTGTCTGACTCAAAATAAGCATCAAGAGGAATGATCTTTGGGAAAGGCGCAGGCGCACGACATCATACATGCACCAACGATGTTTGAAGTTTATGACATGATCACACTTTTAGACTCAAAGATCATGACAGGACCACACTATCCACCTCGGGCACACACCACAAAGATCAAACTACGACAACTGCATGGCATCACTTGGACAATGCGCAAGAATTTCCAGCCTTTAAAAATGATGGCTTTTCCAAAGGTCATAAATGCAACAAAAGCCACAGGGTTCGGAGGTCACGGGATGTAAGACAGAACCGGAAGTAGCGATCATAATTTCCGTGCAAAAAAAAACATTTCTTCGCCTTTTAATGATGTGATTGTTTCATCAGATCTACATTATCATGGTGCATATATTTTCTGACCCAGCTTTCCAGAAAAAAATCGGTGGCCCTGTGACCTAGATAACTAGAAATCGCATGGATGTCGTATGGGATAAAAACATTCAAGCGCCAAATGTAATCGAAATCGGAGAGGTCATAGAGGACACGCCTCGGTGCTTTGTCGTGGAACAGCTTATGCCAGGACTCACACACCAATCACCCTCATCCATTAGACCTGACATTGCGTCATGCGTCACATATATCTATGTCTGCTCTGAGCTATCTGTAATTTTCCGGGGGCTGTTCCACGCCGTCTTCCTCACTGTCGTAGCATGATTAGTTGCTGGGATGGTGCGAGAGGTTCATGCGGTGTTGATTTGCCGCTCATGAGCTGGAAAAACGTTACGTTCATCATCGCTCAGCGCTTGCCGATCTGCTGCAATTTGACAGGAGCTTTTCGATATTATTTGCCCCGTGGACCCACTCTGCTTAGTTTTCGACATCTTATGGGAAGAGGCGGGATCTGAGGCACCCTTCGTGAGGCGACCGTAAAACCCGAGGGCGAGGGTTAATACTGAGTATTGTGCGACTCAATCTCAGCAGATCGAGATCGTGAGGCTGCCATCTAGCCTGCAGCGACTTTGCCCGAGGCAGTTACTTCGTAGCAGTTACTTTTGCTGTCCCTTACCTTAGGACCCCACATGTTGAAAAGGCAATCAAAGTAAGATGGGCCGTCGCACGATATCGCAATACGTGCCGCGGGTGCGAATCTGCCGTACCCCATCAGCGGCCTGGTGCTACGTCTCATCAGGCAGTCCTGCGGCGCAGTGTCAGCGGTGCTGCTGGGCGACGCCGCACAGAGCGTACTGCTCCGCGTGGCGGTGTTTCCCTGGTTCTGTGCTGCTGGTCTGACTCGGACAGGCGACGTCGAGTCAATGCGAGCGATCCAGATCGTCATGAGAATAGCATCAATGAGCCGAACTGGAGAAGCATTATAAAGACAAGATTGCGAACATCGTGACCCGCAATCCGTGTATTGCAACAGCCACACAATGCCCAACACACTCCATCCCCCCCTCCCCCCCCCCCCCCCGATGCGGTTCCCGAACTCGCAACAGATCAATCTGACGCCATTCCGTCGGAGCGAATCCTCACTCTCGTCACGTGTCTTCACAACGGCCCGTGTCGGCCCTCCTGAGGGCAGCGCCAACGCGCCCGGGGGCGTGGCGCGCGCGACCGCGGACGCCGCTGCGTCAGACCTGCGAGAGGAACGCCATGAGGCCCGTGTCCGACGTTCTCTTGTCTGACTGCAAGAGCATCTTCTGCAGACGCCGCTGCGCGTGCCTGCTGACGGTGGGTGTGGTCGCGGCGGGCGCGGTCACGACAGGCGCGCTGGGCGGGGCGTCGGCGAAGCCCCGCCCGCTGCTAGATCTGCGGCTGGCCGGCGTGGGTCGGCCGCGGCTTGAGTTCTTCAAGGGGATGACCGCCGCCGCGGGCTCGACGCCTGTCGGAGTCGCCGCCGGGGGGATGGCCGCGGCACGCGGCGTCTGCAGCCCGCCGGGGATGAGCAGGCCGGCGCTGCGGTCCCGGCCCCCACCGCTGCGCCGCCGACCGGCCATCGGCGGCGCGGCGGCGACCGGCTCCAGCTTCGGTGAATCGACTGGCGCGCGCTCCCGCCGTGCCCGCAGCGGCAGGCGCGTCACGTAACTGCACAGCTTGCACTCGAGAATCTGGGGGAGAAAACGAGAGTCCGGCAAACATTGGAGCAGCCACTTTTAAGCAAACAACCCCAAACATCCTTGATACCGCGTGTCACTCGGGGTACCGTCCCTTTCTCTTTTCAGCGAATGGATCCCTGCCGACTCAGGGTCCCTTGCCGACACAAGACGCCCCACCCCCTCGTTGGGCACTGTGGGGCACTGACTGGTGGACTACTCATTGCCTCAGGGCCCCGACAAATGCAATGGCTTCTGGCTGACACCCATGGGTCCAGTCCTGTCCGTGCTTGGAAATTGCCCCTGGCCTCCGCGGGGCCGACTGGTCAGCAATGATCTCTGATCGGCAGAAGTCCGCAATATCTCATACGCTCGCAGTCGGTACAAGAGGTCCTCTGACTGGCATTCATGGGCTTCGACCCTGCAGGTCAGGTCCCTTAAGGGGTAATTCAATAAATAATATATTAAGTGCTATTAGGGCAAGCATCAAACATGATGAAAGAAGCTCACTTTGTAACTGTTATTGAAAGCAAGAGAACACTCTAGACAACATAATTTCACTACTTAGTAAAGCAGCCACTAGTCAGCAGGTCAAGCCGGCATGACGCGTTCCTATTGGCTGGGTATGCCGGACTGCTCCCCTTACAATGAATGACCTGTTGACGTCACATAGCGACGCAGCTGCAACAGATAGCGCGAGGGATGCCAACTTCAAAACAGTATATGGAGCCTTCATGCAGTGTTCACACCACGTCGGCAAGGCCTCGCGCGTCCTCCCGTCCACGACGATCCGTCTGCCGACAGATATGTTTGGGTGCGCTTGTCGCGCTTAGAGCTTACCAGGCAGTCGCGCGCGGCCAGGAAGCGGTCCAGCAGGCGGGTCTGCAGGCGGCCCAGTGGCCGGCCTTGGCGGCGCTTGTTTAGCAGGCGGCGCAGCGGCTTGGTGGCGTCCGGCCTCGGCCGCAGCTCGGCGCGGTACCGGCCGAACCACCATGGCATGCAGCAGCGGCCGCAGAGCGTCTGGGCGCTCAGCAGCCGCCGCGCCGCCGCCCAGCCCTCCAGCCGGGGTCTGCAGCGCTCCCTGCCGAGGCGACACAGTGAACAGAGGACACCTGGAAAGAGCAGTCTGGCACTGGTACTGAGGGGCATCCACAGGATGATCAAGCCAGCAGCTGAGCAGTGGGAGATGAGGGTCTGTGATGGAATACCCAGCTGCAAAACTAATTCATTATTATTTTGGTTTTATCACAGCATTTAAAGTTCAGGACGCATTTGAAATACAGATGTTCTACAATATAAGAAGAAAATTGAGGACTGATACATTATATGCAATACAGAAACACTGCATTAGAAATTGGACTTACAAGGCACATCTGATATCCTCCACATCCTGGCTGCAGAGGTCTGTGGCTATTCTAAGCATGAAATGTGTTGTTATGTCTTCCTCTTCATGTTCTGATCTAGGAGCTTCCATGACCAACAAAACACCTCAGCTTAATGGGCAGCTTTTCCACCTGTAATACACAAAAACTCATGATAGAATGACAAACATTCCAGTAGTTTTTTAAATGCTGCACTCACCATGATTGGCACATGTAAGCTCATTGATAACAACACATTCAGTTGCATAAGGTCACAAAATGAGGTGTCTGCTGCCATGAAATGATATATGGAATTAGCCCTATGACTTTTGTTTTATGGATTAGGGAAAAAACAGCTGCAGTTTGGTTCATTATGTAACAATCCAGAGCATACCCTCCTGGAAAGCTGCATTTTTGTGAGCTTGCTCTTTCCACTGTGATAATGCATCAAAATTGTGATCACTTCAAAGCCCAGTGGGATGCCATTACCAAAGATGATAATTCTATGGTGGTAGTTTTAATTGGGTTATATTTCAACCATGGAATTATTTTGGTATATAGCATCAAAGTTACCGGCAACTCTAAAACGCTCCCATCTGTGATGACTGGGATGTGCTGAGTTTGGAAACTGCTGTGATCAAAATGTTCTGCTTGCTCTAGCAAAAACAGAATTACAACCATTTTGGTTGGCCAACCCATTCCATAATAAAAAGTTTGCCAGCAAACAAGTATAAGACACCCCACTGGATGATCTTCAAAGGACAGTAAAGCTGTTTAAGTTGAGCTTTCAAACATTTCTTGTCCATATAAATCCATCAAAGGGCAGTAAAGCTGCCCAAGTTGAGCTTTCAAACATTTTTGTCCATATAAATCCAGATTTGTACTTCACTCCTGGAGTCAAATACAAAACCAAAATGAATTCCATTTGGCTGGAATCAGCTTTGAAATATGTTTGATCCGTAATTGCACTTAATCAGGTTCATACTTGATAAACATAGCCATGACATGGTTGTGATGAAGTCATCAACATGGCTACCTATCGCTTAAAGTGACAACCACAAATGCAAAGTCCATGGTAGAGAACCAGACTGTGCTCTACATCCCCAGATAGCAAATCCAAGGTTGCAGGGAAGGGGCTCAAGCCTACTACCAATTGAAATGGAAACTACCCCCTGTCCCCTCCAATGATAACCCAAGTACAGGCTTACCAATTTTTTCCTCCCAGTCAAATTCTGATCACATTGCATTCAAGTCACTTGGAGTCGGGTTCAAATCTAACTTTGCCCAATTTGAATGGAACACAGCATTGTATTTGACATCAGATCATACTCCACACATATATTTGGCTCTGCCATTAGTCTGCAAGATAAAACTGTACTCCACCAAACTGAAACCAGGCATAATCTCCGCAGTTGTGCACCAAGCCACCCAGTAAATATTTTGCCGGAGGTTTTGCCAAAACTAACCGAATCATTAGATAGCCTTGAACTGAAAGCAATCATTCTCTGGAACTTTTGATGGTGCACATAAAAGGTACCAGATATGCTCATGGGGTCATCCCCTTAAACATTGCAGACATGTTTATATCTGTAATTAAATCAAGATACTCTGAGTTTTTGCGAGACAAGAGGACAATTGAATGGCCATGAGCCAACGTCCGTCAACCCAGCAGCAGGCTGATATCCAACTGCCATGTTGTCGGTAAGTCGTGGGGCGTCCGTCGATCTAGCAGTATCTCAATATCAACTTTTTTGGTGGGCCAATGCAAGGCCTCTTTTTGCCCTCGACGGACCTTAAGTCACCTCCGAGGGGGGCGAGGAAAATTACTTCCTGCATAAGGCCATGCAGCGATTGCGTTAAACCAAGGCGTTAAACCGGCTTATGCCGTCCGGCGCAAAGCAAGGGAGAGGGAATTTTGAAGTGGCGTTACATTAACCTCGCTCATCTTGTCCAGCAAGATCATAGCAAGTAAATCAGACCACAGCGATAGATATATTTATTTCGTGACGACCCAACCCGCATTCGGTACGTTTGAACCACAAGCCATCCTCATCGGCACTCCCACCTCACTCCTGGAATGCCGCGAGTCTCGTGTGGGGTGTCCCTGCCAGTGATGGCCTTGGCTCAGCTGACTTGTCGGCGGCCTGTGCAGTGGATGGATGCCGGGCCGCTTCATCGCAGCAACGGGGAGATCAGTGCCAGTCCCAATTTGACAGGCGGTTTGATTTGTGGTAATTACGATGTACGAAGGCAGCTCCTGTGTGACCATCGCGTCGGGAGCCGTCAGCATAAGTAAAGGTGTGCTGGTCATATTCTTCTTTGAACTCAGCGAAGAGTGCATGCACTTCGGTTCGGTGGACTGCCGGAGCGCTCGCTGGCCTGCGCGTTCGTCGCGGGGCTGCCGGACGCCGGACGCCAGACCATCCGCGCCGGCTCCATGACTGAAGGATTGGACCTGACCATCGTCCTGGCTCGAGCTCGTGCCGTTCTTAGTGATGAACGGGTCTTGGCGGTGGCGGGCTGCGACGGGCCGCGGCGCCGTCCTCCGGCCAGCGCCGTGTGTCACCGCACAGTCAACCGCCATGCGCCCCGCGTCACCTGCGCTGCTGGGCTTGCGGAGAGCTCGGTCACATCGCGGCGAGGTGCCAGCAGCGACCGGGAAACGGAGCCGGAGGGGACGGGTCAGCACCGTCGTCCTCTCCTGCGCAGCACTGAGCGGTGCGCTGCCCGTCACGCGGCTGAGGGTGGATGGCCGGGAGTGCAGCGCCCAGATTGACACCGGCAGCACAGAAAACATCATCTACTCTCCCTTCGGTGCACGGTGGACGCCGCGGCGGGTGCGAGTGACTACCATCAGTGGAGGTGAGCTGAGGTGCTGCGGAGTCGGCAGTGTGGTTGTGGAGGTGCCCACGGGCCGTCGCGCTTCGCTCGAGACGGTGATGGTAGGAAGGCGGCCGCTGGGGGTGGACATGGTCCTCGGCGTGGCAGGCATCTTGGCTCTGGGGGCTGTGACCGTACTGTCCCCGTCTGAGGTTCGCTTTTGGGGGGCCGCGTGTCGTGTGCCGCTGAGCGTGGATGCCCCGGATTTCAGTGTGTGCTTCGACGCGGCGGGGCAGAGGTGGACCATTGCTCGGAAATGGTCGGACGGCGTGGGACCGGAGTGTCTGACGAGCGCTGTCGTCCAGCATGCTGTGCCGCCAGCCGCTCGTCGCGAGTTGGACGCGTGGGTCGCACGGGGTTGGCTGGTGCCGTATGATGAGGGTCGCCATGGGACGGCGAGGGGGCTGGTACCGTTGATGGCCGCACAGCAGTGCAACAAATCCAAGGTACGCCCGGCGATGGACTACCACGAACTGAACGGTTTTGTGACGGCCCACACAGCCGACACTGACGTGTGTGCTGATTAGCTCCGGAGATGGCGCCGCCACGGTGCTAACGTGGCGGTGATAGATTTCAAGCGTGCGTACCACGGTTAGCGGCCTTCCCGGGGGTGGTTGCTGGCGGTTTACACGAGGGGATGAGTCGGTCACTGGTGGGTCAAACGCAGCTCGCCGCGCTTGAAGTGCCGCCTACTCCTCCAGCCCGAACCCGGGAGGGTTCACCTGAGGCGTTGTGGCCCGCAGCGTCTCAAGTTTCTCCTTCCAGACCGGGCACGCAGGATCCGTCACCAAGTGCGAGACATCTCTGCCAGCGAGCACTGCACATGCCCTTGACGTGCCCGTATCGCAGGCACCGACAACAGTGGCGGTGCAGCGGGGTGTATGGGCGGACCTCATACCGCGTGTAGGCTGCTGTTAGATGCGCAGGGAGTTCCAGCCGCCCGAAGCGGGCCTTAAGCAGGGGAGTTGGGGCGCTAAGCTCTCGGTGGAAAACGGGTCACTGTCGTTACTCCCTGCGACACACTCTCCTCCACGATTTTCCTCACGGAGTCCCCCGCCAAGCCCGGGGCGTAGGGCAGCTCTTCCAACTGGTTTAGCTTGTCTGCTAAGGTGCCCCGCACCTCTTAGCCCCCGAAAAATGGCCATGCCAAGAGGACTCGAGTTTAACCTACGTCCCTGGTTTTGAGGAGGGCGCCGCTCCTCACTGCCGTGGCCTGGGTACACTCGTTCCCAGAAGATCGTTAATTTCGTTCCGGAACTTGTAGTGACTGACGTTCCTGGAGGACTCGGTGGGACAAACGAATCTTACCAGGAGGAATGCCGCCCCCGTCGGGATCCATCTACATTCCGCTGTCGCAGAAAATGTGTTGTCCTCGGCCGGCACCATGCCTCCGCCCACTCCGTCGTTGCCCTGGGATACGAAGTAACACGCCGTGCGAAGGAACGAAACGGGCGAAAGTGTCGATGTACGAAAAACATATAAAAGGGGAAAAGTACATGAGACTTACATCTAGGGAACTATCACGCAACAGAAACAACGGTGTCACAGTTCTGAAAAGAATTTCAACACCACGTGCTCAAGAAGCAGAGATGACGGGATAAAACGAGGCAGCAGGCACCGCACGTCCTCACGTTACCAGATCACATTAGAGAGACGGCGTCAGATCGAAACTGCAGGCGTCTCGATTGCCTCCAAGTTGGGTGTGCAGGGTCTTCTCAACACGCTGACTCCGAAACTTGCTGCATTTAGGGTAAGATTTTACGTAACGCCCGATTTACAACACGCGTGACATGCCAGTTTGATGTTGCGGGGCATCTGGATTACCTCCAAATTTGGTGTGCGTGGTCTCCCCAACCCCCAGATCC
This sequence comes from Pollicipes pollicipes, assembly GCF_011947565.3. Classification (NCBI taxonomy): domain Eukaryota; kingdom Metazoa; phylum Arthropoda; class Thecostraca; order Pollicipedomorpha; family Pollicipedidae; genus Pollicipes; species Pollicipes pollicipes. Next base: position 23,102,506 of record NW_023596461.1, read on the forward strand.
CGAAAATCATAGGTTGTGGGGTGAAATTTTGCGTAACTTCAGAGTTACAAGACGCGTGACATACCAGTTTGATGTTGCGGAACGTCTCGATTGCCTCCAAATTTGGTGTGCAAGGACTTTCCAACATACTGATTCCGATGGGTTGGGATTTAGCATAGGTTGCAGCTCCAATGCGTGTAGTTGGAGCATGCGCTCGCGCATCTTAGCAACAAACACTTCGATATCAGGGGTTGTGGTCTCCGTAGGCCGCGCGGCGTTGGCCCTGTAGCTAATTTTGAACGGTGGCGAACAGGCGGATAAAGATATTGACTCATCTGCAAACGTACCTTTGAACGCTTTGGAACATAGAATCGCACGTCTAGAGATATTCCAGGCGTATACCTTATTTCTGTAATTTTCAGATTGATGATACTAGCGGACTGACCTTTACCTATCGCGAGGTGGCGCTGGAATCTGGTGGTGGGGATTTAGCATGCCAGGCTGTTACTGCGGAACGTCTCGATTTCCACCAAATTTGATGGGCAGGGTCTTCTCAAAGTGCTGATTCCGAAAAGCATGTATTATGGGATGAGGTTTGCGTAGCTTCCGAGATACAAGACGCGTAACATGCCAGTTTTATACTGAGGGCGTCTCTATTGCCCTTTTGGATTCAGGGCGTCGTGCATGGCCCTGCACGCCAAATTTGGAGCCAATTAATACGTTCCGCAAGATCAAATTGGCATGTTACCCGTCTTGTAACTCGCAAGCTACACGAAATTCCACACAACAAGTATGCGTTTTTGGGATCACCGTACCCAGAAGACCCTGCACATCGCGTTTGGTTTGGATGCAATCGACAGTCCCGCAATCTCAAACTGGTCCGCGGAACTAACTGAATTAATGTGGACATGGGCTAAAGGTGGGCTTTTAACTGAGCTACAGCTCGGTGCCACATGGAGCGCCCACAGCATTTCATATATTCGCATGCACCAGAATTGTTCGTGCCTTGTACAGTCCCGTCGGATTTCATTCCACCAAGAACAAATAACTGACGAGGGATTCTTGCTTTGGTGGGATCCACATGCCCCATATGTGGGCAAGCTGGGCTCATATTAACATTGGCTGCAGGTGTACTGGTGTCTAGCCTTAGTCTGAGCCCGGATGGGGTGCCCATATGTTACATGTGCAATGAAGTTGCCACACACAAGATTGATCTGTATACAATCGTTTTTATCGCGTGGGTTTACCATATCGCGTACAATGATTCTAAGACATGGGACTGCTGCCTGGACTGGGGTCCATATGGGCTGAGCACGGGCTAGCTGGGCTCATGTCCATCTAGGTTGCAGGTGAGCTGGTATTTGAAATCAATCTAGGACCCAGATGGGCTCCCCATACACTACCATATTTGGCACAGATGCATAGGCCTGCTAATTCGTGCTCCCGCGTTATACTTTTTTCTTATCATGTTTAAATGAGTACATAACAAAGGGGAGCCGCGTGGGCTGGATTTCACATGGGATGCATGTGAGTAAGTTGGGCTTAATTCAACAAAGGCTGCAGGTGGGCTGGACTTTGGGTTCCATGTCGGACCCAGATGGGTTGCCTATATGCTGAAATCTCCAGTGGTGCATTAATTTTTGTACTTTGTTCTCCATGGTTGGATATTTTCTGATCGTGTACAGACTACTTTGCAACAAGGGTGAGCGGCATAGACTTCGGCTCCAAACGGGCCGCACGTGTGCAAGCTGGTTACATGACTGCATGGGATGCGGATGGAATGGTGCCTGGACCCCATCTGAGACCCAGATTGGCCGCCCATATGCTATCATCTTGACTATGTGCGTAATAAGTTTCGTGCTGCGTGCTTTCTGGTCCGCTTTTACCATGTCATGTAAAAATAAGACCGACAACTGGCATGGATCCTATCCGCATAGACGGCGCGTGGGTGAGCTTAGCGCACGTCAACATTGACCGATTCACTGTCATGCCACTTGGGGCAGTTGGTGTGCTCCCTGCCGGGAGTTTGTGAGCTAAGGGCATGCAGTGAACCCTCTATTTACCTTTCGCTTTCACTTTCACTGGTGGCTCACTGGTCACGCCTGAAGGTCCCCCGGCAATTAAGAGTGTCCCGCTGACCGGTCGCCCAGTGGGATCCCGGCTGTGGGGAGGGAGGGTTTCGCATCCCTTCAGGGGTGCGGAGTTGCCGGTCAGCGGGCCAGCTGGCCACGTGGGCCGGCAGCACCGAGCACACCGCTAACAACTGTCTTCCACAATCTTGGTCAAAGTTTCTGGCATTTGCATGCAGCTAATCAGATGCAGTTTCTTTGAGTTGCTTGGTGTTCAAGGAAAACAGTCCCAGAGGGTCATGCTTGAACTTATCGATAGCTTTAGTGACATTTAGTGTCATTTTTCCGGCGGAAAATCTAACGGGTTGACCCCAATGAGATGTCGCGATTGGTAACTAGTTTGATGTCTTTACGTTCATATTTTATCCCACTAGGACAGATCAAACGTCATTTTTCTGGAAACAACGTTCTTCAGTTCTGCATGCGCATGTTCACGTAACAACGCAGCTTAATAGTGTACCACTTACACAAACGCGTTTCTTGTTCAGATGTACGTGTGGATATGTATATATATATATATATATATATATATATATATATATTAGATGTGCTTTGAACACACGTTTTTTATGCATGACTCTGTTAACGTAATAGTGTTGGCCGCCGTGCGCCGGGTTGTGCTATACTTAGTCCAGCAATTCAGTTATTTGTCGTTGCCAAGCACGACCTCAAACCAGAATGATGTTCTGAAAAAATTTGTTTCGCCTTTAGGGTTTCTCATTATGGTCTGGTTTGAGGCCGACGAACATTTCCAAGACTACAATGTTTGAACAGAACACCGGATAGTTGAAAATAGCCAAGCTTCATTCTATGAATAGAGATGAAGCCATCCCCCAACCACAGCATTTAGGCGACATCGGAAAGGTGGCGTGAATAATTTGATAATCGGGTGATAGATTTTTTTCTGAAACGTTCTTATAGCTTTGCTCTGAAGGCAAACAATCGATGCTGCATTACTTATGTTTAGGGACTTTAACGTACATTTTTTGCCAAGCAATGTTTGCGTTGCCGGCATTGACGTGCTCAAGATTGTTTAAAATAAGTTTTATATCTTGTTTCGTGCGAGCTCTTTGCCTAGGAAGTTCTGTCACCCCTTCAACTTTCGGCCTTAACAAGTATTTTGCAGAATTTTTTAAAACATGCAAGGTTTGCTTATGAGGCCTTTGTTAATAGCTTTTTCGCACGTTCTTTTACCACAGGCACTTTACATCATGCGTATTACGCACATTTGTTGACAGAGAACTGTGTAGGAATTTGCTTCGTGCGCACGATCTTTCTCCAAATTCATTTTTGTCCTAAAAGCTTTGTCTTGGTGGTGCTTGCTAACAGGTTTCCAACGTTAGTGTTGACTGGAACAGCAGCATATGACTGGCAATCAGCGCTTGCTAGTTCACGCTATTATGACTTAATTCGAAACCACTGCAATTAAGCTGTGATTTTAACCCGGAGCTGAGCAGCAGTGCCCTACGTAAACATGTTATTGAGCATGCGGCTGTACTCATAAACGAGACATGCCCCTTGCACCGTACCACGGCAGCGGCAGCGGCAGCCGCTCGCTCACACCACACCGGCGACGCCGGCAGTCCACCTGTCCAGACCCGCCCTCCCACCCATTGCGCCCCGCTGTGCCTGACCTCGGCCTTTGCTTCCGCCGGCGGACCCGCTCTGTGCTCCTCGGTAGCAGGCGTGAGGGAAGTTGTCGAGATGCAGGGGGGGGGGGGGGGGGGGACGGGCAGAGGCATTTCAGGCGTTTCTTTTCATGTACCGCCGCAAGCCTGGTGCTTAATTATCTCAGTTGTTAGGGGGTTGGCTCGATCCACTAAAGCCCTCCCCAAATAACGCGATCGTTCCCTCGTCCTTGCTTGGTCACATCGTCCCTGTCCCGGCGTCCCGTTTATTATACTGGCGGCTGGCGGTCGGGGGCGTTTGGCACGTTCCCGCGCGGCTCAAAAAGGGTGGCTGCATTTACCAGACAAGTTGGCTTGGGGAGGACGCCTCGTGGACGTGTTTATGTTCGCGTGATGAATGCATCGATGAGTGAACGTTGAGCGACATCGTTTTCATTTCGTGGCTTGTGCTTTCTTGTGGCAGGATTACTTTTAATTGCTTTGGCGTGGTTAATTTTTCTGGTGTGTTTAAAGTTCTCCATACAAGCACTCCGAGCGAGTACATGTATAGTGCATTTCCGCACTGCTATTCGACATAGCAGCTCTCATTATTATCAACCTCGGTAAACGACTTCCATAAAATCAGTTCTTTCAGTGCCCAAATCTGTGAACATGAATTATCGTCCAAGCTCAGGCCGTGGGGTACTCATCTGAGGCACCGATTATTGCCATATTTATGGGCATCCTGCGCAACACACCGCGCCACGGTGCCCCCCGCAACGAAACGGAAAAGGTACCAGGAAAATGGTTTCGACGGGAGAGACTGCGACGACGACAAGAAACACCGCGCTAACGACAGCAACAGCGACGCATAACTTCGTGCTTCAACGCATATATTAATGATTATTGTATAGCGCATGGTAACTGAAACGTGTATGTTTTGGGGACCAGTGGTTACCGAGGGAATTTCGGACAAATATGGAGTGAAGCAACCTGAACCCGGCTCATTATTGATGATACGAAGCAGTCTGCCTGGAATTACGACGGTGTATCAGTCAGATGGAATTGGAAAAGGCTAGATCGGTGAAACCTAACTGGGGCCCATCCGGGGTGGTTAAAAAGGTCCTATCTGGTCTAGTTATATGGGTCCCATCTGGGCTGACTATATGGGTCCCCGCTGAACATACCCATTTGGGTCCCAGCTGAACGCGCCCACGTGGGTCTCAATTGGGTAGCCCAGGTGGGCCCCACGTAGGTCATAATTAAGCCTCGCGTGGGCCTTAGGCGGGCTGCCCATGGCGGGAACCCAGTTGGCCACGCTATGTGTCCCAATTGGGCAGCCCAAGTGGGCCCCATGTGGGTTCTAGTTTGGCTCCGTATGGACCTCAAGTGGGCTGCCTATGTGGGACCCCGGTGGTCGCCGATGACATTCCCACACGGGACCGAAGTGGGCGGCCCTGATGAGGCCCAAATGACTGACTATCTTGGACCCACATGGGTCCCAGTTGGACAAACTGACTAGGGAAGGCCCTGCGCACCAAATTTAGAGGCAATCGTCACGCCGTGCAGTATCCAGCTGGCAATCGGGTATCGGTCTGCTGCTGGATTGGCTGGAAAGCGAACTAGGCAATCCAATGAACAGTGTTTTTCATTTTTTATAGAATTATGTCTAATATTTATGTTACTTACTATAACGTGACATCGTATTCGAAAAGGTCTCCAAATGTCATTGTCGTCAGATTCGTATGTCGCTTTTGGTTCATAGTTGTCGCCAGCAATGTTTCCATCATTTTTTGGTACTTCAGAGGTGTTCGGGGCTACCTGTGATCTGTGTTCACTGGTTTATTGCCGCTGGGTGCGTGGAGTGCGCGGGGCGAGGATTTGGAGAGAGGTGATGGTTGTCGGCTTGTCGACCTGAGAAATTGGAGACAATTCTCAAAAATAGTTCTTGAAGATTTGGAAGTGGCCAGTGAAGAAACCCGAGCCGCTGAAAGAACCTGTACACCTTCCGTTACGCTCGAAGCTTTTTCCTTGAGAGACGTTATAAGAAATTCTGCAGGACAGACTGGACAGTTTAAGTGTTGTCCAGATTGGACAATAGACAGCATTATCTTCCAATTGGTGCAAATTGTTAAAATACTGCTCTAGCTGCAGCCATAGCTAAAAGAAGTCCTGAATTTCAGTTCACGTGCAAGATACATTTGGGCATCCTAACAGCTAACCAAGGGCTTCATCCATAGTTCTTGCAATCATGTCTGCTGGATCGGTGGAATCTGATAAGATTTTCCAATGGATTCAAGACTTGACCAGCGCTGACACCAGAGAAGAAGCACTGTTGGCTCTTAGCAAAAAGCGAGAGGTAAGCATATTTTCATGATTTTCAGAAGAACCCCTTTTTAGGTAGGCATAGGTATCTTACATTATGAAAGAGCATTGTACATAAATGGTGCTCTGTAATGTAGCAAAGATTGTAAATAATTGAAACAGGTATATATTTTTGTATATAGATATAATGTACACTAACCTTCAAACTTCACTGATTTCCATACAGCATGCCAGAGTGACCCTGAAAGAGATAGTGTTACTCCTGACCCATGTGTGTCCATTGCAAGATGCAGTGAACAAGTACTTCCTCTGACAACATGGTCTCTCAAGGAAAGTGAAAAAGGGCCAGACTAGCTTAACTTAACTTACTGTTACCTAACATAGCCTAGCCTAATCTAACCTAACTTAACCTAGCCACCATCACCCTGACCAATGTGCCCACTCTGTCCCCTGAAACCCATGTTCCATTGGAGCCTGTGCCTTCATTGTGACAGTCTGATGTTTGACTGGCATCTGCTGTTAACATCATGATTATTATGTTTTGAAAATTAGGTTGTAATATATCCATATACTTTTCCTATTTTATGATGATTTAAGGTGACTGATATCCTAAAAATGTGAATTATTGAACATCAACGCTGCACTATAAGTTACCATTGTTGATCATGACAGAATCCTGGGTTGTCTATCTTTTCTGTACTGAGGTGCTAGTCTGCCAAAAAGTTTCCCAGTGTGCCACTGCCTACATGACAATGGTGCTATGAACCTTCTGCTCATGCAACCAAACTCAAGCCCAGCCTAATTGTGCTTAATTTTTAATTTTCTCTCAGATTTACTACTAGTTTTTTCACAACTCCCTGAATATCTTTTTGTTGAAGCTGGTGGCAATTGTGCACCAAATACTGAGTACTTATTATACTACTGTGTGAGCTGAAAATTGTGCTGCAAGCTCAATACACCAGATATGTATGTTTAACATAACAGCTTAACATGTGTTTTGTGCAATCTGGCTCTGGTTAGATCCCTGTGGTTTTTCTTACTTGGCTACCCATCATACTGCAAGGACTTTACAAAAATTGGATTCACTACATGATAAATTATTATGTGAAATTGTGCAGGCATGTTGAGTGCATCACATAAGAATGAGATTTGTTACCAAGCATGGGTTGTTGCCAGCATCCTGGCTTGACATCCTGGTAAGAGTAATTCCAGCTCATCAGATGCTTCATAACACATATTTTATATTGCTCTGCAGCATCATGTTGTGTTACTCTGTGTTACTATGACTTAGGGATGCTGATTTGTACTCTATAATGTGACATTTCTGTTCCCCCAATATGGATTTATGCCCCCCAGTATTGGTGTGTCCTCTCAACTTAGCCACCCACATGAAATGAAAACTGAAATTCTGTCTTTTGTTGAGAATGAGATCTTAGATCTTGAAAATCATGTAAAAGCTATTTGGCAAAAAGCTCATTTTTCTATCATGGCTGAGGACATGTGATCAACAGGGCTATAATTATTGTTCAGTTGGTGGGGAGGGGAGAGCTTCAGCCGTGCTAACTTTGGCTTTAGCCCTTCCCCTCAGGTTTGAGAAGGAAGTGGGCCATATTCATGGAGAAGCACATTTGTTATGGTTTTTAGAGGTTTATTTTGCCTTTTTCACTATTCATTCCCTCAACTCATTTGCAAAACTGCACCTATATCATATTTGTCATCTCATGGAATCTCCAGCCACATATGAGCCAGTAAAAAAAAGAACATGACATGGCACTGACATACCATTGGTGTCACATTGCCTAGAAGTCTTGTTCCAGAATCCCTGCCCACCATAAGGATCTCAGAAACATTTTTGATGACATAAAGCTCCCTCCAAGGTCGCCATTAAGGTCCTGCTGAGTTCACCATCAAACATGGTGGATATTTTGGTTTTGCTGCATACAGTTGAGCAGTAAGTTGAGTTGTAAGACCTTGGCTATGTAAGCTGAGCCATACAGTGCTGGGCCTTATGGTTAGCATTGCCTTCTGTCAGAGGTTTTTGGCAAAATGGCATGCAGAACATTGCATTTATATTGTGTGTGTCATGTTTTTTGTACAATGAACAAAATTGCAACATCTGTGTCATCAGTCTCTGCTGGTTACTGCCACTGTTGCTGCTTGTCAGGCAGTTTTAACCGGTGAAACTGGTCGGCAGAGAACTTTTTCAGCAGGCTGCTGCTAACCCTACTTTGCTCATGCCTTGTGGGGGAATTATGGAGACATTTGATATGAAACAGTGCTTTACGGTATCCCCCCACAGTTTCGCCGGCGTGGTCAGTACTTGAGCCGCGTGTCCACTGAGCACGCGCCGTGCCTCGGCCGACAGGTGGTGCCTGACCTGGCGCCGATGCTGTGGCACACGGGCGCCGTGATCGCCGCACTCCTGCATGAGATTGTCAGCATCTACAGCTACATGAACCCTCCGACGCTGACCGCCAGCCAGAGCAACCGCGTCTGCAATGCGCTGGCGCTGCTGCAGTGTGTCGCTTCCCACCCGGATACGCGCTCGGCCTTTCTCGGGGTAAGTGCGCCGCGCCGCGGGCTGGATTCGGCCAAGCGACTTGGCAGCTGCAGAATGTTGAGTGTCGCAGCAGACGGATGCTGTTTTTGCGTGCGTTTCATCGCTTTTTGCGATCTTCCGTTCTCGTGCAAGGCAATCAGAGCGCGACGGCGTCGCGAATGAGCTCGGTCGAGTATAGTGTTGGTTGATTGCTGCGCGCAGTTACGTTTTGATACGCACATGCGTGTCCGCTTCCGGTCAGTGTTCAGCCGATTGATGAGAATGGCTGCTGGAACGGGTGACCGCAGGACGCAGCGCTCGTTCCCAGTCAGGTCAGCTCGGCCTTAATCTTTCGGGGGTCCCAGGTCCGCGGAGGGGTCCCAGGTCCGCGGAGGGGTCCCAGGTCCCCGGAGGGGTCCCAGGTCCCCGGAGGGGTCCCAGGCCCCCGGAGGGGTCCCAGGGCCGTTCCGACTGGAAGGCGTTGAGAACGGTTGTTTTTGGTTGGGATATTTCAGGCGCAGATTCCGCAGTACCTGTACCCGTTTCTGACAACCAATACCAAGACGCAGCCATTCGAGTACCTGCGGCTGACCAGTCTGGGCGTGATCGGTGCCCTGGTTAAGGTCAGTGACCTGAGGCTGGGGCTTTGACCTTGGATAGTCTCGGGCAGCAGCAGCCTCTCGGCTGTCGTCCTTTTTGGCAGAGACAGGACAGTAGCATTTGCTGCCTTCTGATCACATGGGTTACGATTGAAGAGAACGGTAAGTCACACAGTGCCCCACGGAGAACGCTGTCATACCTTCAAATCGCTTCGCTGTGCTGCGCTGTGAACATTCCGTGTCATTGACTCACTAGGGCCGCTTGTCTTAAAAGCGTCACCTTTCTTAACATTGTGGCGAATGAGGCTGGATACTGTCTCCTTGCAAATTGCCTTTTAGTGAAGTCCATGCGACCTTTTAAAAAAGTTTTGAAGTGCACTTAGAAAACGGATCTCAAGCACTCGTTAATTAGCTGCTTGGGAAGCTCTCGATATGGTGATATTGCAAAATATCCCGTGACGGTCTCACAGGTGCTGGCATGTGGTAACAAAACTTGACTGGAAGTTTCGTGCATTGCACTGTCAGCATCGCAAATTCAGCGCCCTGGGTGGCAAACTGATTTTGTGCACCATTTTAGAGCCGGAACTGTCCATAACCATCAGAACCTAACAATGTCATGTGCCGATAGAGGTTGAACCGGGGAGGAAAGCAACGGAGCCGAATAATTGTGCTGTATAAAGTAATGATACTTCCATTATTTATCAACAAAAAATAGCAGGCTGGTGTCCAGTCCAGTGTGCACTGTTAACCCAGCGTGTATACGGATGCTCGATGCGAGATGTCCACCTTCACACTCCCATGGATGTAACACTTCTGTACTCGGTGACGTTGAACTTTGTAGTGTGATAAAATTGTGGGTTCAGTATCCTGCCCAGGACTTTATACCTAAAGATTTAATAGCATGGCTGACCAATCTCACCACCCATCATCATGCACGGAAGAGGCAGCCATGCACAATCTGCATTTTATTGCAGCATGCCATGCAAAGTGATACTTGTTATCACATAATACTTGATATTATATAAGGGCGGATGCGCTCAGCGCATTGATTTGTGAGAAAGTTTGTCGGGGGCGGTGAGAATGGCGTGCCGTCAGATGCACGGTAGCTTTTCGTGACAACTCTGCTGTGCGCCGCGCAGACCGATGAGCAGGAGGTGATCAATTTCCTGCTGACCACCGAGATCATCCCGCTGTGTCTGAGGATAATGGAGTACGGAACAGAGCTGAGCAAGACCGTCGCCACGTTCATCCTGCAAAAGATCCTTTTAGATGAGACCGGTAAGTATTCTGGCCCTGTTACCACGTTTAGCGTAAGCCAGCACGCGCATTTCAGACTGATAAGCTGCGAATTTGCCAACCTTGTGGTGACACCACAGCTCTGCGAGGAGGTGCCTGGTGCATGGTGGAGGGAGTGACATGGGCGTATAGATGTTTCATAGGGTACGGTAAAGGAGTATCATGAGCGTGTCACACGACTCGAACATTTTTCGCCATTTTATGTCGCAAGGATGGTGGATTAACTCATTGTCACACTTTGCATCCACGTGCCTTTCCCGGCTCAAACACAGCTGAGTGGCCCGCGAGTACGAGAAGAGGCTAGACCTCACCTCACCTCACCTCGCCTCACGCCGTCGCCGTCAGGCCTCGCGCACATCTGTCAGACGTACGACCGCTTCTCCCACGTGGCCATCACTCTCGGCAACATGGTCATCAACCTGGAGAAGGAGAAGTCGGCACGCCTGCTGAAGCATGTCATCCGCTGCTACCTGCGTCTCTCCGACAACGCCAGGTGAGCGAGCGACGGGAGCGCGCGCGCGGAGGGGGGGGGGGGAGACGGGGCGAACTAGGCGCCCGACTCTGGGACATTGCCATCCCCGACTCTGCGGCTCCGTGCCCGTCATAGTGGCTGGGTGTCGATGTGCGTGTGAACGGTGCGTTGCGTCGCCAAGGCCTGGTCGTCAAGAGCGGCCATTCGCTCCAGCTCTCTGAACTTTGAATCAGTCGTGTGCGGCGCGCTGTTGCGGTGCATTGTGAAGCGCCGCACAGCGGAGGGGCGGCGGATGAGAGCCGCGTGCCCTGCGGCGGGGGCAGCTCGGGTGTGATCTCGCGTCGAGTGACGTGGGCGCTGTGTGACCATTGCAGGCGGCGCGCCCTAAAGCCTAAACCGTTATCATTATCGTGTCGAATGGCGGACGCGATGTGTTCAGCTGTCTTTTCGCGTGTTTTTCATCGCGTTCGATGCCGACCTGGGGTGCCCAATGACCCCGATCAGGACAAGGAGGCCTCACCACGAGTGGCCGTGTCCAGGCCCTGTAAGGGCTTTCGATAGCCAGCTCATGTTTGGCCAATAGGTTGGGGTCAACATGGGATAGTTCGGACCATTTGTGACGCGTGACGCACGCCCATACCGCCCCTGGGACGCCGGCGTGACCCGTCACGGTCGCCGGCAGGGCGCGCGTGGCGCTGCGCTCCTGCCTGCCGGACCAGCTGAAGAGCGACACGTTCGACGCGTGCCTGGACGACAAGTCTGTGCGCCACTGGCTCAACATGCTGCTCAAGAACCTGGAGGAGTCAGCCGGCGACGTGGCGCGCCTGCCGGCCGGCGCCGCGCTGAAGGCGGCGCAGTAGACGGCGCGCGACCGCCACCAGGCGGCGCCACCGCCACGTCCCCCCCCCCCCCCCCCCCGACGTCGGGGTGGCGCGAACGCTGTGCATCTGGTGCGGTTGGCGAAGCGGTCAGCGATGTCGGTGCCGGTGCCGATGCGGTGCGGTGAGGAGAGAGCAGCGTGTGCAGGGACCTCAGGACCGGGGGGCCGATACCGGTGACACTCAATGGCCCCTGTCCAATGGGCGCGTGTCTTGCTCTGCGTTTCAAGTTCAGCGTGCTGAGAACCGCGGTGTAGCGCCGTCGCGTCGCGCAGGCCGGTGACCACACGTCAAGACTGGTTGGTCACAGCTCGATGGCGACGACTCGCATGTGTGCAGTGGTGCCAGAACGTGCTTGCCACGTCGTCAGCGTTGTTGGTGGAATGCCGCCAACCTTTTCCGGACTCTGGACGTTCTGCGAGTTTGCGACCATGCCTGCGTGTTGCATCCGCCTTGCTTAGGACAGTTGGCGATGTGCTGAATCTTGTTGCCAACGTGTGCGTCATCTGTCCGCTTGCCAAGATCCGTTTGCTCTCCTTGCATTGGCATTACCCTGTCTGCAGTAGGCTAAGGACAGCTCTCATCAAAATGCACTTCATGTGTGCACTAAGTTTGGCATATTCGGGACCTTCCATAACATGCCGTGGACGGCCTATCAGGTCCATCTTTTGCCTGCCGTGTTTCGATTCATATCTGACCCGGTCGCTCCACCGCTGCGCCTTTCTGTCTGCCTCTCCGTCTGCCCTCCGCCGGGAGTTCGCCTCCATGTGCCCATCCCTCAGCGTCCGCTGTCGTGCCGCCGTGATGATCGTCTGCACTGTCCGCTCTGTTCGCCGGGTCGCTGCTGCCATTGCGGCCGATCAGTGAAATGGGCTCGACAGTGAGACGTTGGGCACGTTTTGATTGCAGGGAAATGTCTGTTCGCGAACGAGGAGGAATGCCATCTGTGAATGCCGGTATCACTTACGTGGTTTCGTGCGTTCGTTTATGTACATGATAGCACTATGAGACAGGGGACCTAAGTTGGTACTAAACCCGAAATGCATGAAAACTACGCTAAAAGGAAGCGAACGCAATCTTTTGTGTTCGGGTGTATCAAAATAGACGATAAATTTTGTTAGTAAAAGCTCCCGGCTCTTCCTTGACATGCTATTTCGGTAGACCTGATAACATTCTTTGGGATAGCGTTCCGTTTATCCTGGTTGTTATGTCATGCATTTCAGATTTCGTACCAATTAGGTCCAACACTGGCGTGTGAAGTGCTGGGCGTGCTTATCTATACCGGCAGTGGTGTGATGAAGTGCGATGAGGTTGGCAGTGTTTGTACGCAGTGTTCGTTGGCAGTTTGCGTAGTTAACGAGAGCTCAGAAGAGGAGTTCCCTGGGCCACTCCAGGTCCGGGCGGCCAGCAGATGGGTTATTTATCAGGTGATTGGGCTGCCCGGAACGCCCTGCGTTGTCCTCTTTCCACAGCTGCTGGTAGTCGCCAGCGCGAGCCGGTTCGTGCAGCGTCTTGTTCGGCGGACCGCGCGCCGCCCGGCCGGTCTCCGCTGAAACGGCAGACAGATGGCGAGATTCTGACGGTGCGCTGGCGCACTCGCGTGTCGCTCCGATCCGCCGGGCGCAGCTCCTTGGTGCATGGATCGGTCGCCTCATGAAGCATGTCGCCGCCGTGTGCGTTGAGGCAGGGGGCTGGAGCGAATCCAGATCGGCCCCCGTCGCGATTGTTCAGGCGCGGCACGCCAGGCCTCCATTCAGTTTGTGGCGGCAGTGTAGTGCAGTGTCGCGCCTGTCGTGACTTGGTGATGTCAGATGTTCAGGGCCGTCGGTCACGCATTTTGGGACAGACCGCCGACAAATGTACATGATATGGTCGGGCTTCTTGTGCCCGGCAAGTGACTTGGAGATGATTACGTGGGTGGATTTTTTGCTAAAATAAATGGACCGCTGTTCGTCTTGGCGTTGCTATTGCCGGCGGCATCTGCGACACCGAACGGCCGGTGTGGTCCTTCATGTGGGACTGCGGCCATGTCCGTTGGGGCGACTGGTCCGTTCACTGGAAGCCTTGTCGCCAACGCCCAATCGCCGCTGTCGGCTGGTGATTGGGTGTGGATCGGATGGGATGATGGGTGTGATGGGTCTTCTACTAGAGCGCCTTCTTGAAGTCAAATATGTTGGGATCATGCTACTTTCCAGTGAAGGGAGCGTAGTTCAAGGTCATTTCGCTAACAAGCCCGTGCCGGTCGCGATTCCTCGGACAGACGTGAAATAGACCAAGGGTACGCAACATTTTGGCAATGCTTTTAAATGTATAATTTAGAAGCACGTACCAAAGGTGCCTATTTACAAAATCAGGTTGCTAAGTGGCTGGTCCAACAGCTGGACTGGAAGGGTCGGCGCAGCGGGTAGGACAGGGGAGCGGTTGTCCCCCTGCCGGCAGACGGGGCGGGGGGCTGGAGTATATTTCACCCCAAGTAATAGGGGGCTCCTTTTTCCCAACTCAAGGCAGATTTTAAGTACCCGTAGAGAGTCAAAACTTAATGTCCGGCAAGTAAACGTCGCACTCGTTCGAATTCAGTATCGAGTTCGGATTTCCAAAAGCAGCCTCCCAAGGGCAAACCCAACGAGATAATCACGAATTTGCAATGCTTTCTTCGCACTTAACCACTTTATCTCAATAAGTCACTTAATTCAACCTCTACAGGCCAACGCTTGGTCAAAACTCGTGTGCCTTACTATTTATTTGCTTATCAAAGCAATGTTTAAAAAAGGCCGTCATTCTTATCGTTGTGACGTCTCGTCACATCCACAAAAACCCAAAGTCAAAGGTCAAGGTCACGTTAAAGGAAAACCCTGCCTTTTATTTGTTGGCCAGGTAAATGGAACAACTTGGGTATCATAGTGGCGTCGTGACGTCCACTTTCCGTGCGTCATCAAGAAATATGAATGCCAAAGATCAAGTTCACACGAAAGTGGAAACCGAGTAATTTCTTGTTTATTCTTAAAATGGAATTATGCGTGGTCAAAGTTTTTTTTAGAAATTGACCTCTTTACCTGGTTTAGGTAAATGACATTGACGGACCAAAACCTCAAATTTGCATATCATGCCAAATTGATGCATGATGGAAATTTGGTGTTGCTGCGAGCGTTCGGCGGATGCCCTCCTTCTGGAAATGTATTTTCCCCGTTCGTGTCAATGGACCTGCATTGCGAGCCTGCTGTGCTCTTAGCGTGCACTGTTCCGTGCTGCTGTGCCTCTGAGGGGAAGGCGACCATCTCCCGATTCAGTTCAAACGTTTGGTGAGTGAAACACCCGACATGTCAGTGTCCTTCGCTGTGCAGATTGATCGTAACAGTGTTTCTACTTACAAGTTGCAAGCCAGGTAAACAAGTTCCTCCTTGCTCAGTAAGAAAGAACAGTCTCATAAGTGTTAAAAGGAGTAAATCGAAAGGAGCTCAAAACTTAAAAAGGACCAACCCTGTTTGCCCGAGAGCGTCAATCGCTTTATAGAATCGACTACTGAAACTAATTAAATCTAGACAGCTTTGAGTCTGCACGCTTGCGATATTGGGATACCGATAAGGACCATGGGATCCTTGCATACCGATATGGTGATTTCAGTTTTCATCAAATGAAACGGTGTTGGTCGCAGGAGGTGCACCAGACGTCGGGCGTTGGCGTGCAAAAACGACCGCTGTGAAACAATTCTTTCGAAAGTCCTTAAAAATCAGCTCGTATTGTCCCAAAATAAGACTGGAACGTATATTTCAGGTGTAGAATTGGAGGTTGGCCCGAGGATGTCAATGCCTCTCCCCGGCCGGGCGCGGCTCTCTCAGACCACTGGCCGGGCGCAGCTTAAAAGGACTAGATGATGTTTGGCTGTTTGCTATGTACGCGCAGCAACCCAAATTCTCTCCTTGGATTTGGAGGGATTCGAACCCGGGTCTTCTGATGAGGAGTTCACTGATATACCAACCGAGCTAACCGAAGAGGAACACTTATTTCTGCACTCTAAGGGGGCCGCGCTGTGGTCGCCGATGATGGGTGTCGCTGGCCGGCTTTACAGCCCAAGTGTCCACCGTCGCCACGACAGGCGTCGTTAGGGGCGTGCTCTATTGAGCGCCACGCCAGGGGGCTTGCCAACGGCGATCGCATGGAGACCGCGGCCAGGGTCTGGAGTTGCCGTGCGGCGCGGACGTCTGGCCAGCGGCGTGTTTGACCGACAGCCAAGCTCGCGTGTCTAACGCGCCTCCATCGGCCACGGCCGGGTACAGGTGGAGCCTCGCGTGTCTAACGCGGCTCCACTGGCCACGGCCGGCGACAGGTGGAGCCTCGCGTGTCTAACGCGGCTCCACCGGCCACGCCCGGCGACAGGTGGAGCCTCGTGTGTCTAACGCGGCTCCACCGGCTACGCCCGGTGACAGGTGGAGCCTCGCGTGTCTAACGCGGCTCCACCGGCCACGGCCGGCGACAGGTGGAGCCTCGCGTGTCTAACGCGGCTCCACCGGCCACGCCCGGCGACAGGTAGAGCCTCGTGTGTCTAACGCGGCTCCACCGGCTACGCCCGGTGACAGGTGGAGCCTCGCGTGTCTAACGCGGCTCCATCGGCTACGCCCGGTGACAGGTGGAGCCTCGCGTGTCTAACGCGGTTTCACCGGCCACGGCCGGATACATGTGGAGCTGCGAACCGCGAGGTATGCGATCTATGAGTACCCGTGTGTGAACGTTATGCTATTTCTTACCGCAGAACAAAAAACATTTTACTGGTACACCCTTTAAAAGGGAGTGCGCCACGTCCGCGTGAGGATTTGAACTTAACTAGCCATCTTGAAGACATTTCGGTGCAGTTCACAGCCCTGCTCTTTTATGACCTGAACTCCCCTAGGTCTTGATCTACAGACCCATGAAAATGGGGAGAATATTTCGGGGGGAATATTTTACAGTCACTTAGACGTTTACGACGTCATAATAACGACATTCAAATCTCTCATTCCATTAGTTGTGTGACGATCAAGACCAATAAATATATAACTGAAGACCCAAGCCTTCCTAGTTTCTGAGCTACGCGCCCCTGAAAAGTAGGAAAGGTATATTGGGGGAGTATTTTAAAGTCACCTTGGCATGGATGGCGTCATAATAGCGTCATTCAAGTCTTGCCATTCCATATGCTATGCGGCGATCAAGGTCAAGCAAACTATAATTATCGGGGCGTTCATATCTGGCGTTCGTGAGCGCGATTTCCAGATATAACGGCCGTCAATTGACTCTCAATCAATGTTGTGCAAGGTACGATGACATAATCAAACCATGACGCATTGAGGAGCATATTTACTAAGCAGAGGACTGTGCTGTCTAGAGCGGTACTTTCCATTAATATGCCAATATTTATAAGTGAGCTGGTTTTATGTACATGATCCCTGTTTCAATATCTCCAATACGTTGTCTTCTTGTACTCACGTTCTGCGTTAGTGCGCCGTGCCCACAGGGAATGTTTCAAACTTGAAGAGATTCGAGCAAGTATCCGATACGATGAAACAAGCTAACTGATAACTTTTCGTACGCTATTACATGCTCCACACCAACACAATATCTCTGTTTGGCAAATATGGTCCTCGATACGTCGTTGTTTCACTACGTCTTCACATCTTACACAACACTGATTGAGGGCCAACTGACGGCAGTTGTAAATGGAAATATTGCCCACGAACGTCAGATATGAACGACTGCACCATCATATCTTGCTTGGTCTTGACCGTGACATAGTTCATGGAATGGCAGGATTTAAACGGCGTTATTGTGACGTCAACAATGCAAGTGCGACCTTGTAATAGCGTACCCTAAAAAGCCTCCCCATCCTTGCGGCGTGTAGCTCACAAACTAGAAGGATTAAATCTTGAGAAAGTCCGTGCTGTGAACCGCACTTCAACGATCTTCGATCTTCGATCTTCGAACGATCTTCAAGATGGCTATTTGAGTTCAAATTTCCGTAGAAATGTGGAACACTGTCTTCACCTTTGGCTCTAGTGGTTTTGGAACTCGTGCTTAAAATACACAACGGGCTTTCTAATGACGCTTAATTTATGCAAATTCGCGCCATGCGGCGACAATGTAGAGCTACCTTCTCATTTGACCTTGAAAGCTTGTTCTTTTTCAATTCTATTTTACTACGAACGGCAATGAAGCCTACCATTTCGAGCTTCCGGGCTGGAATTTATTTCTGACTTTCAGGCGGGGCTCCATTTAAAGACATCAGTGCTATACAGCGGCCGTGCAGCGTGCTTCCTTTGGTGAATTGACCTCTGGAGGTCAATCTGTTTGAGGTGTATTAGAATGAGCAAGCTTTGGACAATGGGCATGGGCGTAGGAACAGGGGGGCCAGGGGGTCACGTCCCCGCCCCACACACACTTTTCAAGGTGGGGAGCCAGCAAAGTTAACTGCCAACCCCTCAACTTTTTAAATTAAGGCTGCATTTGGCTTACTTTTGCACCGCATTAAACATGCATGCCGATTTACGTAGTTCACCAGCCATCTCTCTTAAGATGTGTCATTTTTTTTCGCTCGCTCATGGCCATTGCTTAGTGTTATAGCCGCAAGGCCCACGCCGCACGACCCAAGCTGCACGACCCACGCCGCACGGCCTGGAGACTGCAACGCCGGGCGTCAATGCTGTTAGGCTGTTATTGCTATGACTTGCGAGTATGCATGCTCAGCATCATATGACGTAGTTTTCTTATCATTAATCAGCTCTGACAGGATCTTGAGGATTTTAAGACGAACAGTTTCATCTGCAATGTACCGTCAGGGAGAACTCAATATATCCGAAGAACACAAAAAAACATGGGACTGGAATCTGTGTGACAATATGGGACTACCTGCGGTGATCAGGGATGTTCTTGCGTCAATGAGGGTTCCTATGCTGATCCGGGGCTAACTGCGCGGGTCAAAAGGCCTCCCGTGTCAGGGATGGGAGCACCGTGATATGATATACCCTGCTAATGCTCTCCGGATCGACCAGGAGATCCCGCCCCGTGCCACTAGAATAAAAGCCAGAAAGCTCTTCGCGATGGGACGGAATGACCCTTCAGCACTTGACCGGGAGCAGTAATGGACCCCTGATATTCTACTCAAGAGGCCCTTTGCCTGGAAGGAAATAAGGGGTCTTATCATTGTTGAGTAGAGTGGGGGTCTCATTATTGTTAAATAGGGTGGGTCAAGATGAATTTTAAAACTCAGCAAGGTCATGTCATGTTTGCCTGAGAGCGTTTATTTATTTCAGAATGGATTGGTGAAACAGGTCACATTAAAAGGTCTGAACATGCCTGCCCAAAACCTCGAGAGCAAGGATAAGGATAGCATGGGCTACAGCTTCCGTAAAACCGAACCGCTTCAGCCACTGCAAGTGCCACCAGACGGCGGGCGCCGTGTTAATTTGTCGTCTGGATGGATAAATAGCTGCGAAAACACAAAAAATAGAGATTTTACCTTAACTCTTCCAGTTCAAGCGCCAGATTCCAGCCCCACTTCACGGTGCTTTAATGGCCAATCCGTTCTTTTCATCGGTCTAAAAATTGCATGCGTGAAATATGCGCTCATGCTGCCTTCTAAATGTAAGATGTAATGTCATGAACCGTCCAAGGAGATACTCTTCAGAAGCGTTATCATTTTCGTCCACCCGTTGGCCACAACTTAATATTAGCTGCCAGGGTGACGCTGCGCGGCCAACGGAGGCTGCAACGCCTGGGGTCGAGGCTTGTGTTTCTAAAATTTTCGACTGCGCTAGTTCAAAATTACGTCACACAGCTTGCATCACTAGTCGGTTTAAGTGTTTAAAGGTAATCATTTCAGCAGCGTCATCGTCTACGTCCACCGGTGGGACGAAGTTAGAAGGCTAAACGAAGAAGAAGGTCAAATGTTAGCTGCTGGGCTGACGTTCCGCCGACTATGGAGGCTGCAACGCCTGGCGGCGAGGTTTTTGTTGCTAAGATTTGCGAGCGAGCATGTTAAAAAACACGGTACATAAATTGCATCACTAATCGATTCTGACTGAATGGTGGACATTTTCAGGCAAACATGGCTTGGCCATGTTAATACATATTGTTCGTTGTATCGTAGCCCCGACATCGTGGTTGTAGTTCATGGGCGCACCGCGAGTGGCGCCACTGTCGGGCGTTGCAAGGGAGTCGGCCCGGAGCCGCCGTGCCGTGCGTTTGCTTGTTCATACTTCGTAACTGGAACTCACGTTAAAATCAATAAACAGTTTGGAGACACAACGTTGTTGACCAATCGATCTGCAATCAACTTTTCATCTTCAAATTTGGATCATACATATCGATCTACAATCTTCCCTTGCGATGTCTTCAATGTCTTTTAGAACCCAGATAAAACATTTTGACAAAGCTTCTGAATTCTATCGGCTTAGAGAGTCAACTAACCATTGTAAATTAAGAACGCCGGTGATTTATTCCATGCAGTCGTTCAACGCCTGATTTCTGCAATTTATTGACCTCAAAATACAAACAAAATTGAGCTCACGGCAGCTCCTGGTTTCTGTTCTGGTTACAAGGTAAAAATAGTAGTAAAACGAAGAAAACTGTGCCACTTTTTAACAAGTAAGCTATATCCAGGGATTTGGGGGGGGGGGGGGTTGCCATGAAATGGGCTTTTGTCAACCTTGTGTTCTTCCTTGGCAAGGCTCTGGCTGCGCCCCTGCCTAAACACAAAAGCAGATCAAGTCATATACGTCGCATGATGAGCAATGAAGTGTCCGTTGGGCCAATTCACTCCTAAACATACAGCTTCCCGGAGGTTATTTTTCTGCGGTGGTGTGGTGTGAGGGAAGATAGTTTGGAAAAAGATAATATTGCAGGTGTCCAACACGTGTTTCATGCACCATGTAGTAGTAACGCTGGTCCAGAAGTATGCAACAAAGTAGCCACACGATCAGTTCGCAGTCAGTCTTGCGTGGAACATCCGGCCAGAGCAGTGCCCACCGACGGCGGACAGGAGCAGGGCCTAGATAAGGATCATATGACAGATGAGCGTTATTATGTGGCTTGATTCTTAAAAGACAATCTCCAGTTTTATGGTTTTTATCACATTGTTTCTAGCAGTTCAAGCTCCCGAATTGGCTTCCACCTAAAATGCTGCGACAAGTCTTATCTCTTGAAAAGCAGCGAGCGAAATGCAGGCGCATGAAAAATCTGTCGCACCGTGAGCCATTGGTCCACTTTCAAAATTCTCACCACCGTATATCCAGGCCTTATTTTGGTATCTAGACTGTGGTGGCAGATGCTTCCCTAATGACCCAAAATGCCTACCCGCTCGTGGAATTTTGCCTCCCCAGGAAAGACAATGTCAAAATGGAAGAACAATCTAGGGAAGCTGAATAGCCTTATTTGCCAAATGACAAATGCGTCGAATAGGCAAGATTGTGCACCAGTGATAAACAGCTCTAGAGGCATGTCTAGCATAGCAGCCATAGTATTTGAATAAAGAGCGATAACAACCTCTACCCTTACCCTACTCTTCTCCTCCCCCCCCCCCCCCCCCCGGTCATCGGGCTCGCTTTCCAGAAAAAAAAAACATCCGGAAGTACACTCTGGGCTTGCCCCGTCCCCCACTTTTTCAAACGTTCCTACGCCCATGTCAGCGGGCTGTGCTTGACCTACAAGCTCATTTCAGACGGAATCAGAACTCGATGCTGAATTCGTGGTATGTACAACGGGCTTTCGAATGACGCCTTTTTGTACAAATGTGTGCCATATAGCGCAATGCAACGCTAGCCTGTCACTTAATCTTTATAATTTGCTTTTGAGCTTTTTGCCACTGCAGTGGACTTCGAACATTGACGTTTTGATATTGCAGGTTGGAATCGACTGCAAGCCTTCTAATAACGCCGTATTTATAGAGATCAATCTCATACAGCAGTGGTGCGCGGTTCCCCGTTCATTAACCTTGAATTCGACCTTGGATTTTGGCTTTGACTCTGGTGTTTTTGGAAGGCTAGGCTGGGAGCAATAACGGACTTTCTAATGACGCTCCATTTACATAAATCTGTCCTGTACCTGTACGGCGGCAACGCGACGCTACCCTGTGGGCTTTGGATCTTCCCGCCCCCCCCCCCCCCCCCAGATACAATGGACTTTGAAGCTTGACGTTTTGATATCTCAGGCTGGAAATATTGACTAGCTTTTAGATCAGATCCTATTTAAAGACAGCAGTGTCATACGACGACGTTACGGCGTGCTTACATGGTAGATTAAACTTTGGAGGTCAACCTGTTTGAAAGAGGGGAGAATTGACATGTTTTTTTGCACTTTCAGCCCTTTTTATGAGTTGTAGCACGGGTGTCGATTTGAAGCTTTTGTGAGTACCCTGGCCTCCCAACGTGGAATTGCTCCCCCCCCCCCCCCAATGCTGGCTTCCCCCCTCCCAACGTTTTTGGTTGGAATGCTACAAAAAGCGTGGGCAAAAGGTGATCATGACGCAGGGACTATCTCCTTTAATCCTTCTGCGTAGTAGTGTCTCATATCACTCTCATAACAAAAATTCGTGGCTGATCTCACCACCAGGTGCACATCATAACAGCTGAGCGGACAAGCGAAGCAACAAATTTCACATACCCAGCGCCAACAGAGCCGCAATGGTTTGTGAGGTTAAAGTGAGAAGCCCTGGAATATGGGAATGACCTAAGTCCTTCATGGCTAACCCCGTCCCCGTCCCCACAACCGAAATGCGTGCCTCCTCTCATGACCGCCATAGAAGAGCAACATCGGCGCCCTAAGGTGGCCTCTAAATGGGTGCCTTCACGAGCCGATCAGAAGAGACGCGTCCGTCCTGTGTCTGCTCCCTTGATGCAACCCTGCATGACTTCTTTACTGCTTGAATTAAAAGCTTTTATAATTTATACAAGGATTAAGAACACATCTTACATTCGATCAAAATAAAGTGGGCTAAATCCGGTGAGAAAAAAGAGGGCAGGGGGGGGGGGTTAGGTTGTTGGGCCTCTGGCTCGGCAAGACCACCTGAAAGAAGTGTTACGCTGCCTGGTACACGGGCAGCAATCACTTTTTTAATGCTCTTTCAACATGCTCACAAATGCATATCGCGTTACTTCACCAACATAGTTTTTTAACAGGAGGGTGTTAGAGATGCCTTTTCAGAGACGCGCAAACGAACGTGGGTCCCATGGACGCCATGGCACTCCAACATTCACAGAATATCAGGCAGGTTGATTACATCCACTCCAAATTAGTTTCTCCCTCCCCCACACCCACGTTTTTAAGACGGCTACTGGCCTACACACAATTGAAAGAAAATGACCCTGATGTTTCAAGCCAAGGACACACAACTAAGACATGAACGTGATTACCGGTTAACCTTTCATTTGGGCTGTTTGTTACGCATATGGAACAAATCTTTTGGTTGTGAACTTGCATGGTAAGTTGTGCATTGTGTATGTTCAGAACACAACTAATCACATTTTTCGCTAAAAAGCAGATGCTCGACCCACCGCACACCATAACGCATAAACGTATTCCGTTTGAAAAGCGACTTGTGTTTTGTTTCGTCAGCATGTGGTGCACGTGCAGTAATGTTGAGAGAACAATCGCGCGGATCTTGCCTGGCTGCGGGCTTATTTCACGCTCTTACAGCTTCCGAACGAATGCAACCGTTTCTTTTTTAGGATTTTCACGTTTCCTTTGATCCCAGAAAAAGTAACCTCGAAAACACCTTCAGTTCCACGGACTTTTGCCAAATTTTTGGTTGAAAATAGCGCGGTCAACTGTGAGCTTCATTGCCGACACTTCGTTAACTTCAAGCCGATAGCACATCAGGCGATCGGAGCAGGCTGCATAGGCATTAGCATATGTCAGGGGACGGTTCAATTGAGCATTTCCAACATTGCTGAACCGGTTTCCTTTCAAAACGCTGACGATATGCTCGACAACAGCCCTGCGAACGGAAGACAAATCCCATTGATATCCATCCCCACAACCGCCCAAATTGTAAAAACCACCCGGGACATGCACGGAGTCACCATCGACGCGCAAAGCAGATTGATGGCTACCGTAGGGATCAGGTTAAAATGGGACTGGAACACGGGTCGATCGCTCAAAACATAGCTGACCGGCCACGCAAAGGTCAGTCCAGCGGCGGAGGCAACACATGAGTGAGCGAAGGCATGGCTTTGGAAACGGTCGCAATGGGACGGCCTTCGCACGAACTTTGACTTACGGAGGCAACCTATTAGTAAACTTCAAATGGACGTGGATTTTTAGGTGTTCAGTAGCCATAAGTACACGGTGGGAATCATGTTTTCAGTAGCCGCAAGTACATAGTGGGAAGTAATAGTTAATATGGTAGTAGCATACCTCGCTATTTTGAAGACTGGCGACATGCTCTTGGTTTTATTTACGGATATTGGGTAAGCGCTGGCTCCGAACAGTGGAACACCATGTAAAATATACCGAGCGCCCGAAGCTCGCCGACACAGCTTGAGTTGAGCTAAGTCCACCGGTATCCGCCATTTACAGCTGACCAGGAAGAAGCACGAAGCGAAAAACTTAAAGCGCAGGCCACTAGCCCGCGATAAGTGTTCGTTTACCCTTTTACCGTGGCGTGCGTTTTGATGATTTTCCTGCTCTCAAAATTTGAGAGGGCGAACAAAAACGTCGAATGGATGACAAATTCACGGCTGGGATATTGAAGATCTAATACGAGCCTCTCCGCCCTATTCACATGCTTAAAACATGCACATGCAGCCTGCAAGCGGTAACATGAAAGTATAGCCTACCGCTACTTTTACATGCGCTTGTACCGCGATGGTGGTGGCGTGATACTGCCGGTTAGGGTGCAGGGTCGCCGTCTTTAACACTGCTCGCAGCACGCGACTTATCCATGACTGGTGCCCTGTCGGCATATTTGTTGCCCCCAGGGGCAGGCTTAGTGAAGTATTCAGTTTGTTTTTGATACCAACAGACGTTGCCAACAACATTTCAGACACGGTCAGTCTGCTAACACGGCTGTGACTCGGGGAGCGCGCATCGGCCAGTGCGCTCGCTCGCCCGCCCCGAGCGCCAGAGAGGTCGGCGGCCCCCCCCCCCCCCCCCAGCACTGTTACTCGCAGACGGGGAGCAGGGCGCCAGGGTCTGGACAAGTCTGCTCGTGGCATGGCGTTCTTTAGCGCCGCGGTCACCGCCCAGTGCCTCCTGCTGGTCCTGCTGGCAAGACTGGTGGAGACCAAGTACGCCAGCGGCTCGCGGCGAACCGGTAAGAGGCTGGTGGGTCAGCCGCCGCTCGAGCAGCACCTGGTAGCTAAGGCTGAGCGCTGTCTTGCACTTTGCGACGGCTTGACTCCGTGTAGCGCCTTCAACTACGGCCCGGTGGCGGCGGCAGTCAACTGTGAGCTGCTAGAGCAGCAGGCGTGCCAGGGCCACTCGCTGGTCAGTGAGGCGGGTGTGGATTACTATGACGTCACGGAGCAGCCGGCTCGCCAGGCGGAGATGGCGCAGCCCCACTGGGAGGACGTCAGCTGCACGCAGGACGGCTACTGCTCCGAGGGATGCTCGCCGTCCGAGCCGCAGGACACTTTTGCACCCCGCGGTCGCATGGCACCTCGCGACCTCTAAGCCCGCCGGGTGCGAACGTCTGCTCCAACAGCTTCTGTCAACTACGTGACCCCTTCTGGCAAGTTCGGCGCGGCATTGCCATGCCCAAGAACATGGATTGGTTTGTGGAAACAAACTTTTATACTTTCAAAAAAATCAAACCGGAAACGTGCTCCTTGGACATCCGCCTGAAAATCAGCAGCAACTCGCGGGCAGCGTTCAACGCCAGCCACTTGGACGAACCAACGGGCACCCAAGTGATATTCGAAGTCACGCCCAGTACAACGAATATTTATTATCGGGGTGCGGAGAACCACCACCACGATGTCGTGATCGACGCCGGCACGTCTGGTATGGTCAACACGGAATCGTACAGCCGTCTGAAAGTCTCCTGGTGCGGTGGCACCTTGGCAATGGGGCCTGAGGACAACCCGACCTTGGTCAGCGCACAGTTAACCATCACAGAGTCGATCAAGTACCTGGCGGTGAAGAGTGGGTACAAGCCGGCCTGGCTGAAAGTGGACTCAAACGTGGCCGACCGCTGGCTGTTTGAGGAAACCGGCACCGGACCCGACCCCGTCTTCGAGATGGGAAACAACACCTGCATTTCCAAAGGGATGGACGTCACCACTACCGTGACCATCAAGTATAACTGCAAGGCGGCGCAGGACTGTAGTGTGATACCAAGCGGACCCTCGACGGAGAGGCTGCACGTCGTCGTCGGCGGCTGGGGCAACGCCGCTAGCGGCTTAATATATCGGCCAACCGTCGATAGTCAACACGACAATACCTATTCAGCCCAAAAAGGCGCCGTCCTCAGCGCATCCGTCTACACCACATTCACCGTCCGCTACAACAACGGCCATGTGACCGTCTTGAAGAACGATGACCAGGTGGCCATGTACACGGCGCAGGTGGAGCGGCCTCTGCCGGAGATCAACTGGGTGGGCATCGGCGGCTGCTGCGGCCGCAAGTACATCCGGGTGCCCCGGTACGACCCCAGCTGGAGACCCGACACCTGGGTCACGCAGGGGGTCGGCTTCTCCAGCGCTGCGACTGAGGTCGGACCCTGAGCGACGTCTGCTGGGCGGTGCCGCACGCCACGTGCGGCGCTACGCGGTGCTCGCCGCTGGGCTGGCCGCGGCGGCCGAACAGTGAGCTTCGGGTAGACTCAAAACGGCACACAGACTGGTGTCGAATTACCGGCATAGGATAGTTTTCATGAATCTGCACGCAGCTGACGTACATAGATATTAACTAGTCCCTGAAATCTGAATGCGCGTGTCACTTTGGCCGAGCGCCCTTCCTGGGGTGGCTGGCTCTCCGATTCATGGGTGTCCGTGCGAGAGAGTTCGTTAGTATTCCGGAAAATCTTCGACTTAAGACGTTGAAAGGGACGAGTCTCTATTAGCCAAAGAGTTGCAAGGCAAAGGTAAGAGAGGGGTTGGAAGGGCGGCGTCGCCCACTCCAAAGTCGTCGTCGTCGTCGTAAACGCTGACGCGGTTCGCGTCGAGCCGCGCCGTCGGCGGCTGAACGTGGACTGCTCGGTAGGGACCGTGCGTCCCCGCCCGCGTGTCCCCATAAACCCACGTGACCCACATATGGGCTCCAGATGGTGGGGACCAATCGGCAGAGGGACCGCTCACACCACCGCGGGGACGCCGCCGCCGCGCCGGCAGCGACGGCCCGTTTGCTCGCTAACGATAGGGTCGGGGGAGATTTTAAGCGTCGATATCACAGCGAGTTTGCGTTAGTTTTCCATGCTGACGTCAGCGTCAAATTTCGTCTTCTGCTTACACCTGATTGGTACTTAATTCCGCCGTCTCTGTTCACAAGCATACCTAGCTGGTCATCGGCATCACGCATGTAACGTCCTGTATTGATTTCGTCAACATTTAAAGATTTGCTTACGAAGTTTGTTACTGTTATAAGCTGAAGAACACACCAACGCGATGGCTGAAAACGTCAACACAATGAAATATTCACAATGACACAAACAAACACTTATATGACTCACAATGCGCGGATGTGACACGGTGGTCTCGCCTCACACGTGGTGAGACGTTCGTGGTAGTTGTATCACTAGCGACATTTTTTTTACTGTCAAAAGGCGGTGCGGTACTGAGCAAACGGCCGTGCGATGCAAGTCTGCACTGTGCTGTGGTTGTGCCGCCGGTACCCCGCCTCGTAGGGAATAAGTGGTGGGTGAGGCTGCTGACAGCCTGGTCATACGGTCCTGCCATTGTCTGACGGCGTGGCCCAGGGGTTGCAGGGTCCTATTCAGTTTGTGGTGAGGGGAGGGCTCCAGTCCCCCCACCAACGTTGGGAAAAAGGTGGGCGAAATCTGGGGAGAAACCAGAATGTAGGCGTGTTTTCAGGTAAGTTGTGCTATTTCCTCACTGTTCAGCTCTTCAACTCATTTTGCGAATGTCCCCCTAGTGCGCTAGATCGCGGCTGGCAACTCTTCAGGCTGTCCTGCTTCCAGCGCCCGATGTACCGCGCGCAGGTACTGGGAGTGCGTTTGTGCTTCGGCGTCGAGCTGTTCGAGATTGTTAAGTGTCCAGAAATGTGGCCGTAACTTTTTAGCCAGTTGCCGCTTGCCCGCAGAAAGTCGGCATTTTTAGCTCTATTTCCTGCGCCCTGTGAGCTCTACGCCAGTCCATCTGTGACCGGGATTTCCCTCTGGTGAACAGGTCATGAGAACAGCTTGGGCAATTTAAATTGTCATGTGGAATGTTCCAGTGAGATTTTAAGTTATAACTTCGCAAAATTCAACCGTTTGAATAACCTCCAGGACAAAGCTTTAAAACTCTGGACGTTGCATGAAAGGTCTGCTAAGGCCGGTGACTAGCTGAACAATAGATGACTCGCCTGGATGAAGCGACAATGGAGTGAGGGGTGGCCCGCCCGGGGGCGAGGTGTGCTGGCTCGTGCTGGTCGCCGAAGAGGTTGGAGGGGAGGGGGCGGTACGCCAGATCACTCCAGGTGGGCACCACATGCGTCGACCTCATTCGCAGGCAGTGCTCCGGATGGTTTGGTGTGTCCAGCAAGGATGTTAATAAAGCTATGCTTGCCAAAACCTCTGTGTGTTTAGATAATTGGACGCCAGTGCTTTTAAGCCTATTTTAAGCCTACCTCAACCCGGCAGCGGGCTTTTGGAAGCCCGCTGCCGAGTTGAGCGGCTGCTGCAGTGATGCAGGGGTGATGACAACGTAGACATGCAATTTCTCACATTTCGTTTTGGGCGCCACCCGTCCATGATCGGTGGGGCTTCCACAGCGGAGCGTGGGGCGGCGAGGAAGCCGTCACCCGGAATAGGAGAAGCCGATCGGGCTGCATTGTTGAGCAGATCTGCGGGGGAAAGCCGTGTGCGTCGCCCGGCCAGGCGGGGAAGCTGCCGTTTTGCCCCCGGAACGGCCATCACGGTGGCCACTTCTACCGAAATGGACCGTCATGTTTAAGGGTAACGCCTGCCCTCCGCCGACCGAGCATGATTAATGAATGCAAGACGCCCGATCGCCGGCGAGGCAACATGCCATGTTTTGAAGATGTTCGCTGCTCCGCTCTGAAACCCCGCCGCGCTGGCGCCGCCTTCACTGCAGCTGGCATCAAAAACGTCACGCCACGTGTGAATTAGGCCAGAGGGGGGTGCGCAGGGCTCACCCGAGATGAGAGTGTGTGGGCCTCACACCGTCGCCGGCGATGCAACGCCCGAGATCTGGCCCAGTGGCAGATTGAGGACCGAGCCCTGGAAGCAGCGCAGACCGGCCTGACAACACATTGAGCGGAAGGGGCTTCTTGGCAAAATTATCGGACCGCGAGAAAACGGGGGCGGGCCAACCCAGTTGCAATGGTCTACCAGGAAAGCTACCGAAGAGTTTCCCAGCGAGCCCGGAGGGGGAGCTAGAAGGAGGGGAGGTCTCACAGAATATTGGCGCTGGGGAGCATCAGGCACTTACAGAGGTACCTCGACAGGGCGGGACGACCCCGCCGCCCATCGTCTGGTGACGACATCTGGCCCCGTGGACAACCGGACACCGGCGACAACATGCACGCGTGCGTCCACAGGCTGTTATTCACATCCTTCCCGGACCGTGGACGGCTGGCGTTCCAAGCGCGGCCCTTGACCATTCCCCACCGGGTGGGCATGGGTCACGGATGCCTGTCTCCTCCCGTGCAATTAAGAAAGGGGGTTGGCTCTGGCCATGCGACGCTCCCGGCCTGGCGCTGTGTGTCGGGTGTGCTCCCATAATTAAGCTGAGGGGTGACGTGTCACGCGGTTCGTCTATGTCTAAGTGATTTTGTAAATATTGGTGACTGTGTTTTAATGGCTAAGCGTGGAAGCGAGGCTAGAATTGATTTTCATCGGCGGCGACAGGGCGCACGCGCCGGGTGGGCGTGGTGACTGAGGCCGGTGACTCGCGCTTCGGCGCGGCGGCTCGTTCACTAGCATGCGCCGGAGCTAGCCGCTGGAGGCGGTCATAAGGGTCCAGGTCGTTTCGTTAGAGCCCTCACCGGTCATGCCTCAGGCCGGCGCGGCGCATGAGCCGTACCTGAGCCGCACCCGAGCGGTTTGTATGATTTTGGTCACCATGACCTCCAAAAGGTCGAACAAGGTCACTGACCTTGTTTGTGCATGTGGCTTTTTGCTTAGAAACTGTTACAGGTTCTGGGGGCACTTCGGAGATAAACCTTGAATTTGACCTTTTTTGACCTGGTTTGACCCGAAAGTCATAATCTAGGTACCTCAAACTGTGACCCAGGTAAGTTTACATACAGGCCAACACACCCTGTAAATTTGGTGTCCCCAACTCTCTTAGTTCCCGAGATCGCGGAAGGGGGTCGAATTGACCCCCATCACTTGAACGAACGGAATCTAACTGGTCACCCGGGCGCGTGTTAATGAGCGGCGAG
Source organism: Pollicipes pollicipes (assembly GCF_011947565.3). Lineage (NCBI taxonomy): Eukaryota > Metazoa > Arthropoda > Thecostraca > Pollicipedomorpha > Pollicipedidae > Pollicipes > Pollicipes pollicipes. Next base: position 23,132,855 of record NW_023596461.1, read on the forward strand.
TTCCGCAGTAACGGTAATGACCGCGAAGACTGGTAGGCGCGAAACGTACCCGAGCAGTTCGCCTAGGGATGAGGAGGAGTCAGACGACCGCAGTACTGTTCTTACACAGATCAATCTTTGGTGGGCAGCCCGACTCCACGGCACGGTTTCGCTCTTTTCTGGAGATCCGGCCGGCGACGCTCGTAGGGAGGGCGACAGGGAACCGGCCACCGACAGGCCGGCGGACAGGTCAGCCAGGCCGAGCGCGCCGGCCGGGGAGGCCGTAGGGCGTGAGCGCAGGCACGTCGGGCGCTCGCGGTCTGCCGAAAGGCCACACCGTCCCATCGGGTACGCTGTCTACCTCCAGACCTCTGAGGGACGCGGCGTGGAGCGGTAGCCTGCAAACCTTACTCCAGCTGACGGGAGGCGAGGGTGAAGAAGCGCCGGAGGCGACGTCTTGGGAATGGACGGCGCGCTGCCTAAGGCGTGTGCGCGGCAGCGGAAAGCCGCGGGCGGTGGGCGTGGCCGGATGAATGGTGGGCCGCCCACCGTAGACGGAATGCGGGAAGTGTCGTCCGAATAGGCAGCCCTCACCCTGGAGGTCAGGCGAGGGAACGAGTCGTCGTCCAGCTTCGGACACATGAAGCCGGCCCAGTAGCTGCGTCAGTGCCAAACCGATACAGTAGCATGGTATATTTTAAACAGAACTAAGGCGTGGCATTGCTGGATGTTTGAAATGTCATAAAGAAAGTTGATTTAGCTTTACGATGACTCGCGCAGACGAGCCAGTTATAATATCAAGTAGCTGGATAAGGGAAGGGGGTTCCATCCCTGTGCGAGCCAAGAATGAGTAGGTGACGTGGGCGCCAGCGAATGTGTGTGCTTGAAGTGAGTATGACGGGGCGCCAGCGGATGTGCATGCTTGGAGTGAGTATGACGGGGCGCCAGCGGATGTCTGCTTAGAGTGAGTATGACGGGGCGCCAGCGGATGTGTATGTTTGGGGTGAGCATGACGGGGCGCCAGCGGATGTGTATGTTTGGAGTGAGCATGACGGGGCGCCAGCGGATGTGTCTGCTTAGAGTAAGTATGACGGGGCGCCAGTGGATGTGTCTGCTTGGAGCGAGGATGACGGGGCGTCAAATGCTTGGAGTCTGCGTGGATTAGTTAAGTCCGAGGGGGGGGGGCGGGTAAGTTGTTACCAGCGAACTCTTGCCAACGTAATTCGCTAGCTGCCTGTGATCGCGGCCCATTGAGCGCACTATCGATGCATATGGCTCCATTTTTGCCCCGTCTAGATATTATCATCGGCTAAAAGGATGGAGGTGGGGTACCGTGTTTAAGGGGCACAGCCATTTGCGGGAAGACAGCTGTTCATGGTGCCTGACCGGACCTGCCATCCCGCCATTGCCCCGATCACCCGCTTCCTCATAGCCCTGTGGCTCACATGAGTGTGTGTTGACGTCGGGTGTACCGGAGTCACAACGTGCCGTGTCGTGCGCTGACACCATCTGGCTCGTGTGCTGACCAATGGGCTCCTTAGTGTAAATTCGCTCGCTCTCGTGGAGCGGCATGCCAGTGGCAGCCGGTGGCGCACAAGCATCCAGCATCCAGAGCAGGGCGTGCACCCATCCCAGACCCCTCCCCCCCCCCCCCTCAGCAGCAGTGAAGCCGACTTGTGAAGAAACTGGGTGAATCCTCGTCCAATATTCTGAGATCCCACACATCAGCAGTTGTCATTTTGAGGCGCCTGGGCGGCCGCAGTGTACCGCCATCGAGTCATTGGGGCTGGACTCGAATCCCGTCTCTTGCCATCGAGGCGCGGGCAAAGACGGCATCCTGTATGCAAGGGTTTCGGCCTGTCGGTGGCGCTTTTTTCGCCATCGGGGCACCGGAGCATCAGGAGGTTCGCCTGGTCTCAACGGTCTCGCCATCGAGGAGTCAGGCGGCGACTGCTGGATGCTTTGTGAGGTTCCAGTCCTGGGAACTCATGGGCTGACTGGTTCCCAATCAATCCCTTGCCCTCATGCCATTGGATCCCTTTCACCCTTGCTTTGTAAGTCACTCTCTCATTCCTCTACAGCGCTATTTCCTTGATCATAGCACTCAGAAAAAATAAACATCGCCATATGTTGTGCACTCTGCCAGAAGACAGCAATGGCGACAAGGCCACTGAGACCATTTTTGAAACCAATTTCATGACACACGTGTAGTTGAGCTTGAAATTGTCATGTTTTACATCCGCAAAAGCCGAAAGCCAAAATGAATATCTTGAGTAATTTCAGGGCAAAAACAAAGAGTGTGATTCTTAGGGGTCAATGAACTCCCCGGTCGACGTCAGGAAGTTCTTAACCCGCGCTCGGCCTGGGAGTTGGCATCCCCTGCAGTTTTTCGAGCACAGCTAAAAAAGGAACACTTGCATCAGTATCAAATTTTCGGTACATGTTCATCTATCAAGTTGACATTCTATGTATGAATTGAAAACTTGTATCTGTCAAGGTCAGTGACATAGGTCAGGTGAAGAGTCAGCTTTTAGAAAATGGTCACGCAAAACTTTTTGTTCGTTTTTTGCCATCGCACAATCCTGCTATAGTAATATGATATGATAGTATCTACAGTTAATACATTTCAAGTTTTTCGAAATAGGCGAGATTGTTGAACGGTAGCAAAGCTAAGTCTTGCTTTTTCGCAAATAATGCCAATTGGCGAGTGTCGTGGTGTTTGTATATGAGTAAAAAGTACTGACTCACATGCGCAACTCTCATATAACCTCAGAGTACGTCACATTGGCCCCGATCATGGCCTAAGTCTATGGGTGCTTTGTTTAAAACACATGCGGAGTTAAAAATGGACAGTTTAAAAGGCAACATTGGGCCCAGAATTCGAATATTTCGCTGAAAACATGCTGTGGTATTATCTTGATGCATAGTGAGTTCACAATGAGTCATTTGAGGACGTGCGTGGTCATATGAGGTCGTCAGATGTCAATAATCTTTGTTGTCAGTAGCGGCAAGACTACATAAACGAGTGCAAAATGTGTAACCATCTACATATCATGCTTGTGAAGGTGATGACGTGCAACTTTGTATCTTAATGTGTCTGTTTTCAGGGTGTTGCAAACACATTGCCAAGCGACGAAGGGACTATGCATAATGTATGTAACAGCTTTGCGATTTTGGGCACCTGCTTATGCATTTCACGTCATTTCTGACCACAAAAAACATGGTACTGCTCAGTCAGACCTGGACAGCACTTCAAATTTGTGCATTTGGATGGCTTGGAAATGTGACCGAAGTTGGCCTCAGCTGATCTCAAGGTCTGCTTAAAATGATCTTTTTGTATTTGGGATGCCATTTTGCAACAGTTGCGCGCGATAAAATAAACTTAGCGGCACATTGTGAAAGAAAAAAAACAAGCGCATCGTTCATGTAGGCTACTGGTGGACAATTTTGAACGGTGACGTGACCTGAACCTACACTCGTAGACAAATACAAATCATCAAAAGTGACTCCCCACTGTCTTATGTTTACTTCTGTGCTCTTAATAATCCGCCTTGACTTGTAACAGGTGTCTTAACTGCATTAATTAGAACGAGATTTTTTAAAATTTCGTGACCTGTGGTGATCTCAACTTTGATTCATGGTTACAAATTCGGGTTCATTATTCGTGACTTAACTAAACCTTAACAACGGGATCTATGTTTTTCTTGCGCGACGTTTAAAGTTGGAGATGGAGAAAGTTGGAGTTGGAGACCCCCGGGGGATGTCAACGCCGGGTGCCGGGTACCCCGGCCGGGTGCGGCTCCCTCAGACCACTGGCCGGGCGCAGCTTAAAAGGACTGGATGATGTTTGGCTGTTTGCCATGTACGCGCAGCAACCCAAATTCTCTCCTTGGATTTGGAGGGATTCGAACCTGGGTCTTCTGGTGAGGAGTTCACTGATATACCAACCGAGCCAACCGAAGAGGAACACTTATTTCTGCACTCTAAGGGGGGCCGCGCTGTGGTCACCGATGATGGGTGTCGCTGGCCGGCTTTACAGCCCAAGTGTCCACCGTCGCCACGACAGGCATCGCTAGGGGCGTGCTCTATTGAGCGCCATGCCAGGGCGCTTGCCAATGGCGATCGCATGGAGACCGCGGCCAGTGTCTGGAGTTGCCGTGCGGCGCGGACATCTGGCCAGCGGCGTGTTTGACCGACAGCCAAGCTCGCGTGTCTAACGCGGCTCCACCGGCCACGGCCGGCGACAGGTGGAGCCTCGCATGTCTAACGCGGCTCCACTGGCCACGCCCGGTGACAGGTGGAGCCTCGCGTGTCTAACGCGGTTTCACCGGCCACGGCAGGTGACAGGTGGAGCCTCGCGTGTCTAACGTGGCTCCACCGGCCACGCCAGGTGACAGGTGGAGCCTCGAGTGCCTAACGCGGCTCCACCGGCCACGCCCGGCGACAGGTGGCCGTGGCTGGGGTGCCGCGCTGCGTCAGGCCTGCGCACAGGCCGCTGTGGCCCGGTCTGAGTCAGGCCGCCCCCCCCCCCCCCTCTCCTCTCCCTCCGGGCAGCGCGTGGCTGCTGTTCGATTTGGAGCCGAGACCCGGGCTCGGTCGAACACGCTGCAGCATCAGGCGTTGGCCGCTTGGTGAGGAGCAGTTCTTTATTCCCGCCCTCCGCCGTTCCGGCCGAACGCCTGGTTCGGCCGGAACGGCGCCCGTTCCCAGGATTTGTGCGGCTGGACATCTTCGAGTCATCACGGGAGTCGGTGTGAAAGTATTGGGTGGGGTTAAATGGTTTAAAGGGAATGTCTCACATTTGCAGATATTTAAACAGACGTCAGACATGATGAAGCAATCTCACTTATAACTATGGGTATACTTTTTAAAGTGACAGAGACTGCTCTAGACAGCACAACTATCTGTTTAGTAGATGTGCTCCTCAGGGTGTCATAGTTTGATTACGTAATCGTACCTTGCACGGCATTGATTGAGAGCCAATTGACGGCCGTTATATCTGGAAATCGCGCTCACGAACGCCAGATATGAACGCCCCGATGATTCTATTTTTCTTGGCCTTGATCGCCGCATAGCTTATGTAATGGCAAGGTTTGAATGACGTTATTATGACGCCATTGATGCCAAGCTGACTTTGAAATACTCCCCTCGATATACCTTTCCTACTTTTCGCGGGCGCGTAGCTCAGAAGCCAGAGAGGCTTAGGCCTTGGATTAAATGGTCATTCTTAGGCGGTTCTCAGGTCGATGCCATTCTTAAGTATTAAGAATGGCATCGAAAGGCCTTCAAGATGGCTATTTTAATTTAAAACACTATACAAATGTGGAACACTCCCTTTTAGTCCACTTCACAAGATCGGCGTGAGACCTGTGGTATCATTGCTCATCGCTGCACAGTGATACCCAGCACGTACTATCAGCGGGAGACGTTGTAGCTCCCGCAGCTGAACCCGGTTCGACGCATGAACCGTCAATAACGCAACAACATCCCTGTCCGCCGAAAAGTGGTCAAATAGTTGGCACATAGGCCAATTGGGCTTAACGGACCCATGCTGGAACAGGGATGGGGTGAGGGGGGGGGGGGGGGGGGCACCGGTGCTGGGGGCCCTGACTAGCACAGGACCCTTCTGTTACCTCAATGTGAGCATTCATCATAAGCCCTTATGTTTCCTTCACTTGTCAGAAGGCCCCGACAAACGCAAGGGACCCTCTGCTATTTGGCCTCCCGTCTCCATCCTTGTTGAGTAAATCTTCCCCTGACCGATCTGAGGCCCCTTGTTGAAACAGAATGCCTTGTTAGACAATGAGGGCCCATGAACATACAGGGGCCCGGCCAGTGTGAATCGCGGGCCGGTCCTTATCCCTGCTTGGGAAATGGGCCCCCAGAGCTCAGATCAACACGGAGCGGACCGTTCGTTGTTCGTGATCTCTGGCCGAAATAGACAAACGCTCCGTCTCAGAAGTCCCTATCGGTGCAAAAGATCATCTAGCTAACAAATGTGATCACGGCTCTATGGGTGAGGGTCCTTAATGTGATCTGCAGCCAGCCCTCCGGAACCCTCAGCCATCCTATCGGGCCATTTATCTTCTATCTCGAGAAACCCTGCGACCCCTCTTCGGGCCCCCTCAAACACCGTTCCGACCCGAGGCCACTTGCCGCCACGAGATCCCTGTTCGGCACTGCGGCCCCTAACCAATACAGAAGCCCCTCATTGTTTCAGGGACCCCGAACATTGCAAATCGCGGGCCCCGGCCTCGTTTCTGCCTCGGAAATATGTTTCAAGGGCTCAGGCGGGCATGGAGCTGTTCTGTTCATGGTCTCTGACTGCCTTAGACGCCTGCATTATCTCAGCATTTCCCCAAAAAGTGCAAGAGGACCTCTGACTGATATTTCAGGTCACGACCCTACGGGCCACAATTCTTTTTGTGACCTACAGCCAGTCCTTCGGGCCCTTATGCCCTCCAACAGGGCCTTTGATCGTCGGTTGCAGTGCGACGCGCGCTGTGGGCCCCTGACAGATACAAGGCCTCAGACCAGTGTAAATCACTGGCCCCGGCTTTATAGCTGATTTGGGAGTGGGTCCTGATGCTCATGTAGACACGGAGCCGACTATGTGGTACGGTGGTACCTGATTGACAGATAGGCCCATATCGACTCAGGGGGTCCCTGATCAGCGCAAAAGGCCTTCTGACCGCTACCTGAGGGTTCATCTTCGCGGGTCGGAACCCCTGAATAGGACTCCGACCAGCCCTTTAGGTCATTAGACCCTTCAATCGTGTCCTTGATCGTCGACCCGGTGTACCCTCTAGGGTCCTCGGGCCTCCTCGAACACTGCCTCCGGCTGGCTCGGGGCACCTTGACAACACAGGGCCCCTGTTAGGTACTGTGCGGCCCCGAGCAATGTAAACCGCTGGCCCCAGCTTTATCCCTGCTTTGGAAATGGGCCCTTAGTACCATGCCGCCACGAAGCCGAGCGTACGTTACTGGTGGTGTCTGACCGAAATATAGGCCTTTATGGACTCAGTGGGCCCTCATTTAGTGCGCGGGGCCCTCTGGCTAGCTTTGGAGTGCGCGGCCCTGCGGGCTTGGGCTCCTGAATGAACCTTCGGCCGGGCTTTCGGGCCCTTCGGACCCTCAAATCGGGCCCTTAGCCGTAGGTTCCGGCGGACCCTTCGGGCCCTTTGGAACCCATGGGGCGCGCGTTCTCCATGTCCCCCCCCCCTCTGCCTGCGCTACTGGTGTGGGCTGATGTAAAATTTAAAAGAAGAAGGGAAAGTAAAGTTAAAAAACGTTCCCGTCAGCCCACACATCGAATGCTCCGTAGGCAGGCATGACGTCACGCATTCCAGCTGACAATCGTGCTGACGACAGATCGGACGAGACCCCACGTCCGTCAAGTTGGCACCACATTCACATTCAGATTCAGGTCCATATTCTGGATTCAGCGGACTCTTCAAATTGACCTGAAACTTTGCACACATACGCAGTTTAACCTCCTGAACGCAATGAGCACAAAATCTCAGATCAGTACGCCCTATTACCGGAGATATATCAAGATGAAAGATCACAAAAAGGCGGACTCCTTCAGTTCTTTCTAAACTCAGCATGCTGGTAGATATTGACCTCCTGATAACGATAAACACAGAACCTTGGACCGGTACGCCGTATCAAAACCGTTATAACTTTTCTTATGTCAAGGTCGTGAATGCAGCACGCATTTCATTTTTTCAAGCTTGACTCAGTTTCATATTCGATACTCTGCGCGTATACACCTTCCAAAACAGAGGGTGGTTACGCACGGGGCTTATACACCCTCCAAAATGGAGGGTGGCTACGCACCGGGCATATACATGCTCCCAAATTTTTCAGATGGTTGTGCATGTCAAGCATACGCGGATGGCCAGCCTTAGAGGGAAGCAAGTGCAAATATGCAGAATCCCGTGAGAAAAGTCGGTTCTATGATTAATAAGCATCAAACGATCACGAAACCCACCAACTCACTCTGAACCAGTCCTATTGTGATCACAAATTTTCTGCCGCCGGGCCCGCATCTCCAGTGGATGGATGATTAGCATACTGGTCTCGCACGTGGGAAGCCCGGGTTCGAACCTCGACGACGGCCGCTGTTAAGTGGGTGGCTTCATGGTCTATCGGTGTGGCGTGATGATGCCGACTCGCATCTGTTCTAAGCGGAATGAATTTTAATTTGGGCTTTTCATACCGGACAGCAGCGTAGTTTCTAATGTCAGAGGGAGGACTAAACATAAAGAAGACTCCGTCCCTCCAGAGGGAGGGAGTCCACACCCCACAGAGATATTGAGGATCCCGTGAAGGTCGACCGTAAATCTGAATGAGGTCAGCAACTTGCGTAAGCATTAATTGAATATGTGTAATGTGTAAACATTATGGGTAATGTAATGTGTGAAATGTGTAAACATTAGTGAAAAGTTATGTGCACACGACCCTTCCGGGCAATTGTTTTAAGATCATTTCGTCCCAGCCCGGGGTGTCTACCAGCTGCCATTCCGGCGACAAGGAGGCGGGTCCGCTGATGGGTTCGTCCGGAGGCCCTCACAGATGTACATCCCAGATTGGTACCCTCCCTGGTACGGAAGGCCATTTGGCGGCTTCTAGCCGGGACATTTGACCCGAAGTAGGCGCAAGAGACCTCATTGGGGCAACAAGAACTCTGATAACCGTAGGTGATCCAATAAATGGCACAGAGACCCATGTTTGGCCAATGGACCCTTGGCTAAAACGGGGTGCAGGGCCCCGCAAGGGCCCCGGGTCACCTCTGCCCGACTAGGGGCTCCTTTCGTCACAGGACTCCCTGTTGGACACTTTGGGGGCCTGACCGACAAAAGACAACTCATTGTTGTAAGGACTCCGGCCAATGCAAATCGCGGAACTCGGCCTCGTTTCCGTCAGATAAATGGGGGCCCAGGGCTCAGAACAACACGGAGTCGTCTATTCGGTGTCGTGGCGTCCGGCCGAAATAGATGTCCGTTGTGTTGGGGCCCACAATCGGTGAAATAGACATATTTGCTGACATTTGGGATCACAGCCATACGGGCCAGGATGGCCTGCAGCCTTTCGACCCTTACGGCCATTCAGCCTTCCCATCGGCCCGTTTATCGTCAGTCTTGAAGGGCACATCGGTCCCTCTTCAGGCACCCTCGTACACTCTCTGATCGACTCGGGGGCCCTTGTCAACACCGGACCTCCGGTTAGGCGCTGTGTGCCCCTGGCCGACACAGGGGCCCTCATTGGCTCGGGGTGCGCTGTAAATCGCGGGTCCTGACCTTGTCGCTGCTTGGGAAATGGGCTCCCAGACTCAGGCCGGGGCCCAATCGGGCGCTCTGGCTGGTATTTGAGGGTCCTACCCACGCCCCCTCAATGACTTTTAGCCAGCTCTTCGAGTCCCATATCGGATTTACGGTTCTCCCAATTGAGATTTCGTCGTGGTCACCTGAATTACACTTCGGGTTTAAGATCAATCACCTTCTCCCCACGACAGTCCGACACCAAGGACAAACTGAGTTCGGGCTAGGGACAAAAAGTGGAAAATAACAAAAGTTTCCCCCAAAACGGATGGTAACGAACAGGAGTGGATCCAGAGAGGGGGGCCACGGGGTATGCCCCCCTCCCCCGTTGGACCCCGAAGGGACCCACTGGCTCCGGGGGGCCCATAGCCGTCCGAACAGGTGCAGTTTTTTTAAAAACACAAAACGCAACAAAACTGCATATCTTTGGATTTCCATGCTACCGAGAGCAGCTGTAAGTGAAAGTGAAGGGCCCATGAGGAGTCTCCAAAATAACTCAGTAACTGGAAAAGTTGTGAACAGGAAATCTTAAGCCCCATTGCACCGTCTAGGGCCCCATGCTGTTTCCGGGGGACCTATATGCCCCTTGTAGGCTCATTTCAGTCGTTTGGGAGCATTCCATGTTGTCCTTCATTTCTTTGCGTTTGCTCAGGGTGTCCTGCACTGTTGTTGGGGATCTTCCTGTTAGCGTGCCTGGGAACTCTTGTCAATCACTGGCCCTTCCACGGATTATTTCCATTCGCCAGAAAGGCTCTGTGAGCGGTAGCCAGAGTCCCATACCTTAACCTGCCGGGGTGTTCTCGGTTGCTCAGGGGCCCTTTACGTGGGTATCGGTTCACCTACCGACACACTTGCGATATGCCCATGGGTCTTCTACATTGGTCTAGGGCGTTTCCAATTCTCTGTCACTTGCTTAGGGCCCTACACTCTTGTCGGGGGCTCATCTAATGGCCTGCTTGGGCACAATCAGTCGTTCGGGGACCGTCTACACTAGGTTTTTGGTATTTCTTTTCTGAATGGGAACCTGCGCTTCTGTGTGTGTGGGGGGGGGAGGCTATCTGATAACCTGCTCTGGCACATTCGATCGTTGGGGGGCCCTCTATATTGGGCCTTACGCACTTTGATGCCATTTGAATGGAGCCCTACGCACTTGCCGGGGGCCCCCTCTGTTCGCTTCCTCGGCCACACTGGATTACTGGTGGGCTCTGCACATTGGCTCTCGGTGCTTGAATTTGGGGCCCTCTGCCCGTATCGGGGTCATCTGATAACCTGATCTGGTACACTCCATTTTTCAGGACCTTCCGCATGGGGTTTTAGATACTTCTTATTTGAATGGAGGGCTTTAAGGTCCTGTCAGGGCCCCCATCTGATAAGATGCTCGGGCCCATTCGATCGTGGGGGACCTCTACGTCTGGTTTTGGGCACTTTCTTTTCTAGTGGAGTGCCCTTCGCTCTTTTCGGGGGTCCTATCTGTTAACCCGCCTTGGCGCACTCGGTTATTCGGGGCCTTCTACGTCGTACCGTGGGTAAGTCATATCTGAACGGAAGGCTCTACGCTCTGGCCGAAGCCCCATCTGCCAACCTGCTCGGGCACACTCGGATATCCGGGAACCCTCCACATTGTGTCTTGGGTACTTCCTATCTGAATGAAGGGACATACGCACTGGTCGGGGACCCTATCCGTTCGCCGCTTCGGCCACATTGGATTGTTCGGGGGCCCTACATATTGTGTATGGGTGTTTGAATTTAGGTCCCTACACTCCTGTCTAGGTCACCCAGTAATCTGCTCGGGTATACTCCATCTTTCGGGGGCCCTCCGCAATGGGTTTTTAGTACTTTTTATTGGAATGGAGGGCCCTACGCTCTTGTCGGGCTCCTTCTGATACGCTTCACGGGCACATTACATAATTCGGGGGTCATTTACTAAGGATATTCAGTGCTTCCCATTGGAATGGAGGGCCTAACGCTCTTGTTGGGAGTCCTTTTTGTTGACCTGCTCGGGCACACTCGATCATCCGGGGCCCTCTTCATTGGGTCTTGGGTGTTTTCTATTTGAATGGATGACCCTATGTTCTTAGCGGGCCCCATTTATCCAGCTGCTCGGGCCGGTGGCGGATGCAGAGGGTGGGACGGGACCATGTCCCATGGACCATGCCGAAGGAACCTAAAGGCTCCGAAGAGGCCCATAACCAGCCGGACGGACGCAGTTTTCTTACAACAAAAGCGCAACAAAATTAGATGCATTTGGGCCTACAGATGACCAAGAACCATTGCTAGCAAAAGTGAAGAGTTCATAAGTAAACGAAGTTCATTCTTCGCTGATTGAGAGATTGTTTCTTTGGGGGAAATGTTGGGGCCCATTACGCTGTCTAGAGGCATTACGCTGTTGGCTGCCTGTCCCTATATGTCCCTTTGCTGCGTCAATCTCATCACTAAGGAGCTTTCCACGTTACCCTTGATCTCTTCCCACTTTTTTCGTGGGGCACAATGTGCTGTTGGGGCGCAATCTGCCTCCATGCTTGAGCACTGTTGATCAATCGGGTTTTCCTCCACGAATTCTCCCATTCACCCGAAAGGTTACATACACTTTTTCGGGGCCGCATATGCCAGAGTACACCCAGTTGCTCAGGGGCCCTTCATATACATCTCAGGTACTTTCTACTTGCTTGAAGGGCCTTGTGCCGTTGCTACGGGTCTTATGAGGCAAGACACGGAGACGCTCGATGCTCAGGGGCTCTCTTCTTTGATCAAGGGCTCTCTCCCTCTGGTCTCATTTGCGACTGACTTTTTACTCCTATCGAGACTCGTGTTGTTAACCTGCCCGTGCACTCTTGACTGCTCAGGGATATTAATTTATAGTCTTGAATAATTCTCCTTTGCTCAGAGGGTCCAGTGCTATGACTGGGGCTTCATAGGTCAGCCTGTCGGGGCACTACCGATCATTTAGGGCCCTGCCACGTGGGCCCACCACGTTAGCCCACCACGTGAGTTTTTTTTGCTTGCTCTGAGGACCCTACATTTGTTGACGGGAGCCAATGTGTTGGTCTCCTGCGGCACCCATGACCGCTCAGGTTCCGTCCCTATTGGCCTTGGTGCATTCGTCTTTAAGCGGCAGTCAAATACGTTCCGATAAATTTTCACGTGCAATTGTCGAACGTAATTCTACATGCCTCCGCCGTCGTATGCGTCATTTCCACTGCCCACTCGGTGTATCACACTTATTTAGATTTGCGGTCAACTTTCATGGGATCCTCAATATCTCTGTTGGGTGTGGACTCCCTCCCCCTAGCATTAGAAACTACGGTGCTGTCCGATATCAAAAAACGCTATTTAGAATCCATTCCGCTTAGACATGAATCAAGTTGGCATCATCACGCTGCGCCGATAGACAATGAAGCCATCCACTTAACATCAGCCTTCGTCGAGATTCGGACCCGGGCTTACCACGTGCGAGACCAGCACGCTGGCCATCCATTCACTGGATGTGCGGGCCCGGCGGCTGAAAATTTGTGATTAGAATAGAAATGGTTCAGAGTGGTTGACGGATTTCGTGATTGTTTGATGTCTATACGCATAAAATCGACTTTTTCCCGGGATTTTGCGTTTTTGCACTTTCTTCCCTCCAAGACTGCCAACCCGCGTATGCTTGACACGTATAACCACCTGAAAGATTTTTGGAGGGTGTATAAGCCCGGTGCGTAACCGCCCTCTGTTTTGGCAGGTCAAGACCCCTTACATATGCATGGCAGGGTGTTTTTCAAATTTTCTAAATCGCTACCACAACAGCTACCATATGAGGGTACGTGGTTTAGCGCCAAACATGGCGCTGTTGTGCCATTTTCTGTAAACGAAAATTCTCGTTACCCTATTGCTGCCCTGGTAGGCTTGCCTTGCTGCTGCGTGTGTCCACCAGGCGCCATAAGCTGCCGGCGTTTCTTCTGCCAGCATCTGTTTCATATTTAGGAAAAGGAGACAGACGGTTGTAAACGCTGGGTTATCTGCTGGCCAAGTTCGCTGACTGCGGATTCTGATACCGTGCCAAAGGTTTTTTAAGCTTTTGCTGCGATGGTGAGTTCCGTTTGAATCACGCTTGGTAGGCTGCTTCCGTGATTATACTAATTCATAAGGGGCCTGACGGTCTGGGGAGTTATTCACACCAGGGTTATTCAAGCTTATCATCTCTGCATAACGCCTGCTTAAGTCTGCATGTATTACAGTTTCCGTAAAGTGGTTATTGCAAGGTATGATATTATATTGCATTAATGCTTTGTGATATACTGAATTGGCAAAGTGTGGATGGATGGGATGATGGTTAAAGGTGAAAGTCACCTACCAGAATGCAGCTATTTATACAAAACAATGTATTTGGGTTGCACATTAACAAACATAATAAGAAAACAAAAGCTGTTGGGTGGTATACTTCAAAATCACAATCCCACACAGCAATGGCCTTAACAGAGCTGTCAACATTTATCAGACTGTACTAATCATTAATCGGTCAATGAGTTCACTGAGCACTGTGCTCTCATATGAAAACTTGTGAACTATGATGGGGGGAAGACAACATGAGTGATCCATGTCTTGCATTTTAGTCTTTACATCCAGATGTCATAGGTGGAAGGAATTAAACCCCAAACACACCTAATTCTAGCAAAATGGATGCTGCATTGGCAAGGCAATGCTTCTTATGGAGACAATTTTACAAGAAAATACTTATGAGACACTACCATTATCCTTACTCCTCACTGAAAAACTAAGAGAAGGGAGATTGCCTGCATTACTCGACTCCTTCCATTTTGTTTCAACTGTGAGCTACAGTTATATAGGTCACCAACATTCAGGGGATTAAATGAGAAGTTGATAGGCATTGATATGGTACAGTGCTTACATAATTGAGGATTACAAATCCATAGGTCCAAACACATTCAAGTAAACTAGCATCACACAACACACATCAGGCATCACTCATTCATGCATATGATTTCAAACAAATGGGCTTCACACATTACACATCAGACATCACACATAATGTGAGCAATTTCAAACTAGCATGCATCAGGCATTAAGATGTTTATCACCTTTGTTTGATTTGCAATGATAAGCCCTGCACATGTAAGTATGGCTGCAGACTTCTGTCATAATGGATTCTCTAATTTTCCTGTCAAGATAGTCTTGTGCTTTGTATATGACTCTGAGTTTCTTAAAGGTTAAAGGGCTGGACCTTCCTGGATGGCCTAAGTGTGTTTCATCCAAAAAATGTCACGGAAAGGGATATTCTCTGTGTTTTGTTGACATCTCGCAGGTGATGTGGACTATTTTCCTTTGATGTTTTCAGCACAGTTCACGCCTGCTCTCATTAACCATATTTTTCTGAATGCAAGCCCTTTGAAACCCTGACCTCCATAAAATGCACCTATTGCCTCCCAGTGCTTGAGCTTCAAGATGTAAGATTTCACCAGAAACTTGTTAAGCTTTTTTGATTCTTCCAACATATGTGTAAGGATAGCATTGAAAAAGAAATGTTTGATTTTTCAATGCAAGTATTCATCTATGTAAAGTATTGGTAAGAAGCTGTTGTCCTTCAGGGGCATTTCCATTTCCAATCACATATCTTCACATGCTCCAGATCTACACCCCTTTGAACATTCTCACCAAAGGCTATGGAGAGTATCCATTACCCAACAGCAAAGCCCATATTTTGCATCTTTGTTCCTTTTTCACAACTCAATGAGTTGTTTGGAACCCTATGCCATATTTCAAGTTATGTTGTGACTAGTGTAAGTCTGGATGCACAGATTCACAATGCAGAATTATGCTGGGGTTGGTAGGTTTCACAAAGAGCTCCATTTCTAAATGTGGTATGGCCATTCCTCCTTTTTTCTGTTATTTGTGTGTCAAAATATGGTACCCTTTCCATCCCCTGCATGCTCCAAAGTAAAGGTTAAAATTGGATGCTGATTGTTCATGAGCTCTAGAAATTACTCAGTGACACACTGTCCCTGTGTCCATGCTCCAGCATAGTCAAGGGCCTTCATTTCAAATAGCTCTAAAGATGTGGTCAGAATAGGTGCACATGGGTTCTCTACCACTGTGCCCAGTTCCCATCGACATTAGTCATCTCTGAGCAAGAAAACGTTGTCCTGGAAGCCCTGTTATAAAAGACCATGGGGTTTCCTTTTTGATACACAGAAAGCATAAATTTCTTGGAAATGGTCATATATCCTAGCTTTTATAGCAGTGACAGCCGCACTGGCTAGCCTATTGCTGTATGTAAATGAATATGTTATAAATATGTGTGTATATATGTATATATATATATATATATATATATATATATATATATACATACAAATCAACAACATGTACGCTGGAAAAATAATAGCTTGATGACCCTACTGCCCATGAATGATTGAAAGCTTTCAGCTGAGTGGGAGCAGACCTCCATAGCTGGTTGAGTATTTTATTTAAAAGACACTGTCTTGTAGTGAAAAAGAAAGAATGAGCATTACCAAAATACGGGTTTTGATGTTGGGTAATGGATAACCCATCACAACTTTTAAGGGAGAGTGTTGGAAGAGGTGAATAAGTTAGAGGACATGGGGAGGTGGGTGGTAGGAAACAGAATCATGCAGTGTACTTGCTTTGGAAAATAAAAAAACTTGTCATACACACAGCACAGCACCATCCAGACAGTAACATTACTGAATCCTTTCTTATAAGAAGTTGACAACCAGACCTGAGCATGCGGGCCTCATCATGGCTGATCATGTGAGTTGATGTGCTTTAATGCCTATTGTGTGCTAGCCTGAAATCATTTACATGTATGACTGATGCCTGATGTGTAAGGCATGATACCTATTTACTTGAAATCATATGCATGTATGACTGATGATTGATGCAAGATGTGTGATGCTCGGTCTTTTTGCTGGAACTTGTTTGCATCCACACATGTGTAATTCCTATTTATATGCATATATGTATGTATGTATATACATCAGATATGTATAAATATTTTAATACACATATATATATATATATATATATATATATATATATATATATATATATATACATGTGTGCATGTGTGTGTGCACATGCATGTGTGTGTGTACACTCCATCATAAAAATGACTGGCAATGGCTCCTGGTTGAATCTTCTTCATGCTGGTGATGTGTAAAAAGTGGGGCTGCTGTTAAAAACAGGTGAATGTGAAACATTGAGAGAGCTTTAGAATGTATTGCTTGTTATCATTTTGGCAAAATACTTTTGCCAAAAATTTGATGCACCTATCTCTGCTGGGTTGAGTGTGAAATAGGCACCTAAATTATATATATACATACATACATATATATATATATATATATATATATATATATATATATATATATATATATATATATGTACAAATATATAAATAAGGCTTACAGTGCTGTCTTATGTCCATGCAATGTTCTTTGCTGCTGTGCTTAAAAACTGATGTAAAACACCGTTATATTAATCCTGAGAAAACCTGGAACTATGGAGATACGCTGGTCTGATAAGCTTAGTGAGATCATTTGTTATTGGGTAATCTCCGCAGCGGAGGTGCCGTATTGAGACTCGCAGGGTGGGTGGCTGGCAACATCATATATGATCACCTGCTGTGTCATGAAGTCCCAACGACAATGATAGCTGAGAAAACTGAAAATCACGGCTATTCCTAATCCATGGCCAAATTATGGTCACGTATCTCTGTATTACTAAAGGAACAATGTGTGTGTGTGTGTGTCCGTCAGTAGACCTGCAGGCCTAACGGTCAGGCGTTTTTGCATGAAATTTGCACACGACCGCGATCCGCCGGGTGCGCTTGATATAGTTGCGTCAAATTTCGGCATTCCGCAAAAATGAGCGCGTGCCAAGCGGAGAAAACACGCAAAAATCCCATAGGGTTAACACGGGCGACGCCAATTTCGCGATTCCGGCCGACGGCCCGACACGCCTCACTTCCCGGAGTCGTATTTCAGTAACGAACGGTCGCAGCGACACGCAACTTGCACGGTGCGATAGAGCAAGGAATGAGCCACCGCAAGCTGTTTTTTTTTGCGCCACGTCACGCCACGCCACGCCACGCCACGGCCACGTCGGCCACGTGGCCGTGCACGAGTGTTGAAAAGTTGAAATCGGCCGCTTTTGACACGTTTTTACGATTGCCGTTATGTCCCGGCGCGGAAGATGTCTGATTTTTTTCCCAACATTCACAATTGAAGCGGCCACCTTTTCAGTGGGCATCGTTAGTTTGTGCAACGCACCGTTGCGCCGCAAATTGCATTACAAATTGTAACGGGCCGAGTTTTAAAAACCGAAGCTGAATACAAGCTGCTACCGTCAAAACTTTGCGTGATCTAGGGTTGGAAACTACATCAGCTTGTCGGCCTATTCGTCCTGTCTCTGATGCACTCTTTTGTTGAACGCATGTTAAAAACTGTCACTCGCAAATGCGCCCAGTGAATGCACGACGTCATTTTCGCCGCGACGGCGGTAAGTTACAGCCTCGACTCCCGGCGTACGCCCTAGGCGTTAGGGGTTCAAATGCCCCTCTGCGCGGCGGGCTTTCGACTTTGTTCATTTAGCCACGCTTCATGGTGAAGAACTAGCATTCAGGCTGGTCTTCAGTCCGGCAGTGGGCCGGCGGTCGGGTGGTGTGGTGGAGGGGTCTCAGATGAGGCGTGGCGGTGGGCGGCGCGCTGTGAGTTGCGGTCGCCGTGAGCGCAAAGGCGTGGGTTTTGTGCCCCAACATTTACAGTTGACGCGGGTGCACTAACAGGCACATCGCGAGTTTCTGCAACGCATCGTTGCGCTCAAATTGCACGTTAACTTGCTAGATGCTAAGTTTTAAGATCAAAATGGTACGGTCACACGTATGACATGGTACGGGATCACAGGTGGATTTTGCTCTCTTCCACGGATTTGCAGCTTTTGTGCCACATTTCGGCACCTATGGCACCAACACACCCGGGACTGGCGCGCTCATTGATGAATGAAAGAAGCGAGATGTCAGTATTAGGTGACGTTTGTCACATGTTATGGCGCCCATGTATTTAACAATGGATTGGCACCATTTTGGTTTTTGAGGGGCTTGCACATTCTCGTGATATCTCAGAAGCCAGGGAATAAAGTACACAGGGACTGGCATGCTTCGATAGGTGATTTAACGGGACATCACTGAAACGTGTACGATGTCATGCTGCACGCGTCATGTGACACGTGCACATTAGCTGTGAAACTGTATTTTGGCGATTTCGTCCATTTCTACGCTTTACGCGGGATTTCCGCTGTTATGACACGTAGTAACACGAGACTGGCGTGTTCCGAGAGGCCATTGAACGGGAAATCCCTTGGTCACATTTGTCACAAGTGCGGGCTGATACGTTGCACGTGTCGGGCACACACGAGCCAGGAAGATGGCTTTTGCTCTTTTCCACGGGTTTACGCGCTTTGTGCCACATCTCGGCACCCAGAGCGCAGAGCGACTGGGGAGTGGCATGCATTCACAACAAACCGAACAGACAAAGACTTTGTGTGAATTGTCATGCCGCACATGCGTGTAACGCGTGCACGAACCAGAAAGGTAAATTTGACTTACCAGCCGCTTTTCACTCTTTGATGCAGTGCAATGCTGTTTGATACAACGGCAGTACGTGCTGCCATCGTTCCAAATGCTGACAGTTGATGGGAGGGGCAAAAATCAATGGTCACACCCCACGACCATTCGCTCAACCCATGGAATGGGTTCGGCTGTGTTGCAGAGAGCGCGCGGAAATGCGCCCTCTCGTGCAACGGCCGCCAGAGACCGCCAGTACCGCGTGCCGCCTGCGACCGAATCTTTTTACACTTTGCCCAATATTTTGGCAACCAGGGCACCTAGAACCGTGATTCCAACTGCAAAAGATACATAGTAAAAACAAATCAAATTTTGCATTAGCGCAACGAAGCGAGCGCGCAAGCGCCTGCGCGGCTGTAAATCCTCAGTCCATCTAAGCATACCCACTTCACCATTCTTTTCCACATAGTTTGTTTTACATCAGTAAGTCACTGCGTTGTTGGGTACAGTTCTGAGACACGAGTCATGCGTGCACCACGTGAAATTGGTATTAATTACTCCACTGACTTTGTTGACCCTTTTTCCGCAGTCATCGGAGGACGAGATCAAGGTTGACAAGTGGGATGGATCTGCTGTCAAGAACTCGTTGGATGATGCAGTTAAGGAGGTGAGTGTGAAATTTAGTAGATTAATGGAAATCAGCCATTTGTTCTAGGGTGAATAAATCCTTGAGCTTGTTTGTGAAGGTTTGAAACTTAGTTGACTACAGTACACTCTTGTGTGGCTGTTACAGAAAGGAATAGTTCAAAAGAACCCAATGCTTGTAGTCCCTGTGAGAATGAGCATGTCGCCCTTGAGCCTTGTTCAGCGCACAGTGGCACGCCACTGCCGGGGCCATTACCCACGCAGGAAGCGCAGCGACGCCTCCCCCGCGCGGAGGTGCCGAGTCCCGCCCCCGTCTGACGAGGCGCTGTGCCGCTTCTCTTCCACGCCCGGAAGGGGCTGCCCCCCCCCCCCCCCCTCCCCTCCCAGCTGACGTGTCCTGCTGGCGTCAGGTGCTGCTCAGCAAGTACAAGTACGGCGAGAGCCACTGGCTGATGGACTGCCGGCTCTTCATCTGCACGGTGGCCGTGGGCCTGGCGGGCCTGGCCATCGTCTGGGACTACCTGCACCCGTTCCCGCTGTCTAGGTGAGAGCGGCACCGGCGCCCTATCGCGCTCGTGGTCAGACCGTCTGCACTGCTGTGGATCCGACGAGGCCCCCGCTGCCGCCGACGAGGCCAGGAGCGAGCGCGCTGCTCTCTCGGGCGAGGCTCGCCCGAGCGCGAGGAGAGGAGCGCGAGGCAGCTGCCCCGTCCAGCTGAGGCGGCGGATGGGGCGCCGGTATGGTCTGCGCGTGGGATGCTGCCTCGGAGAGGATCGCCAGTGGTCCGGGTTGGCACGCATTTTCCGTGCTGGATCGCTCTCCGGGGAGGGATTACCGTCCCGTCCCTGGCACCACTTCATCTGCTCATCCGAAATATCCACGCGACGGCGGAAGGCAAAGCTGACGTGCTGGCGCATTCTACGTGCCAAAAACCACCCCTCCGGGGTTGAGAGGGCTGGGGGGGAGGGGGCGGGGCTAACTAGAATGGCTTCCGTTCGTGAGTAGGTCTTGGAGTGCTTTGGTCAGGATGGCGTAAAATGGTGAGGAGTCTTCTGGCCTCAGTCTGCCGACCTGCCCTCAGCCGTGACGCGCTCCTTGAGGAAAGTGGGGCGACCGCACACAGATGGCGCTGGCGGTCCCAGCAGTAACTATACGTGGCGCCACAGGAACTTCGCGGTGAGCGCGATACACGATGAACGGTGCCCGAAAGGTCAAGGATACGATGCGCTTTCCCGGAGCACTGCAGTCTCACGAACTGTCGCCAGGTACACGCACAACGGCAGAATGAATCATCATACGGCCCAGATTGAGTACTGCTCGCTTTAACAGTAACGGACACGTGTGTAGACATGGCCGGGTGGGATGGGTGAACCATGCGCCTATCCGCTGGTGGGTAACAACGTTATCATTGTTTGGGTTTTCATGCGCTTGGTGAACTTAAAGGTGATGTGTCACATTTGAAAATATTGAAGCAAGCTCACTTAAGACTATTGGTTTACTTTGAGCGGGAAAAGACTGTCCTAGGCAACACAATTTCTCTGATAAGTAAATACGCCCCTTGATACGTCGTTGTTTGAGTACTTCACCGTACATTGCACAACATTGATTGAGAGCCAATTGAGAGCCGTTGTATCTGGAAATCGTTCTTACGAGCGACAAATATGAACGCCTCGACAATTTTGTTGGGCTTGGCCTTGATCGCCGCATGGGTTATGGAACGGCATGATTTGAATGGCGTTATTATGACGTAATGGATGCCGAAATGACTTTGAGATACTCTCCGAAAAATTCCCCCCATTTTCGCGGGCGTTTCGTTTCGTTTCGCGGGCGTTTCGTCTCCTCAACTCTCAGACACTAGGGGGGGGGGGGGGGGTTACGTCTTAAGAGGGACAGGGTTGTGAACAACTCCGAAAGGTCTTCAAAATGGCTATTTCAGCTCAAAACCCCATATAAATGTGGAGCACTCTCTTTGGCATAGAACAGGATTACAGATGTACTGTGCATGCATTTGTCACAGGCAGTGTTCAATTCAATTTTTTAGGAATCGATTCGGCATTTATTCATGAACCATGTTTAATGATTCAAATTTAACTGAAATCATGGTTTTGTTTATTGTGAATCGATTATTTGTTGATTCACATCCCAGTCACATCGCAGTTCAATGATTTAACTCTGATTCAAATAATCATTTCAGTGTGTGAGTAGACTCAGCATTGATTCACCCCACATTTAATGTGTGCATGCTGATTGTTCTTTGTGTAATTGTCAACTCATTATTTCACAGCCAATGTACTTAATGATTTTGTTTTTCATTAAAAGCGAAGTAAATGCTGAATCGTTTCACTTGGCCCTCACGTAGATTGTTGGATTCACACGAACCACCTTAAGAGGAGCCATTTATTCGAGTATTGATGCATATCGCATTTTTATTCGAAAGAGTCGATCCACTTGTGACTCATAAAATATGTGATTCATGAATCATTTATGGATTTGTGTTGAATCGAACACATGTCTGATTTGTGCACCTTAACGCACCTTATGAATTACGCAGGCGTTTATATGACGTAGAAAAAAATCCGTTCCCTGCGTGTTGCCAGATTTGGTGGTTTCCACCAGCCCGGACAGTCTGGAGAACAGGCCAGACCTGAGTCGTACGGACGCGTGCTCTATGCACGGAGAACAATCCGTCCGCGCCGGTCGATGAAGCACGGCGGGGCTGCCACAATAATGGAGCTCGTTGTGGTCGAAGAATGCCTCTGATGAAAACAAAACCGTGCTCTGCTCTCCGTGAGGCAAAGGAGGGGATCCGGAAGTTTCGCAGGAAAGACCGATCTGAGAAGGAGTGGATATGCGCTGGGGCGGATCAGTATAAATACGTGGTGAGTTAGTGTCGCAGCGGATGGATTCACGTGGTATGGAAATCGGTCGTCCTCGTCCAGGTCACCTCGCAGCATTCCAAAATTCAGCGTTCGTGGGAGGAAAACACAGCCATCAAAGCGTCCTGACCAAATTTACAGCTGCTTTAGCCACTCCGGAAATAGCGAAGGAGTGTGGGCGGTCAGTCGGCTCGACTGACCGCATCGTTATTATGTGTGACGAAGGTCAGTGTTATGGCTGGTGTGACATCTGAATCGCAAGCACTTACCTGTTCCAGCTCACTGAACTGAATGCAACACTTTGTCTGGGCGTGCGCGCGTGCCTGAGGGTCATCGCGAACAGCTGCACCTGTTAGTATTGATTACTACGCCCTGTCTAACGGACCAGACTGGCCAGACGAGCAAGATGTTGTTGCATTAGCAGCCTGCCGGAGGGCAACACAGCGTGCCGCTGCTGCTCACTTGTTGACGCCAAACTCGAGCCGACACCGGCGAGGCTCTCCGGGCGCGCCACGTCTCCGCTGTCGTCCTCGGAGGTCCGTGACCTCGTCCTGGTGGCCGCGTGTCGGCGCTCGCGTCCCCGGCCCCGGCCCCGGCCCCGGCCCAGGCCCAGGCCCAGCCCGGGCCCCGGACCAGCCCGGCCCCGCCCGGACCGGCTCGGCCGCATTGTCGACGCGGTTTTAATCACGGCGCGCCGCGGGCCTCCGGCTGCGTATGGGAGGCGGCGGTCGTCGGCCGCCGGGCGCTGCGCCCGACGCTGGTGCTCGAGGGACGCGTGCCCCGCCGAAGGTCGATATGCGGCGTGTGGGCGCCGGCCGGGCCGCCGCTGCCGCCGCCGGCAGCGCTGGGTAATTATGCACAACTGGTGGCTGACGGAACGATGTTGCGGCCCGCTGGTGCGTTACGTGACGCGGTAGAAGTGACGGCGTCTGGCGGTGTCGCGGGGCGTGGGCCTCTTGCCAAATTGGGTGGTCAGGCTGCGCGCCGGCCGGTTATGTGCGTGGCTGGCCGGGAGCGCTGAAGGGGCGGCTGCGACGGACGTAGAGCGCGGGCTTGCGGCTCAGTGATTGCCGTGGGCGTCGTGATGGTCGTCAGGACTTTTGCGAGGGATCTACGAGGTTATCGTTATGTATCGAGGACCAGCGTAGTTATCGGAATGTCCTTGTGGTTCGGGCGAGCTCCGGGGGTTGAGTGTTGACCGCGGCGGGAGGATATGTTGATGACGCTCATTGTCCACTGTCCACTGCCCACTGGCCACTGCCTACTGGCCACTGCCCACTGCCCACTGCCTACTGCCTACTGCTCGCTTTTCACTGTCCACTGCCCGCTGGACGCCAGGCCCTGTGTTTACCCTGGGTCTGCCCTGCCTGGGATGCCCAATCCCGGTGTGGAACGCCGGCTCCGTGACCTTCGTCTCGTGCTCAAAACATGCCACCGGTAGTTCGGCGTCTTTCTCGCCTCAGGTGAAGTCAATAGCCACGGCACCCGTTGCCGCCGTTGTGGCCCGTGATCACGGCACCCGTGGCCGTCGTTGTGGCCCGTGATCACGGCACCCGTGGCCGTCGTAGTGGCCCGTGACCACGGCACCAGTGACTGTCATAGTGGCCCGTGACCGCGGCACTAGTGACTGTCGTAGTGGCCCGTGACCGCGGCACCAGTGACTGTCGTAGTGGCCCGTGACCACGGCACCAGTGACTGTCGTAGTGGCCCGTGACCACGGCACCAGTGACTGTCGTAGTGGCCCGTGACCGCGGCACTAGTGACTGTCGTAGTGGCCCGTGACCACGGCACCAGTGACCGTCGTAGTGGCCCGTGACCACGGCACCAGTGACCGTCGTAGTGGCCCGTGACCACGGCACTAGTGACTGTCGTGGCCCATGACCACGGCACCCGCGGCTGGCGTAGTGACCACAGCACTAGTGGCCGGTGCGTTGTTTCAAGATGTCCATCACTTCATCCTCATCGATGCCCTAGTCGAGTTTGTCTGAAACACGGTCCCCACACCGCCCGTACATAACCCTTTACGACCGCCGACGACGGACGCTGACGCCGACGGGGAGCGCGTTTGTCAAATGCTCAGAACAGATTGAACCGCACATGGTTTAATTTTCAAGATCGAACCGCACATGGTTGAATTTTCAAGATCGAACCGCACATGGTTGAATTTTCTGCCGGCATTAGGAATTGGTGTGCGATGGCAGTCGATTGGCGTGGAAAGGCAGTAACGCGGCTGTACGGGCGTGTGCGGCGGCGGTGGTGGCCTCACACGCCCGTTTTGTCCCGCACACGCGGCTGTACGGGCGTGTGCGGCTGCGGTGGTAGCCTCACACGCCCGTTTTGTCCCGCACACGCGGAGAAAACGGAAGTCCTGCGGCAGTTTTAGCGAGACTTATGATACCCATGTTTTTTATTTAAATACTTTGAAGATAAATGATCGTCCAGTCCAAACATGGAAAAGCTTGAAGGTATGCTCTGCAGAGCCTTGTTATTTCATTTAGTTTTAACACGGACACGCAATGCTCCGCATTAATCAGCCCGGAAGCCCACGAAGCCTCTGAACAACCTGTTGCATGCTGTTTGAAGTGCTGTGTACGTCGCCACACTTCACTATGTCAGTCTGTCCCTTGTTTATTGAGAGGAAGTTGGGGCGCAAAATGATAATTGAAGTCGACGCGCCCGAAAACACCAATGAACAACAAATTGTGAGAAAGCTGAAGGCAACACTTTGGACAATTTATCCCCCACCGTCGCGCACTGTCGCTGCATTTGGCCCATGCTTTTACTGGCCAACACCGGGTAACGTCTAGTCTCGCATGGACACCGTCGTGACCGGAACATGATTGGTTCGCGATGTTGCATAAGCTGTATGTCATCACTGACCATCTTTGATCAAGAACCTGCACCAAACATGCTATTCATTGTGTAGATTTCATCCTTTATTTTCATTATGCATTATGCATTATCACAGCCATCATTTTGCCAGCACAAAGCTCGCAGACAGGGTAGCGACCCTCCAACTTGCCCTTGACCGTCTGAGCACTGAGCTTGCATCGCACGCCGCAGCCCTCTTGCATCGTATACTGAGCCCTCTTGTCCGGCCTGTTCGCCTGCTGTCTCGCCCCAGCACCCATTCCGTTTGTGTCTGTTCATTCCATCGTCATTCCATGTCCCTGCCCGTTCGCGGCGTCGCCGCTCTCCCCTCCACAGGCGCTGATGATGGTCGGCATCTGCCGACCGGCAGCCGGGGCGTGACCGGGCCGGCGCGGCCCCGTCCGGCGGCCAGTACGCGCCGCCGCCGCCGGCTGACCTGACCCGACCCGACGCCGGCGGCATTTCGTGACGGGCGTGTCCCGTCCGGCCGGATATAGTCCACATCCGGGGACGGCGGGCCTGCTGCGGCCCCGGGCAGACGGCTCGGACGCCGCGGATGCCCCGGAAAGAGCGAGAGCGAGAGCGACAGCCCCTGCGCTCCAGTCCTCGTGTCAGAGAGCCGGGTTATGCCAGGACGGGACATTATGCCGGGCGGGAGCTCCACAACATAGGGTCAATTACCAGCTTAGTGCACAACCTGGGAACGTGTGAGTCCCTGCGCCGCCCGGAAAGCCACTCACGTCAACGCCAGTAAGCACTCAAGGGCTGGCGTTCCCGGCTCACCAAAAGGACGTAGGAGGTTCATGGTATGATAACTGATAAGGCCGATAACTGGCAGGGCGCTTCACAGAGAGCCGCCTGAACTCCTGGGTCGGGTCCGTTGCAATATCAGTGGGCGCTTTCAAACGTCAATTGTTGCATCGTTCATAACGTGTTAATGTCAGACAGATTATTGTAATGCCCTACTGTAAGACGACATGTACCAGCGGATGTTGGACGGTCGGACCAATGCATTTAACATAGCGTGGCCGCGTGTAGTGAAACATCCATTGACCTACGCGGACCTTACCATACCCCGCGGCGGCCGGCAGTCACGGCCACGTGCGGGGCACCGGTCGTGGCGTGACGCCGCTGTCGCTGGCGTGACGGCGTGACGGCGTGCCTCGGCGGACGTCACGCGTCAGTGTGGCGTGCGTCGCCGTCAGCGGCGGGCGTTTGGCCGGGCGGCCGGTCACGGGGTCCGGCGCCGGTCGCCGTCCGTCGGCGCGTGCCGTGGGCGGCGCGCGCGCTGCGGCGCCCGTCACCTGCCGCGCCGCCGCCGTCTGGGGACACGGGCGCCGATCGGCAACGCTCGGCGCCGATCGGCGCCGGATGGCCGGGAGGGTAGCGGTCCCGGCCCGGCGGGCCCGAGCGCAGAGCAGCCAGTCGACCGTCGGAGGCACGATCCGGCAGGGAGCCAGCGGATGAGTTGGCGGGCGATCCGACAGGCGCTCTGACACGTCAAGCGTCGGCCGATCCGATGGGCGACCCAGTCGAGGGTCTGTGGCACACAGCTCTCCAGGGGGTCGGGAGGGCCCGGCCCGGCGGTGGGTCGGCCCGGCCGGCAGTGCGGCGTCGGCATGTGTCCGTTACGCCGCTGCTTCCGCCCTGACGGGTCAGGGGACGGGCCGCGCGGTGCGTGCGGGCACTGACGGGCGCGGCTCCGCCCCCATCCGTCGCTGGTCGACTATGCATTGCTTGCGTGCGCCAGCCATCGGCCCGAATGGATCTCTGAGTTCGTAGATTATGGACCACGCGAGGTTTATGACGTTGCCTGATAGCGCCAATCCCTCCGTGGACTTCACTGTATCATTTTCCGAGGTGGGTCACTGCTTGGCGTGCTTTAGGTATTCACTGAGCGGCTTTTAGGCATTGATCATGTAAATCGTTATAAATTGCCGCGCTATCGCGCCT
Organism: Pollicipes pollicipes; assembly: GCF_011947565.3. Classification (NCBI taxonomy): domain Eukaryota; kingdom Metazoa; phylum Arthropoda; class Thecostraca; order Pollicipedomorpha; family Pollicipedidae; genus Pollicipes; species Pollicipes pollicipes. The sequence continues at coordinate 23,160,082 of NW_023596461.1, forward strand.
TCCCAATCGTGGCGTTGATGGGCCCCATTTATGAAGCTTTTGCGGAGAATGTGGTGTCCTGGACGTGGATGCCATCAGTCTTCGCGGACGTGCAGAATTTTTGCCAATGCATGAGATAGAAATCGACCCGAGTAAGATGACCTGGGTGGCTGACTGCAGACTGGATGGTCTCCGTTGTAGCATTTTGCGCCAGTTACAAGTCCCGTTCCGAAAGAGTTAACTGGTGCGCTAACATCATCCGAATTCTTAAACGAAATTCTGGCGGGTTATGTATTTATCACCATTCAGACTGGGAAGAATTAGGCAGTGCCCTTACCCGGCTTTGGAATTTTTGGGGAATGGGAAGTGCACGTTTGGCGTGTCCAGGACATATGTCCGTGCGTAGCTGCGGATATATGTCCGTGTGGACCAATAACGTCGTTTTTCACGACCAAGGTCTTTTCACCGCTTGCATCTTGTGTGTGTGTATTATCACTTGCAACACCTGTGTATGAGTTTCTACTAGACAGTGTCAAAACAGACCGACAGACTCTACGTCAGATTCGTAGCACATGACTGTCTGGTGTCTTAGGTGTCAGGTGTCAGGTGTCTCACAGTAAGTGTGTCTTGTTCACTCATCGTTGTTGTGTAGAACACCGAGTCTTCAGGTGTCGTGCTTGTGGTGTCGTGTCCTCATATTGCCTAGCGTTATTAGACGGGGCTTTGCCCGACAAACACTCTGCTCCCTTGAGTGCTAGTAGATTAGGGGTGCTGGAAAAATCCGAACTTTGTAACGAGTTGTAAAAGTTTCCTGGAGCGGGCCGGTGAAATGGTTGGCAGAAGAACAATTTTGGGCACGAGCGAGGCGGACCCTCTGTCCTCGGGTGCCATGGTCTTGTCGAGTGGTGCCGTGGTGCTGGTGGGTGCCTCGGCGCCTGGTCCCCCCCCCCCCCCCCCGCGGCCATCTGTCTCGAGGTGAACTATCGTCCTACCACCGCTTAGCTATCGCCCCATCGTGCCACCATCGCTGAGCTATGTTCCCACCACCGCTGGGCTATGGTCCCACCACCGCTGGGCTATTGTCCCACCATCGCTGAGCTATGGTCCTACCACCGCTGAGCTATCGCCCCACCCCCGCTGAGCTATCGTCCCACCAGCGCCCAGTTTGCTAGATCGAAATGATCGAAGATCACTAAATCAAAGGGGTGCCCACGATAGTTGTTTTCGTGCTGTGGGATCGGATGCTGTGTTCGAGCTGATCTGATAGCGCCCCTTGAGACCACGTGCTGACTGGCCCGCTGTCAGTTGCGCCGCTGAGGGCGGACTCGGCCGTCCTGTGTACCCGCGGATCTGACGTGGGGACCGGGATGGTTACCGCGGACGCAGCGCTCACCTGTACCCTGCGCGGCTGGTCGGCAGCGGCCGGGGGAATGATGTGGAGGATACCGCTTGTGGATGAGATGTGAGAGACCGCGCCACCCGTGTGGCGCTGCCATCTCACGTGGTTCCCGTTGCAGGCCGATCCTGATCTTCTGCGTGGTCTCGTACTTCGTGCTGATGGGCATTCTGACGCTGTACACCACGTACGTGGAGAAGAACGTGTTCCTGGTGGCCGTACAGAAGGACCCGTCGGGCATGGACCCCGATTCCAAGTGGGAAGTTAGCTCCACCATGAAACGGTAAGCGGTGAGGTGGGGACGGAGGTCCCGGCAGCCGTCCGCGCACGGCGTGCCCCACCCACGAGTCTGGCGCCGGCGAGACGAGGAGCCCCGCCCCTCGTCCCGGGCCAAACGCCGATCGCTATGTCGCGTGTGATGAGCGCCGGCGGCTGGTCCGGCGGGCCCCCGGGAGCAGTGTTGCGTTCGTGTGGCACATGCTGGCCGTGTCGGGGCGCGCTTGAGGAGGCGCGGGTGGCACGGGTGGACCGAGCACGCCTCCGGCGCCGAGATATTGGCGTGCAAACAAGCGGCCAGCGCCGGAGATTGGACGCGCCGGTGATTCGGCGCCCTTCAGGAGGAATCCTGATGCCGGCCCGGCGTGACGGTACGCGCGGCTCGGCGGCACTCATTCAGGGCGGGCGGTCGGCCGGCGCCTGCGACGCCATCAGGGCATAGCCCGGCTCGAGCTTCGGTTATACGGCCGCTCGGGCGCCTGCGGTCTGCATGGCTGCTGCAAGGAGGACTACCGGCCTGGGCTTCAGTCAAAACCGGGTGTTTTTGCATTTTTTTGCGAGGGAATGATGGTCTGTGTTTAAAGCTAAACTGCAACTTGTATGATATTTCATGGCATGAGATGATATACGGCATTAGTTCCGGTCAGGCTGACCCGGCGCGTCCGAGTTGAAAATTTTATCGTTCAAGTCATTTTTGTTCGGCCCCGTATATTGCCTTTAATAAGTCTGTCAAGTTTTGACTTTAGCACAGACCCAGTGAGACCTGATAACCTGATAGGTACTTTCTCTATGGCAGCGTTTTAGTCCATAGCGGTACGCGCGGGGACCATTCACACAAGCGGCAATGTCAGGTATGCGTAATTTGTTGGTGCTGATTTTTTAAAAAATCCAAACGTTCTATTCATGTAGGGAAAACAACCTTTGGCAACCCACAGCCGTTCAACGTGCGTTTCTGTGTCTGGCGGCCGGATAGAGGCGGGGGCACCGGTCAGTCGGTCACACGCGGCCAGTATTTGCGGTGTTTAATTTAGTGTTCTTAACAATTTGATTTAGTCGTGACTTGCATCATGGTGCGGGACGAAATTTGTATCCCAAACTCGAAATTTTCCCCAGACCCTCGTTACGAATATGTTCTTCAGTGTGAAGTATTCTTAGACCTCTAAGAGTGCTTTACACCGCGACGCCTTGCGTGCATACGTACACCGCGGCGCCGAAGGTTTTTTTTTATCCGACCGTCCAGTGTGGTTATATCACTTTGGTCATGGCGTTTCGATTTTGCAATAACCTTGCAGCAGTGACGCATGATTACAGGCATCTCCCAAGCCGTATTCCCCGCTGGTGTCCAGCCCCCCCCCCCCCCCCCCGTCGGAATGCACAGCCGTGTGCTGGACCTCCACTAACATTTGGAAGAGCACACATTTCACGGTCCCGCTAGGGCGTGAGCATCGCCGTCGGCCACCGGCGTCGGTCGACCGCCAGCGGTGGTGACCGGCTCCGGCGGTGTCTGGGTCGATGCTCCCGGCCACGCAGACGGCTGCAACCGCACTTAATTGGACTGTGGTTATTGTCTGGGCTCGTCTGGACGTCGGATGGCAGTGACTAAGACTGAGCCGCCGCCGCCGCCGCCGCCGCCGCCGCCGCCGCCTCCGGCCCACTGTTATGACTAGCATCCGCGAAACACAGCCACCGGCAGGGCGGCATGCTGACGGTTTGGGGACCCGCTGGGCTAGGTCTCAGTCGGGGCTCCACCTCCCCCCTCCCACTCCCCCCGCCCCCGCCCCGCCCTCGCCCGCACGGCGAACTGCTCGATGGTGGGCGGTCGGGCGGGCGGCTGCCGGCTCGGCGACCGAACCTGACGCGAAGCGGCGCCGCTATCGCGTACGCTCGGCCGAGCGGAAGGGCGCCGCCTCGCCATCGATTGGGCGCCGATGCGGTGCCGGTGCGGCGCCCCGCCCCGCCCCGCCCCGCCACCCGCCGCCCGCCGCCCGCCGCCAGACGGGACGCACCTGAACACTGCTCCGTGCGGCGGGGGAGGGCGCTCGGGCCCAGGATGGTCGGAGCGGGGCGCTTGGCCGCTCGTGGCGCCGCTCCGGACGGCTCGGACTCCCGAGATACAGCTCTGGGGGGACGATTAGCTGCGGGACGCGGGGGGGGGGAGGGGGGGCGGTTTGTGAACTTTGTGCAACTGCTGTGGTGCTGCGCTGAAGCTGGGTTGGATCCTGTTGCTGTAACCTGTGGAAGTGCTCAAAGCAATCCCGGTTCCGCCTGTCGCGATTTGATGGGAGACGGAACTTAGATGTAACCGTTTGCGAAACTAAATAAGCCAACAACTTAATCTCGAAGTTCGATGCGAATTGGAAGAAATCCCGTTAGCATTGCCATTCACGGGGATTATGTACGCATGTATCATTTATGTTCCCTCACTCTCCACCGACATTCAGAATAATTATAATTGCTGATACCTTCGGTGCTCTGCTCCCTAAGGGGTTGATGAATGGTGCTATTAATTCCAACCGGGCCCACACACGCGTGATTTCCCACGAGATTCGATTACATCCACTTTAATTTGGCCTGGGCCGCTGGCTCGAAGCCTTCCACTGTCCGCTAAACGAGTTCGGAATGTGACGGCTCATCGTCGATACTCTTTGAAAGCTTTAGCAGTTTCTACGTGATCATAATTATTCTTCCCTTACTGTGGACGGTTGTGAGAGGCTGAAGTCAAATGAAGGATACGGTAGCGCACGTGCTGTGGTTACAATCTAATGAGATTTCCACCATGTGGAGGCTACGAGTTAAGAGAAGCGAATGAGTTCTGCTGAAGGCCATGCACCTGTGCCGTAAAATGAGGATGCGGTTCTCTAACAGAGGAAGTTGGGCCGGGTTGAAAATAAGAGACAAACTCAGCATTAAGACACACCGGTGTCTTAACACGCGCCCGGGTGGCCGGCTAGATACCCTTGTGGGGTGGGGTCCATTTGACCCCCCAGAGATCTCGGGAACTAAGAAAGCTAGAGACACCAAATTTACAGGGTGCGTTGACCTGTACGTGAACTCACTTGGGTCAGAGCTTCAGGCTCCTAGGTCATGACCTTCGGGTCAAAAAGGTCAAACAAGGTCAAATTCCAGGTTGGTCTCCAAGGTGCACCCAGAACGTAGATAACCACAACCGTTTCTAAGCAAAATGTCACATCTCATTTAATGCATTGACCTTGTTTGACCTTTTGAAGTCAAGGTGGTTAAGTCATACAAGATTGCTTTGAGTTTTGTATTGGACCAAGCGGCAAAGATTGCGCTATGCAGCTATATTCCTAAAACCAAAATGTTGACCTAGGTCATTTCAGGTCAGTGACCTATTTCTGACCTTTAAGACGTCTATGAAGATGTGTTTATAATGCGGTTCCTGCTATCAATAACACTCGACGAAATGATCACCCAGAACACTGTCCCATACAGCAAGCCCTAGAGTAATAAAACAGGTTGGTTGTGACCTTGGTGTGACCTTCACACCTGACGCTAGGTCCATTCAATTTGCTCATTCAACTGTTGTTGCCTAAGAAAGCATCTCAGATATGTATGACTTCGTCTAACACTCCGCTGTTGGATCGGATTGAACGATTCCCCTAGAAATTGACTTCGCTGAAACCATTGCCTGCCTTTGACCTGCCATAGGTCAGCGACCTTACAAGGTACATATAAATTTTAGATGCCAAACGATCCGCTATTCAATTGTGTACAGTTATCCAAAATTTGGTGCGGCTGTGCCGCGCCGTTCGGAAACTATTCTGGAAAAACCTTCGGGGGGGGGGGGGGGTCAATTTGACCCTCTCCCCACCCGAGCGTGTGTTAATGCTGAGTTTGTTTCTTCTTGTTATGGTGGTCCTAAAGATGACACGTTTCGGAGTGCGCAGTAGACATAGCGTGGGGCCGCTGACGCCACATGTGGGTGCAGAGCATTAGCGCAGGTATGGCACCAGTGCCGCAGTGCCTGGGACCTTGATGGGATTGTAAGTTCTACATAAAAGCTTAGTTCCAGCAACTTTTGGATCAAATGGTTGAAGTAAAGATTCCAATACCACCAATAGATGCCACCATGGTGGTCGTTTTATAAAACAAAATGGAACGTTACGCACGCCGTCACGCCCCTTTCA
>NW_023596461.1:23166880-23264380 GCF_011947565.3 Pollicipes pollicipes
AGCGTCTCTATGACATCATATATCTCTGAGTGGCTTAAAAATAGGCAGCACGAAATGGCCGCAAAGTTCGCGTGCGTCTCGCTCAAAAACGAGGTGATTTCGGGCTTGACATGACATAACTCTGAACTGTAAGAAATGATTTTAAAAATGTCTATCTATCTATCTATCTCGTTTCATACACACACAAACACACAAACACACACGCACCACACACACACACACACACACACACACACACACACACACACACACACACACACACACACACAACACACACACACACACACACACACACACACACACACACACACACACACACACACACATGCACACGCACATGCACTAAATCCGAAACAGCCCCTTTAAACCGGGACCGCAAACCATTTGACACGCGCTAGCGTCTAGTGGACCTTTTCTGAGTCTACCTGGGAAACGCTGATGTGATGATTCTTTTGAGTCGCCGAGTGCCACCGAATATATTTATTTTAATCTGAGTGCGCGGCGCAATATTAGGACAGCATCATCTGGGTTTCTCCCCCCCCCCCCCCATCCAGCTGCGGCTGCATGGGAGTCAAAAGTGGTCCTCTCTTAGAAAAGGCCTTGTATCATACAAATTAAAAACGGTGTCAGAGAGAAACCATTAGATTGACATCCGCCCCTGACTGCCTATGTCATCGGTCCCTGAATGCATACGTCACTGGTGGCGCTAACCAAAAACCATAAAGAATGACCGAATGGTTTTATTCCATTTCCACACGTGAACACGTAAATATTTTGGGGGAAAGATAATCACAAGTCACATGGCATTGTACAGAAGCAGTGCTGTTGTCATGCTGCCCTACCCTCTTCCTCCCTCCTCTTTATTCGCTTTTCGCATTGCTCACCTGCGTACATTTATAACACCGCCATATGGCTCAAGCTAACCCGATGAGCAGCAGTGTTCCAGAATGTCGCTCAGAGGCCAGTGTTATAAAAATTATATCGTGAACACATGGGGCTTTTCAGATGCTCCATCTCCGCGCTTTTTAATGCTTGGAGCAAAAAAGAAAATCATCCACTCAAATCCTCCGCTATCTGGAGCTATTTTCTTCCGTCGTGTTTACTGGGATCTGCAGCGTTCATCATGCTTCGGGATGCCTATGTGGTTTTTTGGTTCCATCTCACGCGTTCTAGACGCAGAAGCATCGGCGTCAAGGAAATGCGCTGCAAACGTATTTTAGGTTTCAGCAGCATCCTATGGCTTATAGGTGAGCTTCCATTAATAAATATATGCGCTATTGTTGGATGAATTACAGCTTTACCCGCATGGCAACACCCTGTAGCTTGCAGCACGCGAAGACACAGCGGCGGGGGTCGTAGCAGTGGAATCTCTGCCTAGATGCTAGATGGAGGGGGGGGGGGGGAGGTGGCTGCTTTCAAAACCTGCTTTTATTTTTGCAGCAGCTCTTTCTTCCCCTCCCCCCCCCATTTTCTCCCGTGCTTGGGTGGTAACAGTGATCTGAAATTTAGAATCAACACCTGAAGCATTCGTGTTATTTCTAGTGACAAGGAAAAGGGGAACAAAGCAATGCTTCAGAGGGAAGGTGTTTAAACGGGTGCCTTGAATAAGTCAGTTCAGATGTTTAGACCAGACTAAACGTATTCTATGTAGGTACAGCTCAAATTGCATTTGCTTTTTGTATTTCTGGTTGTGACTGCCATGATATATTTATGAGCATTGTGTGCTTGCCCCTCTTTCTGTTAAGTCAGTGACTTATTTAGTGATAAACCGTGCTCCACCTAGCCCACCCACCTCTACAGTCCTTGGCAACAGCAATAGTTTTAATAGTTCCTTCGACAAAGTAACCTTTTGCCCGTCCTAACCCCCTGGAACACCAGGTAGCCTGTTTTACCCACGTGCTAACTAAGTTATGATACCATAACTAACGGCTGCATTCATGAGATTTGCCTTTATGTATTGAAGTGTCTTGTCCACATATGTAAAACTGTAATGCTCACATTATGGTATAAAATAGCAAAATGCCAAGCGGAGGAGTGAGGGTGGGGGCAAAAGCCACCGGAACTCAAAGTAGCTGGATCAATGCCCGCCTCCAGTTTTTTTAAAATAAAATTTCCATGCATGCAATGGCATTTAACGCGCGCCCGGCCGGAGTCTGAGACAACCGCGCCCGGCCGGGGTCTGAGACAACCGCGCCCGACCGGGGTATGAGACAACCGCGCCCGGCCGGGGTCTGAGACAACCGCGCCCGGCCGGGGTCTGAGACAACCGCGCCCGGCCGGGGTCTGAGACGACCGCGCCCGGCCGGGGTCTGAGACAACCGCGCCCGGCTGGGGTCTGAGACAACCGCGCCCGGCCGGGGTCTGAGACAGCCGCGCCCGGCCGGGGTCTGAGACAACCGCGCCCGGCCGGGGTCAGCTGACCTGCCCCCGCGGGATCTCCAACTTCCAGACGCCGTATGAGAAGAACGAAAATACCATTTTGAAGGTCTCGTCAAATCATGAAGAGTGCACCCAGAATTTTAGGCTTCAGGTCAAATGTGAGGTCACCAGTGGCCATGAAAACCCAAAAACCTTTGTTTTGACGGATGTAGTTTAAACCTATGTTAACGCGTCAAGACACATATTGAGTGCACAAAAATAAGCGTTGGACTGTGCGTGGTCCATTCCAGGTATTCTTTTCGCCCAGAAGGTTCAGGTCAGATCAAGGTCACCGTTCAAAAAACGATCTACCAGGAGCCTACAAAAACGATACTTTTCTTTACAATGAGCTTCTAAGTTTATCTCATCGGGGGTAGCTATAACGAAAAAAGTATCCCAGACACAAAACTGCCATGAGTTTCTAGGTTTATCTCATCGGGGGTGTAGCTATACGAAAAAAGTATCCCAGACACAAAACTACCATGGGCTTCTAAGTTTATCTCATCGGGTGTAGCTATACGAAAAAAAGTATCCCAGACACAAAACCATTCTTCAGGATGACCTGGAGATCATCTGAGGTCAACCATGTCTGTTGCCAGTACCATACTTTTGTGGTCAAAAATAGTGTATAGGACATCTATAGCAACTTAAAATCGAATAGCTGTGGTCTACATTATACAAGGTATCTTTAACGGTTGGTAATGCATCTGTAAAAAAACGAGAACAGGTACGTTGGTACGGGAAGTTAGACGTCATCAGCTTCACAAACACGGCAAGGCGGGCGGTTACGCGCGTCGCGCTCATTCATCTAGCTTTTCCGCCTTTAGCATCATAGGTCATTAACCTCGGATGACCCCATATTACTTTGCATGACTTGTTGCGATCTTATTATGCAGTATAACTATATCTAAAAATATTTTCAGTGGTATATTCGAATTATGCATCTAAAAGTATCTCATCAAACTGTCTACGTTGAACTCCGTATATGATTTGCAGAATGTTCACACAGAATTGGGTCGTGACCTGCGACAAGGTCAATATGCTCTGCGGTCATATGATGGTTGCGCATGTATTTAAGTACTCTTGTCCTCATACAACACTGCAAACTACACAAAATACATGCAAGCAGTAGCAGCAATACGATCGAATAGTAAAACTTGTCTGGCTTCAGGCCAATAACTTTGCATTTTCCAAGCAATCTGTGATATGCGAACTATTGGTTCTTTCACGTTTTGGTTACACCAAATTTAGAAAATGTCACACACGGCCCACAAAAAGTTATGTTTGTGAAAGTTTCTAGAGGCTGATGTCTTTGACCTGACCTGGTCTTGTCAGATCAAAATTTGAAATTTGCACAAGGGGTGCTAAACTGATAGATAAACAGGTAATGAAAACTTCGTGTCGGTGCAAGCGTTCGTATTTATCTGTGCTTTGAAAACCCTTGGGGAAGTCAACTTCCCTCGGCCAGGCGGGGTCAATGCAATGAGAACATGTTAAAGCTGTGGCTGTTTCCAATCGTTTGGTTGCTAGCTTGTTTTGCTATTGACAAAATTTAAAAATTGCTGCTGTGTATAATCCAAGAGCTCAGTCCTCGCGTTCCTCCTTCCCTCAGATATCTAGTGGTCAACCGCACGGCAATTTAATAAAAGCTTGACATTCCCACTGAGCTCCACTCCTTTCCTTACGGAACCCGGCTGCGTCCCTTTTTGCACCACTTTTGACTATTTTTTGCCGTGGGCTCCTCTGCGATATTGTGGGTCACGAATTTCTTGAGGCTGCACGTGGGACTAGAACACTAGGGCACTGGTTTTTCATGATATTTATGAAACCTTTTTTTTGCTTGACCGATGGGTTTTGGAGGTTCTAAGTTTTGCCAGATGTAAGTCCCCATCAGTTATTTGCTTACTACACAATTTTGAGCTCAAGTTTTTAGGTATCTTAACTTGATTCATGAGCCGCTTCCCCATCATTGTTGTATGTGCTTCTGTGTCCGCTCAACACATATTGGGCATGGAAACTGAATATTAAGTAGAGTGTGATAGCTGGGAGTTATTCTGGCAAGTGTATACATAAATCTAATGAGTATTCGAGTGAAATCAATGCATTCCATGACAGATGTGCTGTTTTTGGTTGCAGATGAATGACAGAACATGCTGCGTGATTTCGAGGTCCTGATGTCGTACAGGTCCGCTCGGGTCCATCAACCGGAATGAACACAAGATCATAACAAACGGCTTATATCTGAGTGTTAGTTGGCATTGCCAGGATCGAAATACTGTGTATTACTGTTTTCGTGTTGTCCTATTTTCTCAAATGCGTAACCTGGGCCTCCACTGTTTTGTTGCACTTAAATAGTTCGTGAAAGGAGAGCTAGTACACCATTTGCTGCCTACACAGCGCAATCAGAACAGATCTCTGGCATATTCAGTAAAGGTAATCAGTTTGTGTAGTTGCCGTGTCCATTACAAAGGTACGCGTTATGCATCGATAGTGGGTAGGTAGTAGTCTACCTACAAGACCATCCCAGGGTTCCTTGTCCTGTCATTCACCTGTGGAAAACGCGCTGGCTGCCGAACAGCCCGGCGTCGGCGCTAATAGCACCTTTTAGGTGCCCATGGGCCAAGTAGACAATATTGTTTCTCATCACCACAGCCGAGCGCCGCTGTCAAACCTGTCGTCGAAGCATATTTATTCAGACACACGTTAAAATTCCACTGCAGGCGAACATGTGCTGCAAAGCTACCAAAGTACAAAAGCTTTTGCCTGCACTTACAGCACCTACTGTTGTGCAGCTGTACACTAGTCTCCCTCTCTCATGGAGTTATCTGCTGTGCTCCAGTTACTTTGTTCAAGCTACTATGAGATCATCAATACAACATTTGTCTACGCAACACCATAATGCCTACCCATGCATCACCAGTCTATTCGTATCAGACATGAGTCTAAGTAATCCATGTTGGCAATCAGGTACGTGCTACATTTCTTTTTTCTGCTCCACAAACCATGAATGTTTTTGGTTTTTTTACGGAGCTCAGAATGTCTTACATCTGTGTCGTACTAGCCAGAAAACGCAAAAGTTTTGCACGCAGTGCTATATTTCCTGCGTACATCGGACCACTGTCTACCGCTCGGGGTACAAATTTGCTTGAATATGGATGTTAAGTGTTACTCAACATATAACAATAAATCACACGGGTATGCCACTTGGTTGAGGCCCAATTTGCGACAGCAAACAACTATTTGTCGTCCTCTGTGAACATAATTGACCATCATAAAAATCAAACGTGTTGCGGTTTGACAGCATCTCGTACTTCTGATAGCAATAGTTCATTTTGAGTCTAACAGCCGTCACCAGTGAAATTTTCGACGGGTGTCAGGACCGGTCATAAACTCGGTAGGCGAAGGCAACTTTATTGTTTAAGCTATTTCTTGTGGCAAAGACGGGGTCATAGCCTTTTTGTAAAACTGGCCTCATATATAGAGGTTTTTGAAAACATGCACCATATACATTGACCCGAGTGTGTGTTGCTCATACACCATATCCGAGTTGCATTTAGAGAATCGAATTCAAATTTATAAATAAAAATCAAATTTGCCAGAAGCCAAATTTGAAAACATTTTATTTTGGACCACTTTCCCTGTCGCGCAAACATGACATCTAATCCAGAGAAAATATTTCCATTCGGCTAAGACCGAACTAACGCGCTGGTGAAAGTGGGGGATCAATGAGTGCTGCGGCACGCAATGCACTCGTGCAGAACCACGGATTTTGCGCCTGGCGTTTTTTTTCAGGATTTATGTCAGATCTCGGCAGTCTGGGCAAATAACGACATGACACCAACAACATGATGTAGGTAGCATGGTCCGTCTGCAAACCATTCGGTAGTCTAACACCGTCCAATCCACAGCAACGCCAGTCATTGATTGCAAAGTGAACAATGCCACGTTTTTTTTCGAAATCGATCTCGAGATGCAACACGCTGCCATTCAAACTCACTGAGGCGTAAACGTAAAATGGCACCGGTGTGAAAGTCCAATTCAAAGGGCTTTACTTAATTCCCCAACTTATCAATTGAGTCAATTAAACGTGCCGGGCTGCATACTCGTGGATTTCGATGGGGCAAAAAGCCGCACCTCCCACACACACCTGCCTGCTACAAACTACAAACTGCTATCGCTGTTGTGTGGCTACAAACTTGCTATCGCTGCGCATGACACTCGTGAGCCAGGTGAGCCTGAGGGCCTTGCTTGTTTGCTTCAAACATACGCTGGCATGGGACCAGTGACCGAATTACTCGCATGAACGATAACTTGCGCCCCTCGGCGGCACACAGAGGCGGCCGGGCAGCGGTACTCTACCACATGCCGAGCGGTGTCTCTCACTAATGAGTTGCCTGTGGATGTTCCGAACGATTGAATTCGGCAGTTTTTAGCGCGCTGACAGGTACTTTCTTGTGTGATGGTGTTGAGTAGATCAGCTGATGTCAAATGCAAATACAAATACAATGCTATGCACCTGTTTCACCGGCCTTCCATCGCCGTGAATTAGCTTTGGCAGTTGCGTGGGGTGTGCCGAAGGTCATCCGTGGGTGCGGGTTTAATCCATACGGGCGTTTGCATGCTCTCGGCAGCCAGCGCTTATGACAATACGGAACCACAATAACTCGACCAAGATAACAGTGCGCGATCTTAATGGCACACGTACGTGTTCCTGTGAGCAAATGGCCATGCACTGTCGAAAGCAATACATAATTTTGCCAACTGTCCGTCTAACTACAATAATAATTGTTTCCCGGATCTCGTGAATGTGTCCTAACAGATTAAGCATGGACCGGCCATGTTTCGTACGTGGTAGCTTGTAGAGAGCCTCTCGCTGGCCGGAGAAATATTGCCATGATATATTTTCAGTTCACGCGAACACTAAAGGCCAGTTTCATTAGAAAATCATCGCGCATGAATGGGATTTTTTCAAATTATCTCCATCCTCCACCGAGTTTATAAGGCTCGGAGCAAAAAAAAGTTATCCTCCACGAGAATCGCCCGCTATCGGGAGCTACTTTTTCCATCAAGTCTTATAAAGAAAATGTGTGGCGAGAAGCGCAATGGTAAATGCGCACTTATTGCAAAAAATGGCCCTTAAAAAATTCCACCTAACTTTCGAGTTTTTTCAAAAACAGGACCGACGTACCTTTGCCAGAATGCGCCCTAATTAGATTGCAATGGCCCAGAAACCCAGCTACAATGGGCTATTCATTAGGACCTGCAGCGTTCGTCACGCTTCGGGATGCCCATAGAGTGCTTTGAATTTATCTCATGCGTGTATAAAGCAGATGCATATGTGTCAAGGGAATTTGCAGGAAATAGTGTCCAGGACTAAATAGCATGTGATAAATTTCAGGTAAGCCCTGATTGTTGCTTAAAGCACGCTAGGTCTATTTCATTGCTTGTGGCGTTGCAAAATTTCTGACAGTTTACGGGGTATTCATTGCGCGCGTTTTGACTTCAAAACGTGTTTCATAGCTGTTCTGGTTTGGAGCGACGGCGGTTTCTTCAGAAACACTGCATGGCGATCTACAGCCGGCGGAGATATATATCATATCATATCTTAACACACACCACACAGAGAGAGAGAGAGAGAGAGAGAGAGAGAGAGAGAGAGAGAGAGAGAGAGAGGAGAGAGAGAGAGAGAGAGCGAAGAGAGAGAGAGAGAGAGAGAGAGAGAGAGAGAGAGAGAGAGGAGAGAGGAGAGAGAGAGAGAGAGAGAGAGAGAGAGAGAGAGAGAGGAGGAGAGAGAGAGAGAGAGAGAGAGAGAGAGAGAGAGAGAGAGAGAGAGAGAGAGAGAGAGAGAGAGGAGGAGAGAGAGAGAGAGAGAGAGAGAGAGAGAGAGAGAGAGAGAGAGAGAGAGAGAGAGAGAGAGAGAGAGAGAGAGAGAGATATATATATATATATATATATATATATATCATAAGTAAAGGCTTATAACATGCAATGATATGCATTATTGTACCCTTAAAGTAAACAACAAAAAAACACGTAGTCAGATTTTGTGACGCCACAACGCTAGACCTGGTATGTATGTTTTAATGCTAAATATTGCGATTTTCTGGAAAATTGGACCGTTAGTCTGGAAGAACAGGGTTATTCAATGACTCAACAGCATGAAAACTAACATCAATCGTGAGATTTCGTTGCGACCAGTGCACTGGTGTTGCTCTATCCCCTTTCATCACGCGCTATCGTCCGTTTTTTTTCGAGGAATAAGGCTATTGCTGCTGTCTTATACGAGCGCTATCCTCATTTTTTTTCGGAACGCCAGGGAGGGCGGGGAACACGCTGTCCCCGCACCCATCAGTCCGTAAAAAACGTTAGATCAGGACGAGAGATCAAATGAGACACTCATTTGACAGGGACACTGAGACACTCATTTGACACCCCATTTTAAAAGATTAAGAGAGTATGAATGCTTATTTGCGGTCGTTTCTTTGCAGAGGCGCCTATGCCTCTAAAAGCAAAATTAGGGTGTTATCAAAGACTTGTGTCAGATCTCGGACGCCCCAGCGGTTACAGAAGCTGGTTAAAGTCGCATGTCGAGCTTACTGTGGGTTTTATCATTCCATTCCCCCTCCCCCCCCCCCCCCCCCCCATCAACCGGCAAATCGTTCACATTCGGATTTGAAGTCAAATGCCTGGTTTCGTCGCCAGGCCCGGAAGGTATATAGGTGGATAAAAAAAACTCCATTTTATTAAAGCTTGCGTAAGTGTTTACCGGGAATCGTCGAACTTTTAAAGCAGAGCACCGTTCGGGGGTGCTCGAGCGCTTCGAGATTGCTCGAGTGCTTCAGTGCAGTGCTTCAGTATAGGACCAGGCGAGGGTGTTCCTGATGTCTGAGGACCATGGAGGAGGCCGTTCAGCTTTCACTCCATTGACCTTGGGACCGTCAAGGGCGGCGCTGGCTGCGACGCAAAATGATGGGCATAACAAGATTGCACCAGACACACTCATTTGTCCTTGATATAACCACCCTCCTGGTAATTTTCGGAACGTTGGCTGTCGCGACAGAAACCAGTGGTTGACTCTTCAGCGATTAGAAATATCTCCAGAAAACGTTTGAGCGATTTTGCAGGTGACGGGTTATGTGGAAAGGTAAAAGTGCTTTTAAGTTTTACCCATTTTCGTTCAAAACACTCGAGGTGTTCCCAGATCTCTAAACAAGACCCTGGCGTTCCCTCATCTCCAAACATTTCGTGTGCATCCGGTGAGAAAAAAAAAATTGTTGTTGGTTTGAAATTCCGCGCAGCCCATACATAGGGACGCACGCGTATCGCATGATGCCCTCCTCTCCGCTCCGCCCGCCCCCAGTTACCAAAGCTGTCACACGCATTAATGCACGCGCGAATCAATGTTGCTGGTAAAGACTGGATGCACGCGTACAAATAAAAGGATCGAGAACGAATACTTTTGTTTTCCTTGCAACGTTCAACAATACACGCATCTGCGGCGCGCAAAACTAGATTTGCATTGGAAAAACTTGTATGCTTTCCCCCATTCTCAGTTCCTGTCGCCAAATCCTACACACGGCTATCTCTACAAAGACGTGTCACAATAGGCATTTATTGGCTTTAAGTTGCATGGAGCATGCTGGTAGTTCAGACGCTTCGAAGAAAAGCTCTCAATTGACAATGCGAGCAGTCTTCCACATCCGTGCACGCGGCAGGAAAGGGGTAATGAAACAACAACAGCGTGTGCTGGGATACTGATCATTAGTTTACCGATAGCCTCCGCTGAAGTCCGCTTCAAAATGCGCAGTATCACCCCAGGATCGAGAGCTTTAACATAGCAATGCGCCATAATCTGGGAGGAAACCGGACGCCTGCGGTGCGAGCGATACTCACTTGCTCACCATCCGTTCGCCTTTCATCAATGCCAGATCAATGCACTTGAAAAGGGGAGCTTTCGCTCGCACTGGTGGCAGAACATGCAAGAGATCACGTGATGAGTATTCGCTTGTTACAGCCCGTGGTGCCCTGTTACTGGTGACGCGGTGATATGATGCCTCATTTGGTGATTGCATCAGACTCTTGTCTGGGAGATCGGGCTATATTCCGCTGGGGGTATCGCATCGTATATCGTATGTCGTAATCGCATTCAATGTGATAACTTTTTTTGGCAACGGTGTGCGTCACAATCAAAATCTCATCAGACACTCCCAGAATTGCCGCGGAATTCCGGAGCTAAAGAAATGTCATAACAACGGCATATTTCAACAGGGCTTGCCACACAATTTGATTGTGAGCCATGAATTTCGACTCATCTCGTTTTCAGCGTGCAGCACGCCGCAAGCCTGCAGAGAAGCCTTTTGGGAGACACGCGTAACGTAATCCATGTTGGCGGCTTGATGCTGAAGCCTTGACGTTCAGCTGAAGCGTGTCTAAGTAGGCCGTCAATATTTTTAACTCATTCCCAGAATGAGCCAGAAGGTCAGAAGGATTTGTCCGTTATGCGGTGACTCTTTCGAAAAGATAGAAATTGCTTCGAATTTGCTTCGCCTCTCCCCTCAACGGTTTTAAAATACGTTATGACCTATTGAATAAAGCCTCAATTCCCCGTCCCCCCTCCACACACACGCTTTTCTGAAATCCGCCTCTGTCACTTTTGCATGCGGCATACGTGATATAAGTGTTATTAGCCCGGATGCGAAAACCATGCTATAGGTACTTTCAACCAAATATCAGCCAAACGTAGTAAAAACAAATCATACACCACACATTCACATATTCCGAACACGCGATTTGTCCTGCCATCGCTTTCAAAACGTATTCCTGGATCCAGCTCTGGATAATGCAATGGTGCTTCAATTTCATCAGGTCACGTTTAACTGTCTTTTTTTTAATTTTTAAAAAGCTCACTCAGTATGGAACTCAAGCTCCAACAGAAGATTTAGCTAAAAACCTGAGTGGGCCATTAACACACAACCATATATCTATGACATATATAGGGTCCTCAGTCTGTGACATCACAAAGGTCTGGTAACCATACGAGAAACGAAAATGGGCGAGGAAAGAAATTCAATTTTTGGTGACGTTGCTCTGCTGCTGCCCGGCCGCGACAAAACGACGATTAAAATATTGGGCCAAGCAAGCAAGAAATCGTTTCCGAGTCCGATGCGTAGAGGCTCACGGCCTACCCTACCTAGCGAAACAATTTTGCCAGAAGCTTGCTGGATCACTAATACCAGTTCGGCAAACTTTGAACAAAGATAAATCAAGATGAGGTTGCCTTAAGCCCAACGGCAAATTACATTTTGGTACTTAAACTTTGACAGCGTATTGGTTAATAGCGTTACAAAGGACAAAGGGCAAAAGTAACAGCCCTCGAGGCGTTGCGATTCGTTGGAACTGAAGATTACATCTCGAACACGAATTTTTGTTCAGCGGCCCCGGTATCTTAAAGGAGCAATCAAAAGGCGCCATAGTAAGAACTTGATAGCGTTTTGTTCCTCTCCCAATGTCAAATATTGAATGAAGGTCCCGTAGTTTTGCCTCAAGGAGACAGTCGTCTTATGAACAGCTTCCTTATGGCCCATGGTACCATTCACGGTTAACACGCCCCCGGGCGGCCGGCTAGATACCCTTTGCATGGGTAGGCGGGTCAATAAACAAAATTTTATCCCCGGTCATTTCAGGTCAGTGACCTGTTCTGACCTTTAAGGAGTCCATGGAAGATGTCTTATGCGGTTCCTTCTATCAATAAATCAAAGTGAGCATCAGAAACTATCTCATACAGGAAGCCCTAGAGTAATAAAACAGGTCGGTTTTGACCTTGGTCCGATCTTTGTACCTGACCCCAGGTCAACATAATTTACTAATTTTATATTTATGGTGCCTAAGAAGGCGTTTCAGAGATGTATGGCTTCGTCAAACACTCCGTTGGTGCAAAAGATTGAACGATTCCCAAGAAATTGACCTCGCTGAAACCATGGCCTGACTTTGACCTGCCATAGGTACGCGACCTTACAAGGTACATCTAAATTCATGATGGCAAACGATCCGTTATTCCATTGTCTACAACTCTGCAAAATTTTGTGCGGTTGCGCCGTGCCGTTCGGAGACCATTGTGCAAAAACCTTGGCGGGGGGGGGGGGGGGCAATTTGACCGTTCCCCCAGCCGAGCGCGTGTTAAGACATCATGTAATCGCCATAACAGCACCATTGCTGTCACAGCACACCCACAATCACCTGTATGGAGTTGAGCTGCTCCTGTATCCGTTTGCAGCAGGGATGAAGAGCCTGAAGCGTGCGTGGCGTGGTCGCGAGTGAAGTGTTCTGCGCCCGCGTCGGTGCGATTGCCTGGTGGCGTGGTCGCGAGTGTGGTGCGCTGCGCCCGCGTCGGTGCCCTAGCCTGGTGGCGTGGTGGCGACATAAGTACGCTGCACCTGCGTTGGTGCCGTAGCTCGGTTGCGTGGTCACGACTAAAGTACGATGCGCCCACGTCGGTGCCGTAGCGCGGTCGCGACTAAGTACGATGCGCTCGCGTCAAAACGGTAGCTCATTGGCGTGGTGGCGACTGAAGTACGCAGCGCTCGGGTCGGCACGATAGCTCGGCGGTGTGGTGACAGCTGAGGTACACCGCGACCGCGTTGGTGCCGTAGCTCGATGGCGTAGTCCCGACCGAAGTACACCGCGCCCTTTTCAGCGCCACAGATCGCGGATTACGAATCGCAGGCATCGCGGGTCGCCAGCCAGCGATTCCAGTGAAAATTGGAATCATTGGTTGAGTCTTACTTGAGAATTTGAGTCAAAGACCCAAAACATCCCAAGAAACGGAAAAAAGATAAATCTAAGAAAATGGTGAAGTCTGCGGTAGGAAAAAGCTGAGCAACGCAGCATTTGTTTCATGAAAACTGTGTCCTTCACACTTATGCGAGCACATACATCACATATACGTCTGCGTAGATATTGACACGACCGCCAGCCGCCAACAGTCACCACCGAATCTTACGCGTTACAAAATTTTCTTAAGATTCTAAGCAAAAAAAACTACAATATATTTTTCTGTATTTTGGTATTTTTGAAATATCTTACTCATTACGAATTTTTCTAAAAATTCTAAACAAGAGGAGATACCATGCATTTTTGAAATTACCTTGAGTTGAATATTTATTTCATTAAAAAAACTAAAATATAGAAGGAACATTGATGTTTGTAACGGCTTAGCGCTCAGCAATTTTGCCATTGATCCCATTGTTTTTACGACCCGGCTGTTTATGAAATGATAATGCTTAGAAACAGTGTTCACAGACATTCGTGATATTTAGGCTATCATGCAGCAGCATGCTCGCATGGATTCGCAACGCAAAATGTCTCCTCACCTTCCAATATGCATTAGGTCCAGTTGCATTCAAGATAGTTATACCCATTTTGCCGTATTCATAGCCATCGTTGAAAGGTTGTGGTCACGATTGGAAACAATGCTCGGTGAAAACGGCAAACTGCCCTCCCAATCTTGCAATGGCATCCTGATGACGGGCCGCAAAACTGTCCGCAACGTTAATGCTGATGCACCGGCAAAAACCAGCTACATCACGGCGCCGCGCCACGGTCCGCTACGACACGCCACCTACGCCGTCGACTTGGCGTTGGTTTCCCACCTGAGCTGCGCCTAAAATGACAGGACCACCACGAAGCAGTACCAGTAGAAGGCGACCACGGCCAGCGAGGCGGCCAGCAGCGCGCCCGTGAGCAGCGGGTCACCGCGCGGGCCGCCGCAGGCGAGCGCGGCCGCCGCAGGCGAGCGCGGACCGCGTGCCATCCGACGCGCCACCGCCACCAGCTCGGTGCTCGCAGCCTCTGCCGGCGTGCTGGTACACGGTGAGCACGGCGCCGGCCGTACTCGCCAGGAACACGGCGCCGTGCCAGACGAGCCAGATCAGCGCCAGCGGTTGGCGGCGGCGCAGGGCGCCCACCGCCAGCGCCCCGTTACAGGCGACCGTGATCAGCACGAGCACGCCGGCGACCAGTAGCAGGGCGCGCAGCGGGTGGAGTGCAAGCACGCGTAGCTCGTTGGGGACCGGCGGCGCCTCGGCGGACCGCTCCCAGCGCGCCTCTTCCACCGTGGAGACGATGTCACGTGACGCTGGAAAGCCGGGGAGGTCGGTAGGAGGCGACACCCCGGGGAGGCCAGCAGGGTCTTGTGCAGGCGGCCGGCCTGCCAGTCCAGCAGCCGCCGCGCGGCCAGTGGCGTCGCGCGGCCGTGTTGCGTACGGTTCGGGACGCTGGACGGAAGACACGTCAGCTCCGTCATAGGTGACGGATATAGCATCTCCCACGCCAAACGCCACAGGATCTGTGTCGAATATAGCAGGCTTTTGTCTCAAGGTCGGCTGGATCGCTGAATCGGCTGTGCCAACGCGCACAGACGGGAGAAGTGCAGGTTTCCGTGACACAGCGTGGAACGTATCCGCGTCCTTACCGGAAAAGCGCCCCCGCAGTACCCCTGTCCGGTTCGCAGCGAACTTGAGTGCAATGCCGGTCGGATTTCCCCGGGATCACCTTTATGCGCGAGTGAAACAGGCCGGCAGGCGCGGCGGAAGGGTGCCGAGCTGACACTAAAGCGATGCGAGCATCCTCTTGTGCGGCAGTCTTTGATTCCGATGCGTTGCTGGCGTTGCCTGCAGGCGCAAGCTGGTGGCTGGAGGGGCTTTCCCACTTGCGTCCATCTCCAGTAAGCCACTGCCGCCCCCACACGTTGCTGGCGTTGCCTGCAGGCGCAGGCTGGTGGCTGGAGAGGCTTGCCCACTTGCGTCCATCTCCAGTAAGCCACTGCCGCCCCCGCACGTGAGCCTTCGTCACGGGCCGCCGCGCAGCAGTCGCCAAGTCTGTAACGTTCCATGGCGGAGCAGCGTGTCTCGCTTCATCTCCGAGTCCACTGCTCACGGCTGAGTCCTGTTTGTTCTCTGTCCGAACCCGGGCCGACTCTTTCCCCTCGCGGGACGGGACTTCCAAGCCCAGGAAAGCCGGCCGCCAAAACCTCCGGTTGTGCTGGTCCGGATTCCACAACATTGACGTGTAGCCGTTTTCTGATGATCTTGTCCCCGCCGTTTTAGCGTGGGCGCATTGTTCTGGCGTCATGCTAACTCTGTCGTGCACTTTTGGGCTTGCAGAGGCGTATGGCGTTCCTCTGTTGGGTGTCGACAGTGCCTGGTCTTCGTAACAATAAGCGAATGCTCCTTACACAGGAGCAGACAGCGACGGCTTGCTTTTTCTGACAGTCAGCGGACCCTGAGACACAGTAGCGCTCCACCAATGAGCCTCCGCCAGCATCCGCGATGGTGCCCTAGATTCACCGAAGCGTTCTGCGCCGTCTCCGGAACCACCACCGCCGTCGACGCCGAGCGACCACCGTGCACTCAAACGGACGTCACGGTTGCCATTTCGCTTTCCGGGCAGTGGTGCAATGGTGCACTGCTTGCAGACCAGCGGCGGGTGGCGGCAGCGTGACGGCGTGATCCTGGGCGGCGGGCAAGACACGTGCGCCGCGTGTCATGCCGAAATGGGACCGCGGCCGGCGGCGACAATGACTCATTAGTCGTTAGCCGCGCCACGGTTCGGCGACTGCTGGAGGAGGTCACGGTCGCCGCCGCGGTCCGCTGCAGGGGCGCCTGAAAGGCGCCCCTGGCGCCTTTTGAAAGGCGCCGTGATACACGGTCAGCGGGTCAGAGCACTGTCTGTGGTGTGGTCTGTCGCCAGCCAATAGCAGGTGACGGTGCGTAGCATATGTGCGACCTATGCGTAGCCTACAAAAGGGCAACTTCCTCCCTCCTATTGTTGGGAAAACACGACTGCCATTATCCAATACGGGGTTTCACTGACTTCAGATTGTTGGCGCTCATCGAGTCTTAGTGGAATTGCCATCGCGTCTGCATAAACGACGACACTGCGGTGTACATGTCTTGAGCTGGTAGTGATGTTATAGGAATGTGTGTGCCTGTCGTAGCGCGCTCTGTTGCCGCGTCAACAAGATCATTTTCGCAGATCCCCACGTGACTTGGGATCCAACACAGTACGACCGTTTTCCTGCTCGCTCCAGTGAGCTAAGACGCGATTGAATATCTTGGACCAGTGGATTCGACGAGGAGAAGCCACCAACAGCCAGGAGGCTGCTCGGTAAAAATCAAATGCAAATTGCTATCGTCCACTTCAATAAAGCAGAGAGCTTGGCTGATGGCTATAAGCTCGGAAGTGAAGACCGACGCGTGTGCAGGCAGTGTGAATGGCCGTGTTGTGAAACCACACACAAATGCGCACCCTTCACCTGCATCCGTCTTCGAATCATCCGTATAAGTCACCACGCATCCGTCAAACGAGGGCGCGTGCTCTAAGGCTGCGTCTTTATGTTCGGTCATAAGAACGCGTTGCTGCTGCATGTTTGATAGCGAAGCATCCGCTATTGGCGATGCTGGTTACCAGGGAGCAGACTTCATGAGCTTAGGTCTGATGATACGCGGTAGGTCGACGCCGCTCACGTCTACAAGTTCTCGCATCCGCACACAAAAGTGGTGACCGTTGCGGTAAAAATAGCCTTCATAAGCTACGCAAAAACACTGCTGTGGGATGATCTAGGAACCGCGCCAGCTTGCACGCTGTTTGCAGTCCCAGCATCTGCCTTCGCAATGCTAGTGGGGGCTCGTGAGCCTTCACCAGAAGATTATCTATGGGCGATGTTCGAAAAGCCGCTATGGCGATACGTAGTGCGGCGTGGTGCACCGTGTTCAAAGTGCGTTTGATGAGGCCAGATGTACCGTCGTAGATAAAACGGCCGTTGTCAAGTTTTGAACTGATCAGGGAACGGTACAGGAGTGGGTGCGTCCTCCTATCAGCACCGTATGATGTACGTCCCACGCACCTTAGGATGTTAAAGGATTTTAACGTTTGCCGCGAAGATTCCTTATGTGCTCCCGGTATGTTAGGCGTCGGTCAAATCGTATACCGATAAATGTCACGATATTCTCAATGGCAACGTGTTGTCCATAAACCCTGATCCACATTTCAAGACGGTGGCGGCGACGACGACGGGGGGTGAACTGCAGTTGTCTTCTATGTGGAGAACTGGAACCCGTTGAGCACACTCCACTTCTCCAGATGTGTTACAGCCAGCTGCAGCTGTCGCTCCATCTTGCGAGTGGTCGATGAGCTACACCAAATAACGCTGAGGTCGAGAACCACGAACAATGCCATCACGGTACCGAACCCGAATCGGAAAATGGTCACTTCCGATGGAGTTCTCTGGAGCATCCCAAGTGAAATGTGGTACCAACTGCGGACTACAAATGCTCATGTCTAGTACTGACGATTATCCTGATGGCAATATAAACGGTGTCATTGATCCTTTATTTAAAACACATAAGCATTCGTCACGCACGAAAACGTCATATAACTTACCCCGAGTGTTTGTGGCAGCACATCCCCACACAGCATGACGTACATTAAAATCGCCTAAAACCAGCAGAGGGGGAGGAAGTTGAGAGACTAATTCTTGTAGTTGTCCAGATGGAAACGCAGCCCCAGGTGGTAACTACAGAGGACAGACAGTTATGGTGCGGCGGTTATAACTCACTGTTGCTGCCAAGGCTTGCAAGTCTGTTCTTAACACCAGACGCTGTGTAGGTACGCTTTAGTGTATAGCTAACAGGACGCCACCGTAAGCAACGGTGTCCGTTGGCATGTCAATGTGGAAGGTAATGTACCCTTTCATGCTGAAGGCCGCATCAGGCGCCAACTTTGTCCCCTGGAGACACACGGCTACCGGGCAGTGCGCACTTAAAATTGTCTGGAAGTCCTGGGTGCTTGCCCTTATACTTCCACAGTTCCACTGTCAGGCTGACCAAATGATGGGGCTTGAAAAAAACCGTTATGTTCTAAAAAAAACTCAGAAGCGCTAGATGCCGGCCCAGGTTCCTGGTCCTGTCTTCAGAACCCATTCCCAGAGAGACCAGGCTGATGCTAGGGCGGATCGGGGGGCTACCGTCAACTGTTGGCGAAATCGGCCCCGACGGACCACACTTTTCCGGGCGTCCCGTTCTGAACGGGGCCGACGCCGGCAATGTCGTGGTCCTTGGTGGCGGTAGTGACGAAAGACCCATAGGCCGGTCTCTCCGCGGTCGGAGGGGCCTGCGGAAGCTTCCGCACGCTCGCGGAGCGGCGGGAGGGCCTCCCCCGCTGGAGCGGTCACCTGGTTCGCTTCGGGCAGCTGGTTGGCTTCCTTGGCACGTTCCTAGCCTGCCAGGCGTGCCCGCTTCGCCTCACGGACGCGCCTATATGCCTCGTGGCGCTCTAGCATCACGCGCAAACGTTCGCGAGTACACGCTCGTCAAAGTTGCTTTAGTTGTCGAGTTGGCAGACAGATTGGCAGCCGACAGCGTCAGGTTACCCCGGTCATGACGAACTACCATTCATTCACCGTCCCCTGCCACCGACGGCGAACCCCCCGCGGGGGGCGAGCAGGCTGGCAGCACAGTCTCCTTCGACCGCTCCAGCAAGGAAGGGTGAGCCAGGGCTACCAGATTGGAGTCCAGCACCCGGTTCGTCGATACAACCGAGGGACCAAAAGACTTCAAGAGCCCAACAAACTGCGCAGCGGTCAGTGCAGGTCGAGCGTGAGGTGGAGATCTCACTTTTTCGGCGTATGATATTCGAGGGCGGCTCTCGTCGTACAGTGTTCTGGCCTTGCGAAGAGATAATGCGAGAGGTCTTAACCGAGACCAGTTTTTTTACCTACGTTGGGCACGTGCTGTCGTAAATCATGTGCGGAGCCTGGTCTTTGTTAAAATTCACGCAATAAGCTATCTCTGAATCGCATAATTCAGTTGTGACCTCGGAAGGGGCACATTTCCCATAAACGCACTTGTTGCGGCAGAACTGTTTGGTATGACCAAATCGCTGGCAGTGGAAGCATCGCATGGGGTTCGGCATGAAAAGGCGCACCTTGACACGTGCGTATCCAACGCGTATTTCAGAAGGCAGATCCGGGCAATTGAAGATCAAGATGATGTTATTCGTCGGCAGTTGCTCACTGCTTTTTCTATTGGAGGTCCTGCGTGCAGCAGTCATGCCGAACACAGACAACTCGTCACTGATCTCTTCTTCACTAACGTCACGCAAGTCGAAACAGTTGATTATTCCCCTGGAGGCATTTTTTGTCAGGTGTGGTGTTACTCAGATAAGCACAGAAACGTCTCCTTTAGCATCCCTGTCCAGAACGCAGCACGGGAATTCGGCTGCAGACCTCGCACGCTGTTTTCCGCTGTTTTCTGTCATCGACGTGGTCCTTCCCCCGTTCGGGGGTCAGGTGGCTTTTTGGTTATAAGACGCCATGCAAGTTTCCGTGAAGTTTCGGCACTGAGGCTCCCCATCCACCACGGATCCCAACTGGGGGACGGTCCAACACACTCTCGGGAGGTGATCGCCGCCAGGGCTACCTCGGTGATATACGAGACGAACGATGCCTGCGATACGGCCAGGTGTGACCGGGGAGACCGCTCCCCATCCTGACTGTGGTTCAGCGTCGCTGCCCCCTCAGCCACCAGGATCCAGTCAACTCGGGGACCCGGGCGGGGGGAGGGGGGGGGGGGGGCTCGGAGACCCGATAAAAAGACCATTAGAAGTGATGAGTGAGACGGATCCGGGGGAGCGGGTAATGGGAAGGGAGCTGGTGGGACAAGGGGCAGGAGCTCACCTACCGGCAGGGTCGCTACGACCTGAGAGAACAGCTGGCACTGTCCACCCAATACCGGAGCTGGGACTCGACGGGGCGCTAGTCCCCTACACCGGCCGAAGCCTGTGCCCCTGCGGGGCCGAATTTTTGACAAGAGTGCGTAGCCGTAGACAAATCGACGCAGAAGCCGAACTAAAGAATATATTTGACATCTGTAAGCTGAAGATGTAAGCCAGTTGATTCATCATCCACATGCCTTGTCGTATTGTTCCAATACTACACATTGAAATATTAACATGTCAAAGAACAAAAATCGTTACAAAAAGTAAACTCAACATTTTTGGACTCAGACTCACCTATGAAGACATGAAAAAGGTATCCCAGATGCAACCATAAGGGATGCCTGTACCAGGTTCCAAGCAATTATCTGTAACAATGACTGAGCTATGGCTTGAGATGCATCCAGCGCTTGTTGCCCGTACCCAAGTGCCGGGCCCGTGGCGGCGAACCGCGGGGCTCAGGTCTGCTGCAGCGGCGCGCTGATGGCGCCGCCGAAGCCATTTTTCAGTTTCACACAAACCCACGGCCACCTGACTGGTGACGTCATTAAAGGGTATCAGGTTGCGCTATCGGCAGGACTGAACCATCGAAAACAACGCGAAAATCAATCAAACCGCTTATGCACCACCGAGGTCATCCATTTCAACTTGACCCTTGACAGTCTATGAACAAATAATAGCTCTTGTTCACGTATCTGATACTCGTAATGATGGATGAGCTCATGCACTCCGTGTCTAAATACTTAGATATGACGAAAATAAATAAACCAAAATATACACATAGACCAAGGTTTTAGCTCTCATTCGCGCGGCACGTGACCTTCGTTCTAAGCCTTGTGCGGAGCGTGTAATATTGGACACCTTTCTAAGCAGCATGTTTGATGAGCGTGCAATTATTTTACACGAGATACGCTTCTAAATGAAATGCCGTATGAGAGCGGCCATACATTCCAAAGTAACGTCTTTATCATTTGACCTCGACCTGTGATCTTAATTATCACTTAAATTTAAGTTATTTGTGTAGCCTAAGACCGCACGCCACGGCTCAATCGATTCCGCTTTGAATTTTCTTTAAAAATTCGGCCCGGTCGTTCTTGAGATAAGCATGGGTGGGGGGCCAAATCTGTTTCCCTCCGGTCAGTGGTGTGCCACTGAGGAGCCCCCGGGCAATGCCGGGTTATGGTCCGGGACGCACAATGGCCCAAAACACGTCCGAATGTTCGGCGCTGATATGTCACACATGCGACACGCGAACTAACCACGCCAGCTATGCTATTTGAAGATGTAAATCCAGCTGCACGAAAAAAAACGGATGTAAACTCTGGTACAATGGCCTGCTGTTTCAACGGAATCGTTTTCGCCCCGCTTAGCTACGGCCGTGGCCGCCACGTGCCCATCCTTTCCACACAGGGTGTCCGCATTGCTGAGCTATCAGCTGGGTTTTGACACGCGCTCTGGCGATTTTCATCAGCATGCGAATTTCGCGCTACCCGTGTTAAATCAAAAGAGCGCGTTTGCGTGCACCGCCGGCGCCACGTCGGTCCGATCTCGCCAAAAATTTGACATAATGATGGGTTCCCGCTAGCCTGGCTGCAAGCCAAATTTCACGAGGCCAGCTCGTAACGGTGCCGAGCGATGAACGCATGTATGCATGACTGAGGGGCAAACATTCTTAAAATGATGATAAAGATGTAGCCTGGACGCGACATTTTACCTGTCAACATACTGTTCAAGGTCAGATCACCGACTGAGACGTCACCCATGTGATCTTCCCATGCTCCGGGATACCACCAACGTATGGAGTGGGCAGCCAGCTTTCAGATGATATCTATATCAACCACGTTGTGTTGTGATACCATTCGTTAACGCTTAGCCGGACGATCGGGCCGAGAGGGCCGCCGCCCGCAGCGTCAGCATCCTGTGTACAGTTATACTAACGCACACCAACAAATCGTACTTAATGCCATGCAACCGCGCACCAGCAAGACAACCCCGCCGCCGACCGCGCCCGGCTCTGTGCACCGGCCACTCTTCTACCGAAAGCCGCCATTTGAACTGTGCCAGTCTCCTCCCGAAGGCTGTCATGTTAACTGGACCAATGTTCTCCCAAAAGCCGCCGTGGCAACAACAGTGAACTTCAGCTCTGCCTGTCTGACTCAAAATAAGCATCAAGAGGAATGATCTTTGGGAAAGGCGCAGGCGCACGACATCATACATGCACCAACGATGTTTGAAGTTCATGACATGATCACACTATTAGACTCGAAGATCATGACAGGACCACACTATCCACCTCGGGCACACACCACAAAGATCAAACTACGACAACTGCATGGCATCACTCAGACAATGCGCAAGAATTTCCAGCCTTTAAAAATGATGGCTTTTCCAAAGGTCATAAATGCAACAAAAGCCACAGGGTTCGGAGGTCACGGGATGTAAGACAGAACCGGAAGTAGCGATCATAATTTCCGTGCAAAAAAAAACATTTCTTCGCCTTTTACTGATGTGATTGTTTCATCAGATCTACATTATCATGGTGCATCTATTTTCTGACCCAGCTTTCCAGAAAAAAAATCGGTGGCCATGTGACCTAGATAACTAGAAATCGCATGGATGTCGTGTGGGATAAAAACATTCAAGTGCCAAATGTAATCGAAATCGGAGAGGTCATAGAGGACACGCCTCGGTGCTTTGTCGTGGAACAGCTTATGCCAGGACTCACACACCAATCACCCTCATCCATTAGACCTGACATTGCGTCATGCGTCACATATATCTATGTCTGCTCTGAGCTATCTGTAATTTTCCGGGGGCTGTTCCACGCCGTCTTCCTCACTGTCGTAGCATTAGTTGCTGGGATGGTGCGAGAGGTTCATGCGGTGTTGATTTGCCGCTCATGAGCTGGAAAAACGTTACGTTCATCATCGCTCAGCGCTTGCCGATCTGATGCAATTTGACAGGAACTTTTCGATATTATTTGCCCCGTGGACCCACCCTGCTTAGTTTTCGACATCTTATGGGAAGAGGCGGGATCTGAGGCACCCTTCGTGAGGCGACCGTAAAACCCGAGGGCGAGGGTTAATATTGAGTATTGTGCGACTCAATCTCAGCAGATCGAGATCGTGAGGCTGCCATCTAGCCTGCAGCGACTTTGCCCGAGGCAGTTACTTCGTAGCAGTTACTTTTGCTGTCCCTTACCTTAGGACCCCACATGTTGAAAAGGCAATCAAAGTAAGATGGGCCGTCGCACGATATCGCAATACGTGCCGCGGGTGCGAATCTGCCGTACCCCATCAGCGGCCTGGTGCTACGTCTCATCAGGCAGTCCTGCGGCGCAGTGTCAGCGGTGCTGCTGGGCGACGCCGCACAGAGCGTACTGCTCTGCGTGGCGGTGTTTCCCTGGTTCTGTGCTGCTGGTCTGACTCGGACAGGCGACGTCGAGTCAATGCGAGCGATCCAGATCGTCATGAGAATAGCATCAATGAACCGAACTGGAGAAGCATTATAAAGACAAGATTGCGAACATCGTGACCCGCAATCCGTGCATTGCAATAGCCACACAATGCCCAACACACTCCATCACCCCCTCCCCCCCCCCCCCCCCCCCCCTCCCCCCGATGCGGTTCCCGAACTCGCAACAGATCAATCTGACGCCATTCCGTCGGAGCGAATCCTCACTCTCGTCACGTGTCTTCACAACGGCCCGTGTCGGCCCTCCTGAGGGCAGCGCCAACGCGCCCGGGGGCGTGGCGCGCGCGACCGCGGACGCCGCTGCGTCAGACCTGCGAGAGGAACGCCATGAGGCCCGTGTCCGACGTTCTCTTGTCTGACTGCGAGAGCATCTTCTGCAGACGCCGCTGCGCGTGCCTGCTGACGGTGGGTGTGGTCGCGGCGGGCGCGGTCACGACAGGCGCGCTGGGCGGGGCGTCGGCGAAGCCCCGCCCGCTGCTAGATCTGCGGCTGGCCGGCGTGGGTCGGCCGCGGCTTGAGTTCTTCAAGGGGATGACCGCCGCCGCGGGCTCGACGCCTGTCGGAGTCGCCGCCGGGGGGATGGCCGCGGCACGCGGCGTCTGCAGCCCGCCGGGGATGAGCAGGGCCGGCGCTGCGGTCCCGGCCCCCACCGCTGCGCCGCCGACCGGCCATCGGCGGCGCGGCGGCGACCGGCTCCAGCTTCGGTGAATCGACTGGCGCGCGCTCCGGCCGTGCCCGCAGCGGCAGGCGCGTCACGTAACTGCACAGCTTGCACTCGAGAATCTGGGGAGAAAACGAGAGTCCGGCAAACATTGGAGCAGCCACTTTTAAGCAAACAACCCCAAACATCCTTGATACCGCGTGTCACTCGGGGTACCGTCCCTTTCTCCTTTCAGCGAATGGATCCCTGCCGGCTCAGGGTCCCTTGCCGACACAAGATGCCCCACCCCCTCGTTGGGCACTGTGGGGCACTGACTGGTGGACTCCTCATTGCCTCAGGGCCCCGACAAATGCAATGGCTTCTGGCTGACACCCATGGGTCCAGTCCTGTCCGTGCTTGGAAATTGCCCCTGGCCTCCGCGGGGCCGACTGGTCAGCAATGATCTCTGATCGGCAGAAGTCCGCAATATCTCATACGCTCGCAGTCGGTACAAGAGGTCCTCTGACTGGCATTCATGGGCTTCGACCCTGCAGGTCAGGTCCCTTAAGGGGTAATTCAATAAATAATATGTTAAGTGCTATTAGGGCAAGCATCAAACATGATGAAAGAAGCTCACTTTGTAACTGTTATTGAAAGCAAGAGAACACTCTAGACAACATAATTTCACTACTTAGTAAAGCAGCCACTAGTCAGCAGGTCAAGCCGGCATGACGCGTTCCTATTGGCTGGGTATGCCAGACTGCTCCCCTTACAATGAATGACCTGTTGACGTCACATAGCGACGCAGCTGCAACAGATAGCGCGAGGGATGCCAACTTCAAAACAGTATATGGAGCCTTCATGCAGTGTTCACACCACGTCGGCAAGGCCTCGCGCGTCCTCCCGTCCACGACGATCCGTCTGCCGACAGATATGTTTGGGTGCGCTTGTCGCGCTTAGAGCTTACCAGGCAGTCGCGCGCGGCCAGGAAGCGGTCCAGCAGGCGGGTCTGCAGGCGGCCCAGTGGCCGGCCTTGGCGGCGCTTGTTTAGCAGGCGGCGCAGCGGCTTGGTGGCGTCCGGCCTCGGCCGCAGCTCGGCGCGGTACCGGCCGAACCACCATGGCATGCAGCAGCGGCCGCAGAGCGTCTGGGCGCTCAGCAGCCGCCGCGCCGCCGCCCAGCCCTCCAGCCGGGGTCTGCAGCGCTCCCTGCCGAGGCGACACAGTGAACAGAGGACACCTGGAAAGAGCAGGCTGGCACTGGTACTGAGGGGCATCCACAGGATGATCAAGCCAGCAGCTGAGCAGTGGGAGATGAGGGTCTGTGATGGAATACCCAGCTGCAAAACTAATTCATTATTATTTTGGTTTATCACAGCATTTAAAGTTCAGGACGCATTTGAAATACAGATGTCCTACAATATAAGAAGAAAATTGAGGACCGATACATTATATGCAATACAGAAACACTGCATTAGAAATTGGACTTACAAGGCACATCTGATATCCTCCACATCCTGGCTGCAGAAGTCTGTGGCTATTCTAAGCATGAAATGTGTTGTTATGTCTTCCTCTTCATGTTCTGATCTAGGAGCTTCCATGACCAACAAAACACCTCAGCTTAATGGGCAGCTTTTCCACCTGTAATACACAAAAACTCATGATAGAATGACAAACATTCCAGTAGTTTTTTAAATGCTGCACTCACCATGATTGGCACATGTAAGCTCATTGATAACAACACATTCAGTTGCATAAGGTCACAAAATGAGGTGTCTGCTGCCATGAAATGATATATGGAATTAGCCCTATGACTTTTGTTTTATGGATTAGGGAAAAAACAGCTGCAGTTTGGTTCATTATGTAACAATCCAGAGCATACCCTCCTGGAAAGCTGCATTTTTGTGAGCTTGCTCTTTCCACTGTGATAATGCATCAAAATTGTGATCACTTCAAAGCCCAGTGGGATGCCATTACCAAAGATGATAATTCTATGGTGGTAGTTTTAATTGGGTTATATTTCAACCATGGAATTATTTTGGTATATGGCATCAAAGTTACTGGCAACTCTAAAACGCTCCCACCTGTGATGACTGGGATGTGCTTTTGTCCATATAAATCCATCAAAGGGCAGTAAAGCTGCCCAAGTTCAGCTTTCAAACATTTTTGTCCATATAAATCCAGACTTGTACTTCACTCCTGGAGTCAAATAGAAAACCAGAATGAATTCCATCTGGCTGGAATCAGCTTTGAAATATGTTTGATCCATAATTGCACTTAATCAGGTTCATACTTGATAAACATAGCCACAACATGGTTGCGATGAAGTCATCAACATGGCTACCTATCGCTTTAAGTGACAACCACAAATGCAAAGTCCATGGTAGAGAACCAGACTGTGCTCTACATCCCCAGATAGCAAAGCCAAGGTTGCAGGGAAGGGGCTCAAGCCTACTACCAATTGAAATGGAAACTACCCCCTGTCCCTTCCAATGATAACCCAAGAACAGGCTTACCAATTTTTTCCTCCCAGTCAAATTCTGATCACATTGCATTCAAGTCACTTGGAGTCGGGTTCAAATCTAACTTTGCCCAATTTGAATGGAACACAGCATTGTATTTGACATCAGATCATACTCCACACATATATTTGGCTCTGCCATTAGTCTGCAAGATAAAACTGTACTCCACCAAACTGAAACCAGGCATAATCTCCGCAGTTGTGCACCAAGCCATCCAGTAAATATTTTGCCGGAGGTTTTGCCAAAACTAACTGAATCATTAGATAGCCTTCAACTGAAAGCAATCATTCTCTGGAACTTTTGTTGGTGCACATAAAAGGTACCAGATATGCTCATGGGGTCATCCCCTTAAACATTGCAGACATGTTTATATCTGTAATTAAATCAAGATACTCTGAGTTTTTGCGAGACAAGAGGACAATTGAATGGCCGTGGGCCAACGTCCGTCAACCCAGCAGCAGGCTGATATCCAACTGTCACGTTGTCGGTAAGTCGCGGGGCGTCCGTCGATCTAGCAGCATCTTAATATCAACTTTTTTTTGGTGAGCCAATGCAAGGCCTCTTTTTGCCCTCGACGGACCTTAAGTCACCTCCGGGGGGGCGAGGAAAACTACTTCCTGCATAAGGCCATGCAGCGATTGCGTTAAACCAAGGCGTTAAGCCGGCTTATGCCGTCCGGCGCAAAGCAAGGGAGAGGGAATTTTGAAGTGGCGTTACATTAACCTCGCTCATCTTGTCCAGCAAGATCATAGCAAGTAAATCAGACCACAGCGATAGATATATTTATTTCGTGACGACCCAACCCGCATTCGGTACGTTTCAACCACAAGCCATCCTCACCGGCCCTCCCACCTCACTCCTGGGATGCCGCGAGTCTTGCGTGGGGTGTCCCTGCCAGTGATGGCCTTGGCTCAGCTGACTTGTCGGCGGCCTGTGCAGTGGATGGATGCCGGGCCGCTTCATCGCAGCAACGGGGAGATCAGTGCCAGTCCCAATTTGACAGGCGGTTTGATTTGTGGTAATTACGATGTACGAAGGCAGCTCCTGTGTGACCATCGCGTCGGGAGCCGTCAGCATAAGTAAAGGTGTGCTGGTCATATTCTTCTTTGAACTCAGCGAAGAGTGCATGCTCTTCGGTTCGGTGGACTGCCGGAGCGCTCGCTGGCCTGCGCGTTCGTCGCGGGGCTGCCGGACGCCGGACGCCAGACCATCCGCGCCAGCTCCATGACTGAAGGATTGGACCTGACCATCGTCCTGGCTCGAGCTCGTGCCGTTCTTAGTGATGAACGGGTCTTGGCGGTGGCGGGCTGCGACGGGCCGCGGCGCCGTCCTCCGGCCAGCGCCGTGTGTCACCGCACAGTCAACCGCCATGCGCCCCGCGTCACCTGCGCTGCTGGGCTTGCGGAGAGCTCGGTCACATCGCGGCGAGGTGCCAGCAGCGACCGGGAAACGGAGCCGGAGGGAACGGTTCAGCACCGCCGTCCTCTCCTGCGCAGCACTGAGCGGTGCGCTGCCCGTCACGCGGCTGAGGGTGGATGGCCGGGAGTGCAGCGCCCAGATTGACACCGGCAGCACAGAAAACATCATCTACTCTCCCTTCGGTGCACGGTGGACGCCGCGGCGGGTGCGAGTGACTACCATCAGTGGAGGTGAGCTGAGGTGCTGCGGAGTCGGCAGTGTGGTTGTGGAGGTGCCCACGGGCCGTCGCGCTTCGCTCGAGACGGTGATGGTAGGAAGGCGGCCGCTGGGGGTGGACATGGTCCTCGGCGTGGCAGGCATCTTGGCTCTGGGGGCTGTGACCGTACTGTCCCCGTCTGAGGTTCGCTTTTGGGGGGCCGCGTGTCGTGTGCCGCTGAGCGTGGATGCCCCGGATTTCAGTGTGTGCTTCGACGCGGCGGGGCAGAGGTGGACCATTGCTCGGAAATGGTCGGACGGCGTGGGACCGGAGTGTCTGACGAGCACTGTCGTCCAGCATGCTGTGCCGCCAGCCGCTCGTCGCGAGTTGGACGCGTGGGTCGCACGGGGTTGGCTGGTGCCGTATGATGAGGGTCACCATGGGACGGCGAGGGGGCTGGTACCGTTGATGGCCGCACAGCAGTGTAACAAATCCAAGATGCGCCCGGTGATGGACTACCACGAACTGAACGGTTTTGTGACGGCCCACACAGCCGACACTGACGTGTGTGCTGATTAGCTCCGGAGATGGCGCCGCCACGGTGCTAACGTGGCGGTGATAGATTTCAAGCGTGCGTACCACGGTTAGCGGCCTTCCCGGGGGTGGTTGCTGGCGGTTTACACGAGGGGATGAGTCGGTCACTGGTGGGTCAAACGCAGCTCGCCGCGCTTGAAGTGCCGCCTACTCCTCCAGCCCGAACCCGGGAGGGTTCACCTGAGGCGTTGTGGCCCGCAGCGTCTCAAGTTTCTCCTTCCAGACCGGGCACGCAGGATCCGTCACCAAGTGCGAGACATCTCTGCCAGCGAGCTCTGCACATGCCCTTGACGTGCCCGTATCGCAGGCACCGACAACAGTGGCGGTGCAGCGGGGTGTACGGGCGGACCTCATACCGCGTGTAGGCTGCTGTTAGATGCGCAGGGAGTTCCAGCCGCCCGAAGCGGGCCTTAAGCAGGGGAGTTGGGGCGCTAAGCTCTCGGTGGAAAA
This sequence comes from Pollicipes pollicipes, assembly GCF_011947565.3. NCBI lineage: Eukaryota > Metazoa > Arthropoda > Thecostraca > Pollicipedomorpha > Pollicipedidae > Pollicipes > Pollicipes pollicipes. Next base: position 23,196,362 of record NW_023596461.1, read on the forward strand.
CGGGTCACTGCCGTTACTCCCTGCGACACACTCTCCTCCACGATTTTCCTCACGGAGTCCCCCGCCAAGCCCGGGGCGTAGGGCAGCTCTTCCAACTGGTTTAGCTTGTCTGCTAAGGTGCCCCGCACCTCTTAGCCCCCGAAAAATGGCCATGCCAAGAGGACTCGAGTTTAACCTACGTCCCTGGTTTTGAGGAGGGCGCCGCTCCTCACTGCCGTGGCCTGGGTACACTCGTTCCCAGAAGATCGTTAATTTCGTTCCGGAACTTGTAGTGACTGACGTTCCTGGAGGACTCGGTGGGACAAACGAATCTTACCAGGAGGAATGCCGCCCCCGTCGGGATCCATCTACATTCCGCTGTCGCAGAAAATGTGTTGTCCTCGGCCGGCACCATGCCTCCGCCCACTCCGTCGTTGCCCTGGGATACGAAGTAACACGCCGTGCGAAGGAACGAAACGGGCGAAAGTGTCGATGTACGAAAAACATATAAAAGGGGAAAAGTACATGAGACTTACATCTAGGGAACTATCACGCAACAGAAACAACGGTGTCACAGTTCTGAAAAGAATTTCAACACCACGTGCTCAAGAAGCAGAGATGACGGGATAAAACGAGGCAGCAGGCACCGCACGTCCTCACGTTACCAGATCACATTAGAGAGACGGCGTCAGATCGAAACTGCAGGGCGTCTCGATTGCCTCCAAGTTGGGTGTGCAGGGTCTTCTCAACACGCTGACTCCGAAACTTGCTGCATTTAGGGTAAGATTTTACGTAACGCCCGATTTACAACACGCGTGACATGCCAGTTTGATGTTGCGGGGCATCTGCATTACCTCCAAATTTGGTGTGCGTGGTCTCCCCAACCCCCAGATCCCGAAAATCATAGGTTGTGGGGTGAAATTTTGCGTAACTTCAGAGTTACAAGACGCGTGACATACCAGTTTGATGTTGCGGGACGTCTCGATTGCCTCCAAATTTGGTGTGCAAGGACTTTCCAACATACTGATTCCGATGGGTTGGGATTTAGCATAGGTTTCAGCTCCAATGCGTGTAGTTGGAGCATGCGCTCGCGCATCTTAGCAACAAACACTTCGATATCAGGGGTTGTGGTCTCCGTAGGCCGCGCGGCGTTGGCCCTGTAGCTAATTTTGAACGGTGGCGAACAGGCGGATAAAGATATTGACTCATCTGCAAACGTACCTTTGAACGCTTTGGAACATAGAATCGCACGTCTAGAGATATTCCAGGCGTATACCTTATTTCTGTAATTTTCAGATTGATGATACTAGCGGACTGACCTTTACCTATCGCGAGGTGGCGCTGGAATCTGGTGGTGGGGATTTAGCATGCCAGGCTGTTACTGCGGAACGTCTCGATTTCCACCAAATTTGATGGGCAGGGTCTTCTCAAAGTGCTGATTCCGAAAAGCATGTATTATGGGATGAGGTTTGCGTAGCTTCCGAGATACAAGACGCGTAACATGCCAGTTTTATACTGAGGGCGTCTCTATTGCCCTTTTGGATTCAGGGCGTCGTGCATGGCCCTGCACGCCAAATTTGGAGCCAATTAATACGTTCCGCAAGATCAAATTGGCATGTTACCCGTCTTGTAACTCGCAAGCTACACGAAATTCCACACAACAAGTATGCGTTTTTGGGATCACCGTACCCAGAAGACCCTGCACATCGCGTTTGGTTTGGATGCAATCGACAGTCCCGCAATCTCAAACTGGTCCGCGGAACTAACTGAATTAATGTGGACATGGGCTAAAGGTGGGCTTTTAACTGAGCTACAGCTCGGTGCCACATGGAGCGCCCACAGCATTTCATATATTCGCATGCACCAGAATTGTTCGTGCCTTGTACAGTCCCGTCGGATTTCATTCCACCAAGAACAAATAACTGACGAGGGATTCTTGCTTTGGTGGAATCCACATGCCCCATATGTGGGCAAGCTGGGCTCATATTAACATTGGCTGCAGGTGTACTGGTGTCTAGCCTTAGTCTGAGCCCGGATGGGGTGCCCATATGTTACATGTGCAATGAAGTTGCCACACACAAGATTGATCTGTATACAATTGTTTTTATCGCGTGGGTTTACCATATCGCGTACAATGATTCTAAGACATGGGACTGCTGCCTGGACTGGGGTCCATATGGGCCTGAGCACGGGCTAGCTGGGCTCATGTACATCTAGGTTGCAGGTGAGCTGGTATTTGAAATCAATCTAGGACCCAGATGGGCTCCCCATACACTACCATATTTGGCACAGATGCATAGGCCTGCTAATTCGTGCTCCCGCGTTATACTTTTTTCTTATCATGTTTAAATGAGTACATAACAAAGGGGAGCCGCGTGGGCTGGATTTCACATGGGATGCATGTGAGTAAGTTGGGCTTAATTCAACAAAGGCTGCAGGTGGGCTGGACTTTGGGTTCCATGTCGGACCCAGATGGGCTGCCTATATGCTGAAATCTCCAGTGGTGCATTAATTTTTGTACTTTGTTCTCCATGGTTAGATATTTTCTGATCGTGTACAGACTACTTTGCAACAAGGGTGAGCGGCATAGACTTCGGCTCCAAACGGGCCGCACGTGTGCAAGCTGGTTACATGACTGCATGGGATGCGGATGGAATGGTGCCTGGACCCCATCTGAGACCCAGATTGGCCGCCCATATGCTATCACCTTGACTATGTGCGTAATAAGTTTCGTGCTGCGTGCTTTCTGGTCCGCTTTTACCATGTCATGTAAAAATAAGACCGACAACTGGCATGGATCCTATCCGCATAGACGGCGCGTGGGGGAGCTTAGCGCACGTCAACATTGACCGATTCACTGTCATGCCACTTGGGGCAGTTGGTGTGCTCCCTGTCGGGAGTTTGTGAGCTAAGGGCATGCAGTGAACCCTCTATTTACCTTTCGCTTTCACTTTCACTGGTGGCTCACTGGTCACGCCTGAAGGTCCCCCGGCAATTAAGAGTGTCCCGCTGACCGGTCGCCCAATGGGATCCCGGCTGTGGGGAGGGAGGGTTTCGCATCCCTTCAGGGGTGCGGAGTTGCCGGTCAGCGGGCCAGCTGGCCACGTGGGCCGGCAGCACCGAGCACACCGCTAACAACTGTCTTCCACAATCTTGGTCAAAGTTTCTGGCATTTGCATGCAGCTAATCAGATGCAGTTTCTTTGAGTTGCTTGGTGTTCAAGGAAAACAGTCCCAGAGGGTCATGCTTGAACTTATCGATAGCTTTAGTGACATTTAGTGTCATTTTTCCGGCGGAAAATCCAACGGGTTGACCCCAATGAGATGTCGCGATTGGTAACTAGTTTGATGTTTTTACGTTCATATTTTATCCCACTAGGACAGATCAAACGTCATTTTTCTGGAAACAACGTTCTTCAGTTCTGCATGCGCATGTTCACGTAACAACGCAGCTTAATAGTGTACCACTTACACAAACGCGTTTCTTGTTCAGATGTACGTGTGGATATATATATATATATATATATATATATATATATATATATATATATATATATATATATTAGATGTGCTTTGAACACACGTTTTTTATGCATGACTCTGTTAACGTAATAGTGTTGGCCGCCGTGCGCCGGGTTGTGCTATACTTAGTCCAGAAATTCAGTTATTTGTCGTTGCCAAGCACAACCTCAAACCAGAATGATGTTCTGAAAAAAATTGTTTCGCTTTTAGGGTTTCTCATTATGGTCTGGTTTGAGGCCGACGAACATTTCCAAGACTACAATGTTTGAACAGAACACCGGATAGTTGAAAATAGCCAAGCTTCATTCTATGAATAGAGATGAAGCCATCCCCCAACCACAGCATTTAGGCGACATCGGAAAGGTGGCGTGAATAATTTGATAATCGGGTGATATATTTTTTTCTGAAACGTTCTTATAGCTTTGCTCTGAAGGCAAACAATCGATGCTGCATTACTTATGTTTAGGGACTTCAACGTACATTTTTTGCCAAGCAATGTTTGCGTTGCCGGCATTGACGTGCTCAAGATTGTTTAAAATAAGTTTTATATCTTGTTTCGTGCGAGCTCTTTGCCTAGGAAGTTCTGTCACCCCTTCAACTTTCGGCCTTAACAAGTATTTTGCAGAATTTTTTTAAAACATGCAAGGTTTGCTTATGAGGCCTTTGTTAATAGCTTTTTCGCACGTTCTTTTACCACAGGCACTTTACATCATGCGTATTACGCACATTTGTTGACAGAGAACTGTGTAGGAATTTGCTTCGTGCGCACGATCTTTCTCCAAATTCATTTTTGTCCTAAAAGCTTTGTCTTGGTGGTGCTTGCTAACAGGTTTCCAACGTTAGTGTTGACTGGAACAGCAGCATATGACTGGCAATCAGCGCTTGCTAGTTCACGCTATTATGACTTAATTCGAAACCACTGCAATTAAGCTGTGATTTTAACCCGGAGCTGAGCAGCAGTGCCCTACGTAAACATGTTATTGAGCATGCGGCTGTACTCATAAACGAGGCATGCCCCTTGCACCGTACCACGGCAGCGGCAGCGGGAGCCTCTCGCTGCCACCACACCGGCGACGCCGGCAGTCCACCTGTCCAGACCCGCCCTCCCACCCATTGCGCCCCGCTGTGCCTGACCTCGGCCTTTGCTTCTGCCGGCGGACCCGCTCTGTGCTCCTCGGTAGCAGGCGTGAGGGAAGTTGTCGAGATGCAGGGGGGGGGGGGGGGACGGGCAGAGGCATTTCAGGCGTTTCTTTCCATGTACCGCCGCAAGCCTGGTGCTTAATTATCTCAGTTGTTAGGGGGTTGGCTCGATCCACTAAAGCCCTCCCCAAATAACGCGATCGTTCCCTCGCCCTTGCTTGGTCACATCGTCCCTGTCCCGGCGTCCCGTTTATTATACTGGCGGCTGGCGGTCGGGGGCGTTTGGCACGTTCCCGCGCGGCTCAAAAAGGGTGGCTGCATTTACCAGACAAGTTGGCTTGGGGAGGACGCCTCGTGGACGTGTTTATGTTCGCGTGATGAATGCATCGATGAGTGAACGTTGAGCGACATCGTTTTCATTTCGTGGCTTGTGCTTTCTTGTGGCAGGATTCCTTTTAATTGCCTTGGCGTGGTTAATTTTTCTGGTGTGTTTAAAGTTCCCCATACAAGTACTCCGAGCGAGTACATGTATAGTGCATTTCCGCACTGCTATTCGACATAGCAGCTCTCATTATTATCAACCTCGGTAAACGACTTCCATAAAATCAGTTCTTTCAGTGCCCAAATCTGTGAACATGAATTATCGTCCAAGCTCAGGCCGTGGGGTACTCATCTGAGGTACCGAATATTGCCATCTTTATGGGCATCCTGCGCAACACACCGCGCTACGGTGCCCCCCGCAACGAAACGGAAAAGGTACCGGGAAAATGGTTTCGACGGGAGAGACTGCGACGACGACAAGAAACACCGCGCTAACGGCGACAGCAACAGCGACGCATAACTTCGTGCTTCAACGCATATATTAATGATTATTGTATAGGGCATGGTAACTGAAACGTGTATGTTTTGGGGACCAGTGGTTGCCGAGGGAATTTCGGACAAATATGAATATAATATATTCGGACATAGTGAAGCAACCTGAACCCGGCTCATTATTGATGATACGAAGCAGTCTGCCTGGAATTACGACGGTGTATCAGTCAGATGGAATTGGAAAAGGCTAGATCGGTGAAACCTAACTGGGGCCCATCCGGGGTGGTTAAAAAGGCCCTATCTTGTCTAGTTATATGGGTCCCATCTGGGCCGACTATATGGGTCCTCGCTGAACATACCCATTTGGGTCCCAGCTGAACGCGCCCACGTGGGTCTCAATTGGGTAGCCCAGTTGGGCCCCACGTAGGTCATAATTAAGCCTCGCGTGGGCCTTAGGCGGGCTGCCCATGGCGGGAACCCAGTTGGCCACGCTATGTGTCCCAATTGGGCAGCCCAAGTGGGCCCCATGTGGGTTCTAGTTTGGCTCCGTATGGACCTCAAGTGGGCTGCCTATGTGGGACCCCGGTGGTCGCCGATGACATTCCCAAACGGGACCGAAGTGGGCGGCCCTGATGAGGCCCAAATGACTGACTATCTTGGACCCACATGGGTCCCAGTTGGACAAACTGGCTAGGGAAGGCCCTGCGCACCAAATTTAGAGGCAATCGTCACGCCATGCAGTATCCAGCTGGCAATCGGGTATCAGTCTGCTGCTGGATTGGCTGGAAAGCGAACTAGGCAATCCAATGAACAGTGTTTTTCATTTTTTATAGAATTATGTCTAATATTTCTGTTACTTACTATGACGTGACATCGTATTCGAAAAGGTCTCCAAATGTCATTGTCGTCAGATTCGCATGTCGCTTTTGGTTCATAGTTGTCGCCAGCAATGTTTCCATCATTTTTTGGTACTTCAGAGGTGTTCGGGGCTGCCTGTGATCTGTGTTCACTGGATTGTTGCCGCTGGGTGCGTGGAGTGCGCGGAGCGAGGATTTGGAGAGAGGTGATGGTTGTCGGCTTGTCGACCTGAGAAATTGGAGACAATTCTCAAAAATAGTTCTTGAAGATTTGGAAGTGGCCAGTGAAGAAACCCGAGCCGCTGAAAGAACCTGTACACCTTCCGTTACGCTCGAAGCTTTTTCCTTGAGAGACGTTATAAGAAATTCTGCAGGACAGACTGGACAGTTTAAGTGTTGTCCAGATTGGACAATAGACAGCATTATCTTCCAATTGGTGCAAATTGTTAAAATACTGCTCTAGCTGCAGCCATAGCTAAAAGAAGTCTTGAATTTCAGTTCACGTAAAGATACATTTGGGCATCCTAACAGCTAACCAAGGGCTTCATCCATAGTTCTTGCAATCATGTCTGCTGGATCGGTGGAGTCTGATAAGATTTTCCAATGGATTCAAGACTTGACCAGCGCTGACACCAGAGAAGAAGCACTGTTGGCTCTCAGCAAAAAGCGAGAGGTAAGCATATTTTCATGATTTTCAGAAGAACCCCTTTTTAGGTAGGCATAGGTATCTTACATTATAAAAGAGCATTGTACATAAATGGTGCTCTGTAATGTAGCAAAGATTGTAAATAATTGAAACAGGTATATATTTATGTATATAGATATAATGTACACTAACCTTCAAACTTCACTGATTTCCATACAGCATGCCAGAGTGACCCTGAAAGAGATAGTGTTACTCCTGACCCATGTGTGTCCATTGCAAGATGCAGTGAACAAGTTCTTCCTCTGACAACATGGTCTCTCAAGGAAAGTGAAAAAGGGCCAGACTAGCTTAACCTAACTTACTGTTACCTAACATAGCCTAGCCTAATCTAACCTAACTTAACCTAGCCACCATCACCCTGACCAATGTGCCCACTCTGTCCCCTGAAACCCATGTTCCATTGGAGCCTGTGCCTTCATTGTGACAGTCTGATGTTTGACTGGCATCTGCTGTTAACATCATGATTATTATGTTTTGAAAATTAGGTTGTAATATATCCATATACTATTCCTATTTTATGATGATTTAAGGTGACTGATATCCTAAAAATGTGAATTATTGAACATCAATGCTGCACTATAAGTTACCATTGTTGATCATGACAGAATCCTGGGTTGTCTATCTTTTCCATACCGAGGTGCTAGTCTGCCAAAAAGTTTCCCAGTGTGCCACTGCCTACATGACAATGGTGCTATGAACCTTCTGCTCATGCAACCAAACTCAAGCCCAGCCTAATCATGCTTAATTTTTAATTTTCTCTCAGATTTACTACTAGTTTTTTCACAACTCCCTGAATATCTTTTTGTTGAAGCTGGTGGCAATTGTGCACCGAATACTGAGTACTTATTATACTACTGTGTGAGCTGAAAATTGTGCTGCAAGCTCAATACACCAGATATGTATGTTTAACATAACAGCTTAACATGTGTTTTGTGCAATCTGGCTCTGGTTTCCTGGCTTGACATCCTGGTAAGAGTAATTCCGGCTCGCCAGATGCTTCATAACACATATTTTACATTGCTCTGTAGCATCATGTTGTGTTACTCTGTGTTGCTATGACTCAGGGATGCTGATTTGTACTCTATAATGTGAAATTTCTGTTCCCCCCAATATGGATTTATGCCCCCCAAGTATTGTTGTGTCCTCTCAACTTAGCCACCCACATGAAATAAAAACTGAAATTCTGTCTTTTGTTGAGAATGAGATCTTAGATCTTGAAAATAATGTAAAAGCTATTTGGCAAAAAGCTCATTTTTCTATCATGGCTGAGGACATGTGATCAGCAGGGGTATAACTATTGTTCAGTTGGTAGGGGAGGGGAGAGCTTCAGCCCTGCTAACTTTGGCTTTAGCCCTTCCCCTCAGGTTTGGGAAGGAAGTGGGCCATATTCATGGAGAAGCACATTTGTTATGGTTTTTAGAGATTTATTTTGCCTTTTTCACTATTCATTCCCTCAACTCATTTGCAAAACTGCACCTATATCATATTTGTCATCTCATGGAATCTCCAGCCACATATGAGCCAGTAAAAAAAAGAACATGACATGGCACTGACATACCATTGGTGTCACATTGCCTAGAAGTCTTGTTCCAGAATCCCTGCCCACCATAAGGATCTCAGAAACATTTTTGATGACATAAAGCTCCCTCCAAGGTCGCCATTAAGGTCCTGCTGAGTTCACCATCAAACATGGTGGATGTTTTGGTTTTGCTGCATACAGTTGAGCAGTAAGTTGAGTTGTAAGACCATAGCTATGTAAGCTGAGCCATACAGTGCTGGGCATTGCCTTCTGTCAGAGGTTGTTGGCAAAATGGCATGCAGAACATTGCATTTATATCGTGTGTGTCGTGTTTTTTGTACAATGAACGAAATTGCAACATCTGTGTCATCAGTCTCTGCTGGTTACTGGCACTGTTGCTGCTTGTCAGGCAGTTTTAACCGGTGAAACTGGTCGGCAGAGAACTTTTTCAACAGGCTGCTGCTAACCCTACTTTGCTCATGCCTTGTGGGGGAATTATGGAGACATTTGATATGAAACAGTGCTTTATGGTATCCCCCCACAGTTTCGCCGGCGTGGTCAGTACTTGAGCCGCGCGCCCACTGAGCACGCGCCGTGCCTCGGCCAACAGGTGGTGCCTGACCTGGCGCCGATGCTGTGGCACACGGGCGCCGTGATCGCCGCACTCCTGCATGAGATTGTCAGCATCTACAGCTACATGAACCCTCCGACGCTGACCGCCAGCCAGAGCAACCGCGTCTGCAATGCGCTGGCGCTGCTGCAGTGTGTCGCCTCCCACCCGGATACGCGCTCGGCCTTTCTCGGCGTAAGTGCGCCGCGCCGCGGGCTGGATTCGGCCAAGCGACTTGGCAGCTGCAGAATGTTGAGTGTCGCAGCAGACAGATGCTGTTTTTGCGTGCGTTTCATCGCTTTTTGCGATCTTCCGTTCTCGTGCAAGGCAATCAGAGCGCGACGGCGTCGCGAATGAGCTCGGTCGAGTGTGGTGTTGGTTGATTGCTGCGCGCAGTTACATTTTGATACGCACATTTGTGTCCGCTTCCGGTCAGTGTTCAGCCGATTGATGAGAATGGCTGCTGGAACGGGCGACCGCAGGACGCAGCGCTCGTTCCCAGTCAGGTCAGCTCGGCCTTAATCTTTCGGGGGTCCCAGGTCTGCGGAGGGGTCCCAGGTCCCCGGAGGGGTCCCAGGTCCCCGGAGGGGTCCCAGGTCCCCGGAGGGGTCCCAGGTCCCCGGAGGGGTCCCAGGCCCCCGGAGGGGTGCCAGGGCCGTTCCGACTGGAAGGCGTTAAGAACGGTTGTCTTTGGTTGGGATATTTCAGGCGCAGATTCCGCAATACCTGTACCCGTTTCTGACAACCAATACCAAGACGCAGCCATTCGAGTACCTGCGGCTGACCAGTCTGGGCGTGATCGGTGCCCTGGTTAAGGTCAGTGACCTGAGGCTGGGGCTTTGACCTTGGATAGTCTCGGGCAGCAGCAGCCGCTCGGCTGTCGTCCTTTTTTGCAGAGACAGGACAGTAGCATTTGCTGCCTTCTGATCACATGGGTTACGATTGAAGAGAACGGTAAGTCACACAGTGCCCCACGGAGAACGCTGTCATCCCTTCAAATCGCTTCGCTGTGCTGCACTGTGAACATTCCGTGTCATTGACTCACTAGGGCCGCTTGTCTTAAAAGCGTCAGCTTTCTTAACATTGTGGTGAATAAGGCTGGATACTGTCTCCTTGCAAATTGCCTTTTAGTGAAGTCCATGCGACCTTTTAAAAAAGTTTTGAAGTGCACTTAGAAAACGGATCTCAAGCACTCGTTAATTAGCTGCTTGGGAAGCTCTCGATATGGTGATATTGCAAAATATCCCGTGACGGTCTCACAGGTGCTGGCATGTGGTAACAAAACTTGACTGGAAGTTTCGTGCATTGCACTGTCAGCATCGCAAATTCAGCGCCCTGGGTGGCAAACTGATTTTGTGCACCATTTTAGAGCCGGAACTGTCCATGACCATCAGAACCTAACAATGTCATGTGCCGATAGAGGTTGAACCGGGGAGGAAAGCAACGGAGCCGAATAATTGTGCTGTATAAAGTAATGATACTTCCATTATTTATCAACAAAAAATAGCGGGCTGGTGTCCAGTCCAGTGTGCACTGTTAACCCAGCGTGTATACGGATGCTCGATGCGAGATGTCCACCTTCACACTCCCATGGATGTAACACTTCTGTACTCGGTGACGTTGAACTTTGTAGTGTGATAAAATTGTGGGTTCAGTATCCTGCCCAGGACTTTATACCTAAAGATTTAATAGCATGGCTGACCAATCTCACCACCCATCATCATGCACGGAAGAGGCAGCCAGTGCACATTCTGCATTTTATTGCAGCATGGCATGAAAAGTGATGCTTGTTATTACATAATACTTGATATTATATAAGGGCGGATGCGCTCAGCGCATTGATTTGTGAGAAAGTTTGTCGGGGGCGGTGAGAATGGCGTGCCGTCAGACGCACGGTAGCTTTTCGTGACAACTCTGATGTGCGCCGCGCAGACCGATGAGCAGGAGGTGATCAATTTCCTGCTGACCACCGAGATCATCCCGCTGTGTCTGAGGATAATGGAGTACGGAACAGAGCTCAGCAAGACCGTCGCCACGTTCATCCTGCAAAAGATCCTTTTAGATGAGACCGGTAAGTATTCTGGCCCTGTTACCACGTTTAGCGTAAGCCAGCACGCGCATTTCAGACTGATAAGCTGCGAATTTGCCAACCTTGTGGTGACACCACAGCTCTGCGAGGAGGTGCCTGGTGCATGGTGGAGGGAGTGACATGGGCGTATAGATGTTTCATAGGGTACGGTAAAGGAGTATCATGAGCGTGTCACACGACTCGAACATTTTTCGCCATTTTATGTCGCAATGATGGTGGATTAACTCATTGTCACACTTTGCATCCACGTGCCTTTCCCGGCTCAAACACAGCTGAGTGGCCCGCGAGTACGAGAAGAGGCTAGACCTCACCTCACCTCACCTCGCCTCACGCCGTCGCCGTCAGGCCTCGCGCACATCTGTCAGACGTACGACCGCTTCTCCCACGTGGCCATCACTCTCGGCAACATGGTCATCAACCTGGAGAAGGAGAAGTCGGCACGCCTGCTGAAGCATGTCATCCGCTGCTACCTGCGTCTCTCCGACAACGCCAGGTGAGCGAGCGACGGGAGCGCGCGCGCGGAGGGGGGGGGGGGGAGACGGGGCGAACTAGGCGCCCGACTCTGGGACTTTGCCATCCCCGACTCTGCGGCTCCGTGCCCGTCATAGTGGCTGGGTGTCGATGTGCGTGTGAACGGTGCGTTGCGTCGCCAAGGCCTGGTCGTCAAGAGCGGCCATTCGCTCCAGCTCTCTGAACTTTGAATCAGTCGTGTGCGGCGCGCTGTTGCGGTGCATTGTGAAGCGCCGTACAGCGGAGGGGCGGCGGATGAGGGCCGCGTGCCTTGCGGCGGGGGCAGCTCGGGTGTGATCTCGTGTCGAGTGACGTGGGCGCTATGTGACCATTGCAGTCGGCGCGCCCTAAAGCTTAAACCGTTATCATTATCGTGTCGAATGGCGGACGCGATGTGTTCAGCTGTCTTTTCGCGTGTTTTTCATCGCGTTCGATGCCGACCTGGGGTGCCCAATGACCCCGATCAGAACAAGGAGGCCTCACCGCGAGTGGCCGTGTCCAGGCCCTGTAAGGGCTTTCGATAGCCAGCTCATGTTTGTCCAATAGGTTGGGGTCAACATGGGATAGTTCGGACCATTTGTGACGCGTGACGCACGCCCATACCGCCCCTGGGACGCCGGCGTGACCCGTCACGGTCGCCGGCAGGGCGCGCGTGGCGCTGCGCTCCTGCCTGCCGGACCAGCTGAAGAGCGACACGTTCGACGCGTGCCTGGACGACAAGTCTGTGCGCCACTGGCTCAACATGCTGCTCAAGAACCTGGAGGAGTCAGCCGGCGACGTGGCGCGCCTGCCGGCCGGCGCCGCGCTGAAGGCGGCGCAGTAGACGGCGCGCGACCGCCACCAGGCGGCGCCACCGCCACGTCCCCCGCCCCCCCCCCGCCCCCCCGACGTCGGGGTGGCGCGAACGCTGTGCATCTGGTGCGGTTGGCGAAGCGGTCAGCGATGTCGGTGCCCGTGCGGTGCGGTGAGGAGAGAGCAGCGTGTGCAGGGACCTCAGGACCGGGGGGCCGATACCGGTGACACTCAATGGCCCCTGTCCAATGGGCGCGTGTCTTGCTCTGCGTTTCAAGTTCAGCGTGCTGAGAACCGCGGTGTAGCGCCGTCGCGTCGCGCAGGCCGGTGACCACACGTCAAGACTGGTTGGTCACAGCTCGATGGCGACGACTCGCATGTGTGCAGTGGTGCCAGAACGTGCTTGCCACGTCGTCAGCGTTGTTGGTGGAATGCCGCCAACCTTTTCCGGACTCTGGACGTTCTGCGAGTTTGCGACCATGCCTGCGTGTTGCATCCGCCTTGCTTAGGACAGTTGGCGATTTGCTGAATCTTGTTGCCAACGTGTGCGTCATCTGTCCGCTTGCCAAGATCCGTTTGCTCTCCTTGCATTGGCATTACCCTGTCTGCAGTAGGCTAAGGACAGCTCTCATCAAAATGCACTTCATGTGTGCACTAAGTTTGGCATATTCGGGACCTTCCATAACATGCCGTGGACGGCCTATCAGGTCCATCTTTTGCCTGCCGTGTTTCGATTCATATCTGACCCGGTCGCTCCACCGCTGCGCCTTTCTGTCTGCCTCTCCGTCTGCCCTCCGCCGGGAGTTCGCCTCCATGTGCCCATCCCTCAGCGTCCGCTGTCGTGCCGCCGTGATGATCGTCTGCACTGTCCGCTCTGTTCGCCGGGTCGCTGCTGCCATTGCGGCCGATCAGTGAAATGGGCTCGACAGTGAGACGTTGGGCACGTTTTGATTGCAGGGAAATGTCTGTTCGCGAACGAGGAGGAATGCCATCTGTGAATGCCGGTATCACTTACGTGGTTTCGTGCGTTCGTTTATGTACATGATAGCACTATGAGACGGGGACCTAAGTTGGTACTAAACCCGAAATGCATGAAAACTACGCTAAAAGGAAGCGAACGCAATCTTTTGTGTTCGGGTGTATCAAAATAGACGATAAATTTTGTTAGTAAAAGCTCCCGGCTCTTCCTTGACATGCTATTTCGGTAGACCTGATAACATTCTTTGGGATAGCGTTCCGTTTATCCTGGTTGTTATGTCATGCATTTCAGATTTCGTACCAATTAGGTCCAACACTGGCGTGTGAAGTGCTGGGCGTGCTTATCTATACCGGCAGTGGTGTGATGAAGTGCGATGAGGTTGGCAGTGTTTGTACGCAGTGTCCGTTGGCAGTTTGCGTAGTTAACGAGAGCTCAGAAGAGGAGTTCCCTGGGCCACTCCAGGTCCGGGCGGCCAGCAGATGGGTTATTTATCAGGTGATTGGGCTGCCCGGAACGCCCTGCGTTGTCCTCTTTCTACAGCTGCTGGTAGTCGCCAGCGCGAGCCGGTTCGTGCAGCGTCTTGTTCGGCGGACCGCGCGCCGCCCGGCCGGTCTCCGCTGAAACGGCAGACAGATGGCGAGATTCTGAAGGTGCGCTGGCGCACTCGCGTGTCGCTCCGATCCGCCGGGCGCAGCTCCTTGGTGCATGGATCGGTCGCCTCATGAAGCATGTCGCCGCCGTGTGGCGTTGAGGCAGGGGGCTGGAGCGAATCCAGATCGGCCCCCGTCGCGATTGTTCAGGCGCGGCACGCCAGGCCTCCATTCAGTTTGTGGCGGCAGTGTAGTGCAGTGTCGCGCCTGTCGTGACTTGGTGACGTCAGATGTTCAGGGCCGTCGGTCACGCATTTTGGGACAGACCGCCGACAAATGTACATGATATGGTCGGGCTTCTTGTGCCCGGCAAGTGACTTGGAGATGATTACGTGGGTGGATTTTTTGCTAAAATAAATGGACCGCTGTTCGTCTTGACGTTGCTGTTGCCGGTGGCATCTGCGACACCGAACGGCCGGTGTGGTCCTTCATGTGGGACTGCGGCCATGTCCGTTGGGGCGACTGGTCCGTTCACTGGAAGCCTTGTCGCCAACCCCCAATCGTCGCTGTCGGCTGGTGATTGGGTGTGGATCGGATGGGATGATGGGTGTGATGGGTCTTCTACTAGAGCGCCTTCTTGAAGTCAAATATGTTGGGATCATGCTACTTTCCAGTGAGGGGAGCGTAGTTCAAGGTCATTTCGCTAACAAGCCCGTGCCGGTCGCGATTCCTCGGACAGACGTGAAATAGACCAAGGGTACGCAACATTTTGGCAATGCTTTTAAATGTATAATTTAGAAGCGCGTACCAAAGGTGCCTATTTACAAAATCAGGTTGCTAAGTGGCTGGTCCAACAGCTGGACTGGAAGGGTCGGCGCAGCGGGTGGGACAGGGGAGCGGTTGTCCCCCTGCCGGCAGACAGGGCGGGGGGCTGGAGTATATTTCACCCCAAGTAATAGGGGGCTCCTTTTTCCCAACTCAAGGCAGATTTTAAGTACCCGTAGAGAGTCAAAACTTAATGTCCGACAAGTAAACGTCGCACTCGTTCGAATTCAGTATCGAGTTCGGATTTCCAAAAGCAGCCTCCCAAGAGCAAACCCAACGAGATAATCACGAATTTGCAATGCTTTCTTCGCACTTAACCACTTAATCTCAATAAGTCACTTAATTCAACCTCTACAGGCCAACGCTTGGTCAAAACTCGTGTGCCCTACTATTTATTTGCTTATCAAAGCAATGTTTAAAAAAGGCCGTCATTCTTATTGTTGTGACGTCTCGTCACATCCACAAAAACCCAAAGTCAAAGGTCAAGGTCACGTGAAAGGAAACCCCTGCCTTTTATTTGTTGGCCAGGTAAAGGGAACAACTTGGGTATCATAGTGGCGTCGTGACGTCCACTTTCCGTGCGTCATCAAGAAATATGAATGCCAAAGATCAAGTTCACACGAAAGTGGAAACCGAGTATTTTCTTGTTTATTCTTAAAATGGAATTATGCGTGGTCAAAGTTTTTTTAGAAATTGACCTCTTTACCTGGTTTAGGTAAATGACATTGACGGATCAAAACCTCAAATTTGCATATCATGCCAAATTTGCCAATGCCAATGCATGATGGAAATTTGGTGTTGCTGCGAGCGTTCGGCGGATGCCCTCCTTCTGGAAATGTATTTTCCCCGTTCGTGTCAATGGACCTGCATTGCGAGCCTGCTGTGCTCCTAGCGTACACTGCTCCGTGCTGCTGTGCCTCTGAGGGGAAGGCGACCATCTCCCGATTCAGTTCAAACGTTTGGTGAGTGAAACACCCGTCATGTCAGTGTCCTTCGCTGTGCAGATTGATCGTAACAGTGTTTCTACTTACAAGTTGCAAGCCAGGTAAACAAGTTCCTCCTTGCTCAGTAAGAAAGAACAGCCTCATAAGTGTTTAAAGGAGTAAATCGAAAGGAGCTCAAAACTTAAAAAGGACCAATCCTGTTTGCCCGAGAGCGTCAATCGCTTTATAGAATCGACTACTGAAACTAATTAAATCTAGACAGCTTTGAGTCTGCACGCTTGCGATATTGGGATACCGATAAGGACCATGGGATCCTTGCATACCGATAAGGTGACTTCAGTTTTCATCAAATGAAACGGTGTTGGTCGCAGGAGGTGCACCAGACGTCGGGCGTTGGGCGTGCAAAAACGACCGCTGTGAAACAATTCTTTCGAAAGTCCTTAAAAATCAGCTCGTATTGTCCCAAAATAAGACTGGAACGTATATTTCAGGTGTAGAATTGGAGGTTGGCCCGAGGATGTCAATGCCTCTCGCCGGGTGCCGGGTACCCCGGCCGGATGCGGCTCCCTCAGACCACTGGCCGGGCGCAGCTTAAAAGGACTGGATGATGTTTGGCTGTTTGCCATGTACGCGCAGCAACCCAAATTCTCTCCTTCGATTTGGAGGGATTCGAACCTGGGTCTTCTGGTGAGGAGTTCACTGATATACCAACCGAGCCAACCGAAGAGGAACACTTATTTCTGCACTTTAAGGGGGGCCGTGCTGTGGTCGCCGATGATGGGTGTCGCTGGCCGGCTTTACAGCCCAAGTGTCCACCGTCGCCACGACAGGCATCGCTAGGGGCGTGCTCTATTGAGCGCCACGCCAGGGGGCTTGCCAACGGCGATCGCATGAAGACCGCGGCCAGTGTCTGGAGTTGCCGTGCGGCGCGGACGTCTGGCCAGCGGCGTGTTTGACCGGCAGCCAAGCTCGCGTGTCTAACGCGCCTCCATCGGCCACGGCCGGGTACAGGTGGAGCCTCGCGTGTCTAACGCGGCTCCACCGGCCACGGCCGGCGACAGGTGGAGCCTCGCGTGTCTAACGCGGCTCCACCGGCCACGCCCGGCGACAGGTGGAGCCTCGTGTGTCTAACGCGGCTCCACCGGCTACGCCCGGTGACAGGTGGAGCCTCGCGTGTCTAACGCGGCTCCATCGGTTACGCCCGGTGACAGGTGGAGCCTCGCGTGTCTAACGCGGTTTCACCGGCCACGGCCGGATACATGTGGAGCTGCGAACGAACGCGAGGTATGCGATCTATGAGTACCCGTGTGTGAACGTTATGCTATTTCTTACCGCAGAACAAAAACCATTTTGCTGGTACACCCTTTAAAAGGGAGTGCGCCACGTCCGAGTGAGGATTTGAACTTAACTAGCCATCTTGAAGACATTTCGGTGCAGTTCACAGCCCTGCTCTTTTTATGACCTGAACTCCCCTAGTTCTTGATCTACAGACCCATGAAAATGGGGGGAATATTTTACAGTCACTTAGACGTTTACGACGTCATAATAACGATATTCAAATCTCTCATTCCATTAGTTGTGTGACGATCAAGACCAATAAATATATAACTGAAGACCCAAGCCTTCCTAGTTTCTGAGCTACGCGCCCCTGAAAAGTAGGAAAGGTATATCGGGGAGAGTATTTTAAAGTCACCTTGGCATGGATGGCGTCATAATAGCGTCATTCAGGTCTTGCCATTCCATATGCTATGCGGTGATCAAGGTCAAGCGAACTATAATTATCGGGGCGTTCATATCTGACGTTCGTGAGCGCGATTTCCAGATATAACGGCCGTCAATTAGCTCTCAATCAACGTTGTGCAAGGTACGATGACGTAATCAAACCATGACGCATTGAGGAGCATATTTACTAAGCAGAGGACTGTGCTGTCTAGAGCGGTACTTTCCATTAATATGCCGATAGTTATAAGTGAGCTTGTTTTATGTACATGATGCCTGTTTCAATATATTCACTACGTTGTCTTCTTGTATTCACGTTCTGCGTTAGTGCGCCGTTCCCAAAGGGAATGTTTCGAACTTGAAGATATTCGAGCAAGCGTCCGATACGATGAAACAAGCCAACTGATAACTATTCGTACGCTATTACATGCTCCACACCAACACAATATCTCTGTTTGGCAAATATGGTCCTTGATACGTCGTTGTTTCATTACGTCTTCGCATCTTACACAACACTGATTGTGGGCCAATTGACGGCAGTTGTACCTGGAAATATTGCCCACGGACGCCAGATATGAACGACTGCACCATCATATCGTACTTGGTCTTGACCGTGACATAGTTCATGGAATGACAGGATTTAAACGGTGTTATTGTGACGTCAACAACGCTAGTGTGACCTTGTAATAGCGTACCCTAGAAAGCCTCTTCATCTTTGCGGCGTGTAGCTCACAAACTAGAAGGATTAAATCTTGAGAAAGTCCGTGCTGTGAACCACACCGAACGATCTTCAAGATGGCTATTTGAGTTCAAATTTCCCTAGAAATGTGGAACACTGCCTTCACCTTTGGCTCTAGTGGTTCTGGAACTCGTGGTTGAAATACACAACGGGCTTTCTAATGACGCTCAATTTATACAAATTCGCTCGATGCGGCGACAATGCAGAGCTACCTTCTCATTTGACCTTGAAAGCTTGTTCTTTTTCAATTCTATTTTACTACAAACGACAATTAGCTTACGTAAAGCCTACCATTTCGAGCTTCCGGGCTGGAATTTATTTCTGGCTTTCAGGCGGGGCTCCATTTAAAGACATCAGTGCTATACAGCGGCCGTGCAGCGTGCTTCCTTTGGTCAATTGACCTCTGGAGGTCAATCTGTTTGAGGTATAGCAGAATGGGCCTGCTTTGGACAATGGGCATGGGCGTAGGAACAGGGGGGCCAGGGGGTCACGCCCCCTCCCCACTTTTCAAGGTGGGGAGCCAGCAAAGTCAACTGCCACCCCCTCACACTTTTTAAATTAAGGTTGCATTTGGCTTACTTTTGCACCGCAATAAACATGCATGCCGATTTACGTAGTTTACCAGCCATCTCTCTTAAAATGTGTCATTTTTTTCGCTTGCTCATGGCCATTGCTTAGTGTTATAGCCGCAAGGCCCACGCCGCACGACCCACGCTGCACGGCCCACGCCGCACGGCCTGGAGACTGCAACGCCGGGCGTCGAGGCTGTTGGGCTGTTATTGCTATGACTTGCGAGCATGCATGCTCAGCATCATATTACGTAGTTTTCTTATCATTTATCAGCTCTGACAGGATCTTGAGCATTGTAAGACGAACATGGATTAGCCATGTTAACACAAGGAACCCCATTTCATCTACAATGTACAGTCAGGGAGAACTCAATATCTCTGAAGAACACACAAAAAAACATGGAACTGGAATCTGTGTGACAATATCGGACTACCTGCGGTGATCAGGGATTTTCTTACGTCAATGAGGGTTCCTGTGCTGATCTGGGGCTAACTGCGCGGGTCAAAAGGCCTCCCGTGTCAGGGATGGGAGCACCGTGATATGATATACCCTGCTAATGCCCTCCGGATCGACCAGGAGATCCCGCCCCGTGCCACTAGAATAAAAGCCAGAAGACTCTTCGCGATGGGACGGAATGGTCCTTCAGCACTTGACCGAAAGCAGTAATGCACACCTGATGTTCTGCTCAAGAGGTCCTTTGCCTGAAAAGAAATAAGGGGTCTTATCATTGTTGAGTAGAGTGGGGGTCTCATTATTGTTGAATAGGGTGGGTCAAAATGAATTTTAAAATTCAGCAAGGTCATGTCATGTGTGCCTGAGAGCGTTTATTTATTTCAGAATGGATTGGTGAAACAAATCACATTAAAAGGTCTTAACATGCCTGCCCAAAACCTCGAGAGCAAGGATAAGGATAGCATGGGCTACAGCTTCCGTAAAACCGAACCGCTTCAGCCACTGCAAGTGCCACCAGACGGCGGGCGCCGTGTTAATTTGTCGTCTGGATAGATAAATAGCTTCGAAAACACAAAAAATAGAGATTTTACCTTAACTCTTCCAGTTCAAGCCCCAGATTCCAGCCCCGCTTCACGGTGCTTTAATGGCGAATCCGTTCTTTTCATCGGTCTAAAAATTGCATGCGTGAAATATGCGCTCATGCTGCCTTCTAAATGTAAGATGTAATGTCATGAACCGTCCAAGGAGATACTCTTCAGAAGCGTTATCACTTTCGTCCACCCGTTGGCCACAACTTAATATTAGCTGCCAGGGTGACGCTGCGCGGCCAACGGAGACTGCAACGCCTGGGGTCGAGGCTTGTGTTTCTAAAATTTTCGACTGCGGTAGTTCAAAATTACGTCACACAGCTTGCATCACTAGTCGGTTTAAGTGTTCAAAGGTAATCATTTCAGCAGCGTCATCGTCTACGTCCACCGGTGGGACGAAGTTAGAAGGCTAAACGAAGAAGAAGGCTAAATGTTGGCTGCTGGGCTGACGTTCCGCGGACTATGGAGGCTGCAACGCCTGGCGTCGAGGTTTTTGTTGCTAAGATTTGCGAGCGAGCATGTTAAAAAACACGGTACATAAATTGTATCACTAATCGATTCTGACTGAATGGTGGACATTCTCAGGCAAACATGGCTTGGCCATGTTAATGCATACTGTTCGTTGCATCGTAGCCTCGACATCGTGGTTGTAGTTCATGGGCGCACCGCGAGTGGCGCCACTGTCGGGCGTTACAAGAGAGTCGGCCCGGAGCCGCCGTGCCGTGCGTTTGCTTGTTCATACTTCGTAACTGGAACTCACGTTAAAATCAATAAACAGTTTGGAGACACAACGTTGTTGACCAATCGACCTGCAATCAACTTTTCATCTTCAAATTTGGATCATACATATCGATCTACAATCTTCCCTTGCGATGTCCTCAATGTCTTTTAGAACCCAGATAAAACATTTTGACAAAGCTTCTGAATTCTATCGGTTTAGAGAGTCAACTAACCATTGTAAATTAAGAGCGCCGGTGATTTATTCCATGCAGTCGTTCAACGCCTGATTTCTGCAATTTATTGACCTCAAAATACAAACAAAATTGAGCTCACGGCAGCTCCTGGTTTCTGTTCTGGTTACAAGGTAAAAATAGCAGTAAAACGAAGAAAACTGTGCCACTTGTTAACAAGTAAGCTATATCCATGGATTTGGGGGGGGGGGGGTTGCCATAAAATGGGCTGTTGTCAACCTTGTGTTCTTCCTTGGCAAGGCTCTGGCTGCGCCCCTGCCTAAACACAAAAGCAGATCAAGTCATATACGTCGCATGATGAGCAATGAAGTGTCTGTTGGGCCAATTCACTCCTAAACATACAGCTTCCCGGAGGTTATTTTTCTGCGGTGGTGTGGTGTGAGGGAAGATAGTTTGGAAAAAGATACTGTTGCAGGTGTCCAACACGTGTTTCATACACCATGTAGTAGTAACGCTGGTCCAGAAGTATGCAACAAAGTAGCCACACGATCAGTTCGCAGTCAGTCTTGCGTGGAACATCCGGCCAGAGCAGTGCCCACCGACGGCGGACAGGAGCAGGGCCTAGATAAGGAGCATATGACAGATGGGCGTTATTATGTGGCTTGATTCTTAAAAGACAATCTCCAGTTTTATGGTTTTTGTCACATTGTTTCTAGCAGTTCAAGCTCCCGAATTGGTTTCCACCTAAAATGCTGCGACAAGTCTTATCTCTTGAAAAGCAGCGAGCGAAATGCAGGCGCATGCAAAATCTGTCGCACTGTGAGCCATTGATCCACTTTCAAAATTCTCACCACCGTATATCCAGGCCTTATTTTGGTATCTAGACTGTGGTGGCAGATGCTTCCTTAATGACCCAAAATGCCTACCCGCTCGTGGAATTTTGCCTCCCCAGGAAAGACAATGTTAAAATGGAAGAACAATCTAGGGAAGCTGAATAGCCTTATTTGCCAAATGACAGATGCGTCGAATAGGCAAGATTGTGCACCAGTGATAAACAGCTCTAGAAGCATGTCTAGCATAGCAGCCATAGTATTTGAATAAAGAGCGATAACAACCTCTACCCTTACCCTACTCTTCTCCTCCCCCCCCCCCCCCCGGTCATCGGGCTCGCTTTCCAGAAAAACAACCATCCGGAAGTACACTCTGGGCTTGCCCCGTCCCCCACTTTTTCAAACGTTCCTACGCCCATGTCAGCGGGCTGTGTTTGACCTACAAGCTCATTTCAGGCGGAATCAGAACTCGATGCTGAATTCGTGGTATGTACAACGGGCTTTCCAATGACGCCTTTTTGTACAAATGTGTGCCATATAGCGCAATGCAACGCTAGCCTGTCACTTAATCTTTATAATTTGCTTTTTGAGCTTTTTGCCACTGCAGTGGACTTCGAACATTGACGTTTTGATATTGCAGGTTGGAATCGACTGCAAGCCTTCTAATAACGCCGTATTTATAGAGATCAATCTCATACAGCAGTGGTGCGCGGTTCCCCGTTCATTAACCTTGAATTCGACCTTGGGTTTTGGCTTTGACTCTGGTGTTTTTGGAAGGCTAGGCTGGGAGCAATAACGGATTTTCTAATGACGCCCCATTTACATAAATCTGTCCTGTACCTGTACGGCGGCAACGCGACGCTACCCTGTGGGCTTTGGATCTTCCCGCCCCCCCCCCCCCCCCAGATACAATGGACTTTGAAGCTTGATGTTTTGATATCTCAGGCTGGAAATATTGACTAGCTTTTAGATCAGATCCTGTTTAAAGACAGCAGTGTCATACGACGACGTTACGGCGTGCTTACATGGCTGATTAAACTTTGGAGGTCAGCCTGTTTGAAAGAGAGGAGAATTGACATGTTTTTTTTTGCGCTTTTAGCCCTTTTTATGAGTTGTAGCACGGGTGTCGATTTGAAGTTTTTGTGAGTACCCTGGCCTCCCAACGTGGAATTGCTCCCCCCCCAATGCTGGCTTCCCCCCTCCCAACGTTTTTGGTTGGAATCCTACAAAAAGCGTGGGCAAAAGGTGATCATGACGCAGGGACTATCTCCTTTAATCCTTCTGCGTAGTAGTGTCTCATACCACTCTCATAACAAAAATTCGTGGCTGATCTCACCACCAGGTGCACATCATAACAGCTGAGCGGACAAGCGAAGCAACAAATTTCACATACCCAGCGCCATCAGAACCGCAATGGTTTGTGAGGTTAAAGTGAGAAGCCCTGGAATATGGGAATGACCTAAGTCCTTCATGGCTAACCCCGTCCCCGTCCCCACAACCGAAATGCGTGCCTCCTCTCATGACCGCCATAGAAGAGCAACATCGGCGCCCTAAGGTGGCCTCTAAATGGGTGCCTTCACAGGCCGATCAGAAGAGACGCATGTGTCCTGTGTCTGCTCCCTTGATGCAACCCTGCATGACTTCTTTACTGCTTGAATTAAAAGCTTTTATAATTTATACAAGGATTAAGAACGCATCTTACATTCGATCAAAATAAAGTGGGCTAAATCCGGTGAGAAAAAAGAGGGCAGGGGGGGGGGTTAGGTTGTCGGACCTCTGGCTCGGCAAAACCACCTGGAAGAAGTGTTACGCTGCCTGGTACACGGGCAGCAATCACTTTTTTAATGCTCTTTCAACATGCTCACAAATGCATATCGCATTACTTCACCAACATAGTTTTTTAACAGGAGGGTGTTAGAGATGCCTTTTCAGAGACGCACACACGAACGTGGGTCCCATGGACGCCATGGCACTCCAACATTCACAGAATATTAGGCAGGTTGATTACATCCACTCCAAATTAGTTTCTCCCTCCCCCACACCCACGTTTTTAAGACGGCTACTGGCCTACACACAACTGAAAGAAAATGACCCTGATGTTTCAAGCCAAGGACACACAACTAAGACATGAACGTGATTACCGGTTAACCTTTCATTTGGGCTGTTTGTTACGCATATGGAACAAATCTTTTGGTTGTGAACTTGCATGGTAAGTTGTGCATTGTGTATGTTCAGAACACAACTAATCACATTTTTCACTAAAAAGCAGGTGCTCGACCCACCGCACACCATAACGCATAAACGTATTCCGTTTGAAAAGCGACTTGTGTTTTGTTTCGTCGGCATGTGGTGCACGTGCAGTAATGTTGAGAGAACAATCGCACGGGTCTTGCCTGGCTGCGGGCTTATTTCACGCTCTTACAGCTTCCGAACGAATGCAACCGTTTCTTTTTTAGGATTTTCACGTTTCCTTTGATCCCAGAAAAAGCAACCTCGAAAACACCTTCAGTTCCACGGACTTTTGCCAAATTTTTGGTTGAAAATAGCGCGGTCAACTGTGAGCTTCATTGCCGACACTTGGTTAACTTCAAGCCGATAGCACATCAGGCGATCGGAGCAGGCTGCATAGGCATTAGCATATGTCAGGGGACGGTTCAATTGAGCATTTCCAACATTGCTGAACCGGTTTCCTTTCAAAACGCTGACGATATGCTCGACAACAGCCCTGCGAACGGAAGACAAATCCCACTGATATCCATCCCCACAACCGCCCAAATTGTAAAAACCACCCGGGACATGCACGGAGTCACCATCGACGCGCAAAGCAGATTGATGGCTACCGTAGGGATCAGGTTAAAATGGGACTGGAACACGGGTCGATCGCTCAAAACATAGCTGACCGGCCACGCAAAGGTCAGTCCAGCGGCGGAGGCAACACATGAGTGAGCGAAGGCATGGCTTTGGAAACGGTCGCAATGGGACGGCCTTCGCACGAACTTTGACTTACGGAGGCAACCTATTAGTAAACTTCAAATGGACCTGGATTTTTAGGTGTTCAGTAGCCATAAGTACACGGTGGGAATCATGTTTTCAGTAGCCGCAAGTACATAGTGGGAAGTAATAGTTAATATGGTAGTAGCATACCTCGCTATTTTGAAGACTGGCGACATGCTCTTGGTTTTATTTACGGATATTGGGTAAGCGCTGGCTCCGAACAGTGGAACACCATGTAAAATATACCGAGCGCCCGAAGCTCGCCGACACAGCTTGAGTTGAGCTAAGTCCACCGGTATCCGCCATTTACAGCTGACCAGGAAGAAGCACGAAGCGAAAAACTTAAAGCGCAGGCCACTAGCCCGCGATAAGTGTTCGTTTACCCTTTTACCGTGGCGTGCGTTTTGATGATTTTCCTGCTCTCAAAATTTGAGAGGGCGAACAAAAACGTCGAATGGATGATAAATTCACGGCTGAGATATTGAAGATCTAATACGAGCCTCTCCGCCCTATTCACATGCTTAAAACATGCACATGCAGCCTGCAAGCGGTAACATGAAAGTATAGCCTACCGCTACTTTTACATGCGCTCGTACCGCGATGGTGGTGGCGTGATACTGCCGGTTAGGGTGCAGGGTCGCCGTCTTTAACACTGCTCGCAGCACGCGACTTATCCATGACTGGTGCCCTGTCGGCATATTTGTTGCCCCCAGGGGCAGGCTTAGTGAAGTATTCAGTTTGTTTTTGATACCAACAGACGTTGCCAACAACATTTCAGACACGGTCAGTCTGCTAACACGGCTGTGACTCGGGGAGCGCGCATCGGCCAGTGCGCTCGCTCGCCCGCCCCGAGCGCCAGAGAGGTCGGCGGCCCCCCCCCCCCCCCCCCCCAGCACTGTTACTCGCAGACGGGGAGCAGGGCGCCAGGGTCTGGACAAGTCTGCTCGTGGCATGGCGTTCTTTAGCGCCGCGGTCACCGCCCAGTGCCTCCTGCTGGTCCTGCTGGCAAGACTGGTGGAGACCAAGTACGCCAGCGGCTCGCGGCGAACCGGTAAGAGGCTGGTGGGTCAGCCGCCGCTCGAGCAGCACCTGGTAGCTAAGGCTGAGCGCTGTCTTGCACTTTGCGACGGCTTGACTCCGTGTAGCGCCTTCAACTACGGCCCGGTGGCGGCGGCAGTCAACTGTGAGCTGCTAGAGCAGCAGGCGTGCCAGGGCCACTCGCTGGTCAGTGAGGCGGGTGTGGATTACTATGACGTCACGGAGCAGCCGGCTCGCCAGGCGGAGATGGCGCAGCCCCACTGGGAGGACGTCAGCTGCACGCAGGACGGCTACTGCTCCGAGGGATGCTCGCCGTCCGAGCCGCAGGACACTTTTGCACCTCGCGGTCGCATGGCACCTCGCGACCTCTAAGCCCGCCGGGTGCGAACGTCTGCTCCAACAGCTTCTGTCAACTACGTGACCCCTTCTGGCAAGTTCGGCGCGGCATTGCCATGCCCAAGAACATGGATTGGTTTGTGGAAACAAACTTTTATACTTTCAAAAAAATCAAACCGGAAACGTGCTCCTTGGACATCCGCCTGAAAATCAGCAGCAACTCGCGGGCAGCGTTCAACGCCAGCCACTTGGACGAACCAACGGGCACCCAAGTGATATTCGAAGTCACGTCCAGTACAACGAATATTTATTATCGGGGTGCGGAGAACCACCACCACGATGTCGTGATCGACGCCGGCACGTCTGGTATGGTCAACACGGAATCGTGCAGCCGTCTGAAAGTCTCCTGGTGCGGTGGCACCTTGGCAATGGGGCCTGAGGACAACCCGACCTTGGTCAGCGCACAGTTAACCATCACAGAGTCGATCAAGTACCTGGCGGTGAAGAGTGGGTACAAGCCGGCCTGGCTGAAAGTGGACTCAAACGTGGCCGACCGCTGGCTGTTTGAGGAAACCGGCACCGGACCCGACCCCGTCTTCGAGATGGGAAACAACACCTGCATTTCCAAAGGGATGGACGTCACCACTGCCGTGACCATCAAGTATAACTGCAAGGCGGCGCAGGACTGTAGTGTGATACCAAGCGGACCCTCGACGGAGAGGCTGCACGTCGTCGTCGGCGGCTGGGGCAACGCCGCTAGCGGCTTAATATATCGGCCAACCGTCGATAGTCAACACGACAATACCTATTCAGCCCAAACAGGCGCCGTCCTCAGCGCATCCGTCTACACCACATTCACCGTCCGCTACAACAACGGCCATGTGACCGTCTTGAAGAACGATGACCAGGTGGCCATGTACACGGCGCAGGTGGAGCGGCCTCTGCCGGAGATCAACTGGGTGGGCATCGGCGGCTGCTGCGGCCGCAAGTACATCCGGGTGCCCCGGTACGACCCCAGCTGGAGACCCGACACCTGGGTCACGCAGGGGGTCGGCTTCTCCAGCGCTGCGACTGAGGTCGGACCCTGAGCGACGTCTGCTGGGCGGTGCCGCACGCCACGTGCGGCGCTACGCGGTGCTCGCCGCTGGGCTGGCCGCGGCGGCCGAACAGTGAGCTTCGGGTAGACTCAAAACGGCACACAGACTGGTGTCGAATTACCGGCATAGGATAGTTTTCATGAATCTGCACGCAGCTGACGTACATAGATATTAACTAGTCCCTGAAATCTGAATGCGCGTGTCACTTTGGCCGAGCGCCCTTCCTGGGGTGGCTGGCTCTCCGGTTCATGGGTGTCCGTGCGAGAGAGTTCGTTAGTATTCCGGAAAATCATCGACTTAAGACGTTGAAAGGGACGAGTCTCTATTAGCCAAAGAGTTTCAAGGCAAAGGTAAGAGAGGGGATGGAAGGGCGGCGTCGCCCACTCCAAAGTCGTCGTCGTCGTCGTCGTAAACGCTGACGCGGTTCGCGTCGAGCCGCGCCGTCGGCGGCTGAACGTGGACTGCTCGGTAGGGACTGTGCGTCCCCGCCCGCGTGTCCCCATAAACCCACGTGACCCACATATGGGCTCCAGATGGTGGGGACCAATCGGCAGAGGGACCGCTCACACCACCGCGGGGACGCCGCCGCCGCGCCGGCAGCGACGGCCCGTTTGCTCGCTAACGATAGGGTCGGGGGAGATTTTAAGCGTCGATATCACAGCGAGTTTGCGTTAGTTTTCCATGCTGACGTCAGCGTCAAATTTCGTCTCCTGCTTACACCTGATTGGTACTTAATTCCGCCGTCTCTGTTCACAAGCATACCTAGCTGGTCATCGGCATCACGCATGTAACGTCCTGTATTGATTTCGTCAACATTTAAAGATTTGCTTACGAAGTTTGTTACTGTTATAAGCTGAAGAACACACCAATGCGATGGCTGAAAACGTCAACACAATGAAATATTCACAATGACACAAACAAACACTTATAGACTCACAATGCGCGGATGTGACACGGTGGTCTCGCCTCACACGTGGTGAGACGTTCGTGGTAGTTGTATACTAGCGACATTTTTTTTAGTTACTGTCAAAAGGCGGTGCGGTACTGAGCAAACGGCCGTGCGATGCAAGTCTGCACTGTGCTGTGGTTGTGCCGCCGGTACCCCGCCTCGTAGTGGATAAGTGGTGGGTGAGGCTGCTGACAGCCTGGTCATACGGTCCTGCCATTGTCTGACGGCGTGGCCCAGGGGTTGCAGGGTCCTATTCAGTTTGTGGTGAGGGGAGGGCTCCAGTCCCCCCACCAACGTTGGGAAAAAGGTGGGCGAAATCTGGGGAGAAACCAGAATGTAGGCGTGTTTCCAGGTAAGTTGTGCTATTTCCTCACTGTTCAGCTCTTCAACTCATTTTGCGAATGTCCCCCTAGTGCGCTAGATCGCGGCTGGCAACTCTTCAGGCTGTCCTGCTTCCAGCGCCCGATGTACCGCGCGCAGGTACTGGGAGTGCGTTTGTGCTTCGGCGTCGAGCTGTTCGAGATTGTTAAGTGTCCAGAAATGTGGCCGTAACTTTTTAGCCAGTTGCCGCTTGCCCGCAGAAAGTCGGCATTTTTAGCTCTATTTCCTGCGCCCTGTAAGCTCTACGCCAGTCCATCTGTGACCAGGATTTCCCTCTGGTGAACAGGTCATGAGAACAGCTTGGGCAATTTAAATTGTCATGTGGAATGTTCCAGTGAGATTTTAAGTTATAACTTCGCAAAATTCAACCGTTTGAATAACATCCAGGACAAAGCTTTAAAACTCTGGACGTTGCATGAAAGGTCTGCTAAGGCCGGTGACTAGCTGAACAATAGATGACTCGCCTGGATGAAGCGACAATGGAGTGAGGGGTGGCCCGCCGGGGGCGAGGTGTGCTGGGTCGTGCTGGTCGCCGAAGAGGTTGGAGGGGAGGGGGCGGTACGCCAGATCACTCCAGGTGGGCACCACATGCGTCGACCTCATTCGCAAGCAGTGCTCCGGATGGTTTGGTGTGTCCAGCAAGGGTGTTAATAAAGCTATGCTTGCCAAAACCTCTGTGTGTTTAGATAATTGGACGCCAGTGCTTTTAAGCCTATTTTAAGCCTACCTCAACCCGGCAGCGGGCTTTTGAAAGCCCGCTGCCGAGTTGAGCGGCTGCTGCAGTGATGCAGTGGTGATGACAGCGTAGACATGCAATTTCTCACATTTCGTTTTGGGCGCCACCCGTCCATGATCGGTGGGGCTTCCACAGCGGAGCGTGGGGCGGCGAGGAAGCCGTCACCCGGAATAGGAGAAGCCGATCGGGCTGCATTGTTGAGCGGATCTGCGGGGGAAAGCCGTGTGCGTCGCCCGGCCAGGCGGGGAAGCTGCCGTTTTGCCCCCGGAACGGCCATCACGGTGGCCACTTCTACCGAAATGGACCGTCATGTTTAAGGGTAACGCCTGCCCTCCGTCGACCGAGCATGATTAATGAATGCGAGACGCCCGATCGCCGGCGAGGCAACATGCCATGTTTTGAAGATGTTCGCTGCTCCGCTCTGAAACCCCGCCGCGCTGGCGCCGCCTTCACCGCAGCTGGCATCAAAAACGTCACGCCACGTGTGAATTAGGCCAGAGGGGGGGGGGGGGGGGTGCGCAGGGCTCACCCGAGATGAGAGTGTGTGGGCCTCACACCGTCGCCGGCGATGCAACGCCCGAGATCTGGCCCAGTGGCAGATTGAGGACCGAGCCCTGGAAGCAGCGCAGACCGGCCTGACAACACATTGAGCGGAAGGGGCTTCTTGGCAAAATTATCGGACCGCGAGAAAACGGGGGCGGGCCAACCCAGTTGCAATGGTCTACCAGGAAAGCTACCGAAGAGTTTCCCAGCGAGCCCGGAGGGGGAGCTAGAAGGAGGGGAGGTCTCACAGAATATTGGCGCTGGGGAGCATCAGGCACTTACAGAGGTACCTCGACAGGGCGGGACGACCCCGCCGCTCATCGTCTGGTGACGACATCTGGCCCCGTGGACAACCGGACACCGGCGACAACATGCACGCGTGCGTCCACAGGCTGTTATTCACATCCTTCCCGGACCGTGGACGGCTGGCGTTCCAAGCGCGGCCCTTGACCATTCCCCACCGGGTGGGCATGGGTCACGGATGCCTGTCTCCTCCCGTGTAATTAAGAAAGGGGGTTGGCTCTGGCCATGCGACGCTCCCGGCCTGGCGCTGTGTGTCGGGTGTGCTCCCATAATTAAGCTGAGGGGTGATGTGTCACGTGGTTCGTCTAGGTCTAAGTGATTTTTGTAAATATTGGTGACTGTGTTTTAATGGCTAAGCGTGGAAGCGAGGCTAGAATTGATTTTCATCGGCGGCGACAGGGCGCACGGGTGGGCGTGGTGACTGAGGCCGGTGACTCGCGCTTCGGCGCGGCGGCTCGTTCACTAGCATGCGCCGGGGCTATCTTGGTGTAGCCGCTGGAGGCGGTCATAAGGGTCCAGGTCGTTTCGTTAGAGCCCTCACCGGTCACGCCTCAGGCCGGCGCGGCGCATGAGCCGTACCTGAGCCGCACCCGAGCAGTTTGTATGATTTTGGTCACCATGACCTCCAAAAGGTCGAACAAGGTCACTGACCTTGTTTGAGCATGTGACTTTTTACTTAGAAACTGTTATGGGTTCTGGGGGCACTTTGGAGATAAACCTGGAATTTGACCTTGTTTTGAACTTATTTGACCCGAAAGTCATACTCTAGCTACCTCAAACTTTGACCTAGGTGAGTTTACATACAGGTACATACACCCCGTAGGTTTGGTGTCCCCATCTCCCTCAGTTCCCGAGATCGCAGGAGGGGGTCAAATTGCCCCCCCCCCTCACCCGAGCGAAGAAAATCTAGCCGGCCACCCGGGCGCGTGTTAATGAGTGACGAGTTCCGCAGTAACGGTAATGACCGCGAAGACTGGCAGGCGCGAAACGTACCCGAGCATTTCGCCTAAGGTATATTCAGGAATGAGGAGTCAGTCGACCGCAGTACTGTACTTACACAGATCAATCTTTGGTGGGCAGCCCGACTCCATGGCACGGTTTCGCTCTTTTCTGGAGATCCGGCCGGCGACGCTCGTAGGGAGGGCGACAGGGAACCAGGCCGGCGGACCGGTCAGCCAGGCCGGGCGCGCCGGCCGAGGAGGCCGTAGGGCGTGAGCGCAGGCACGTCGGGCGCTCGCGGTCAGCCGAAAGGCCACACATCGGGCGCGCTGTCTACCTCCAGACCTCTGAGGGACGCTGCGTGAGGCGGTGCCTTGCATAGCTCACTTCGGCAGGCGGGAGGCGAGGGTGAAGAAGCGCCGAAGGCGACGCCTCCGGACTAGACGGCGCGTTACCTAAGGCGTGTGCGCGGCAGCGGAAAGCCGCGGGCGGTGGGCGTGGCCGGATGAATGGTGGGCCACCCACCGTAGACGGAATGCGGGAAGTGTCGTCCGAATAGACAGCCCACACCCTGGAGGTCAGGCGGGGGAACGAGTCGCCGTCCAGTTTCGGACACATGAAGCCGGCCCAGTAGCTGCGTCAGTGCCAAACCAATACAGTAACATGGTATATTTTAAACAGAACTAAGACGTGGCATTGCTGGATGTTTGAAATGTCATAAAGAATGTTGATTTAGCTTAACGATGACTCGCACAGACGAGCCAGTTATAATATCAAGTAGCTGGATAAGGGAAGGTGGTTCCATCTCTGTGCGAGCCATGAATGGGTAGGGCGACGTGGGCGCCAGCGGATGTGTATGCTTGGAGTGAGCATGACGGGGCGCCAGTGGATGTGTCTGCTTGGAGTGAGCATGACGGTCGCCAGCGGATGTGTCTGCTTAGAGTGAGTATGACGGGGCGCCAGCGGATGTGTCTGCTTAGAGTGAGCATGACGGGGCGCCAGCGGATGTGTCTGCTTAGAGTAAGCATGACGGGGCGCCAGCGGATGTGTCTGCCTAGAGTAAGCATGACGGGGCGCCAGCGGATGTGTCTGCTTGGAGCGAGGATGACGGGGCGCCAAATGCTTGGAGTCTGCGTGGATTAGTTAAGTCCGAGGGGGGGGGGGGGGTAAGTTGTTACCAGCGAACTCTTGCCAACGTAATTCGCTAGCTGCCTGTGATCGCGGCCCATTGAGCGCACTATCGATGCATATGGCTCCATTTTTGCCCCGTCTAGATATTATCATCGGCTAAAAGGATGGAGGTGGGGTACCGTGTTTAAGGGGCACATCCATTTGCGGGAAGACAGCTGTTCATGGTGCCTGACCGGGCCTGCCATCCCGCCATTGCCCCGATCACCCGCTTCCTCATAGCCCTGTGGCTCACATGAGTGTGTGTTGACGTCGGGTGTACTGGAGTCACAACGTGCCGTGTCGTGCGCTGACACCATCTGGCTCGTATGCTGACCAATGGGCTCCTTAGTGTAAATTCGCTCGCTCTCGCGGAGCAGCATGACAGTGGCAGCCGGTGACGCGCAAGCATCCAGCGGCAGCCCGGCAGTAGCGCAGGGCGTGCACCCATCCCAGACCCCTCCCCCCCCCCTCCCCCACAGTAGCAATGAAGGCGACTTGTGAAGAAACTGGGTGAATCCTCGTCCAATATTCTGAGATCCCACACATCAGCAGTTGTCATTTTGGGGCGCCTGGGCGGCCGCAGTGTACCGCCATCGAGTCATTGGGGCTGGACTCGAATCCCGTCTCTTGCCATCGAGGCGCGGGCAAAGACGGCATCCTGTATGCAAGGGTTTCGGCCTGTCGGTCGCGCTTTTTTCGCCATCGAGGCACCGGAGTATCAGGAGGTTTGCCTGGTCTCAACGGTCTCGCCATGAAGAAGTCAGGCGGCGATTGCTGGATGCTTTGTGAGGTTTCAGTCCTGGGAACTCACGGGCTGACTGGTTCCCAATCAACCCTTTGCCCTTATGCCATTGGATCCTTTTTACCCTTGCTTTGTAAGTCACTCTCTCATTCCTCTACAGTGCTATTTTCTTGATCATAGCACTCAGAAAAGTTAATAAACGTCGCCATGTGTTGTGCACTCGGCCAGAAGACAGCAATGGCGAGAAGACCACTGAGACCATTTTTTAAAACCAATTTCATGATATACGTATAGTTGAGCTTGGAATTTTCATGTTCTACATCCCCTAAAGCAGAAAGCCAAAATGAATATATTGAGCAATTTCAGGGCGGAAAAAAATGGTGTGATTCTTAGGCGTCAGTGAACTCCCCGGTCGACGTCAGTAAGTTCTTAACCCGCGCCCGGCCTGGGAGCTAGCATCCCCTGGAGTTTTTCGAGCACAGCTCAAAAAGGAAGACTTGCGTCAGCATCAAATTTTCGGTACCCGTTCACCTATCAAGTTAACATTCTTTGTATGAATTGAAAATTTGTATCTGTCAAGGTCAGTGACATAGGCCAGGTCAAAGGAGTCAGCTTCTAAAAAATGGTCACGCAGAACTTTTTGTTCGTTTTTTGCCATTGCACAATCCTGCTATAAGAATATAATATGATAGTTTCTACGGTTAATACATTTCAGGTTTTTCGAAATAGGCGAGATTGTTGAACGGTATTAAAGTTAAGTCTTGCTTTTTTCGCAGACAATGCCAATTGGCGAGTGTCGTGGTGTTTGTATATGAGTAAAAAGTACTGACTCACATGCGCAACTCTCATATAACCTCAGAGTACGTCACATTGGCCCCGATCATGACCTAAGTCTATGGGTGCTTTGTTTAAAACACATGCGGAGTTAAAAATGGACAGTTTAAAAGGTAACATTGGGCCCAGAATTCGAATATTTCGCTGAAAACATGTTGTGGTATTATTTTGATGCATAGTGAGTTCACAATGGGTCATTTGAGGACGTGTGTGGTCATATGAGGTCGTCAGATGTCAATAATCTTTGTTGTCAGTAGCGGCAAGACTACATAAACGAGTGCAAAATGTGTAACCATCTACATATCATGCTTGTGAAGGTGATGACGTGCAACTTTATATTTTAATGTTCCTGTTTTCAGGGTGTTGCAAACACATTGCCAAGCGACGAAGGGACTATGCATAATGTATGTAACAGCTTTGCGATTTTGGGCACCTGCTTATGTATTTCACGTCATTTCTGACCACAAAAAACATAGTACTGCTCAGTCAGACCTGAACAGCACTTCAAATTTGTGCATTTGGATGGCTTGGAAATGTGACCTAAGTTGGCCTCAGCTGATCTCAAGGTCTGCTTAAAATGGTATTTTTTGTATCTGGGATACCATTTTGCAACAGTTGCGCGCAATAAAATAAACTTAGTCAGCGGCACATTGTGAAAGAAAAAACAAACGTATCGTTCATGTAGGCTACTGGTGGACAATTTTGAGCGGTGACGTGACCTGACCTTACACTTTTAGAGAAACACAAATTATCAAAAGGGACTCCCCACAGTCTCATGTTTACTTCTGTACTCTTAATAATCCGCCTTGACTTGTAAAAAGTGTCTTAATTGCATTAATTAGAACGACGTTTTTTTAAATTTCGTGACCTCTGGTGATCTCAACTTTGATTCATGGTTACAAATTTGGGGTGCATTCTTCATGACTTGACTAAACCTTAACAACGGGATCTATGTTTTTCTTGCACGACGTTCAAAGTTGGAGATGGAGAAAGTTGGAGTTGGAGACCCCCGGGGGATGTCAACGCCGGGTGCCGGGTCCCCCGGCCGGGTGCGGCTCCCTTAGACCACTGGCCGGGCGCAGCTTAAAAGGACTGAATGCTGTTTGGCTGTTTGCCGTGCACGCGCAGCAACCCAAATTCTCTCCTTCGATTTGGAGGGATTCGAACCCGGGTCTTCTGATGAGGAGTTCACTGATCTACCAACCGAGCTAACCGAAGAGGAACACTTGTTACTGCACTCTAAGAGGGGCCGTGCTGTGGTCGCCGATGACGGGTGTCGCCGGCCGGATTTACAGCCCAAGTGTCCACCGTCGCCACGACAAGCATCGTTAGGGGCGTGCTCTATTGAGCGCCACGCCAGGGCGCTTGCCAACGGCGATCGCATGGAGACCGCGGCCAGTGTCTGGAGTTGCCGTGCGGCGCGGACGTCTGGCCAGCGGCGTGTTTGACCGGCAGCTAAGCTCGCGTGTCTAACGCGGCTCCACCAGCCACGGCCAGGTACAGGTGGAGCCTCGCGTGTCTAACGCGGTTTCACCGGCCACGGTCGGGTACAGGTGGAGCCTCGCGTGCCTAACGCCGCTCCACCGGCCACGCCCGGCGACAGGTGGCCGTGGCTGGGGTGCCGCGCCGCGTCAGGCCTGCGCACAGGCCGCTGTGGCCCGGTCTGAGTCAGGCAGCCCCCCCCCCCCCCTCTCCTCTCCCTCCGGGTAGCGGGTGGCTGCTGTTCGATTTGGAGCCGAGACCCGGGCTCGGTCGAACACGCTGCAGCATCAGGCGTTGGCCGCTTGGTGAGGAGCAGTTCTTTATTCCCGTCCTCCGCCGTTCCGGCCGAACGCCTGGCTCGGCCGGAACGGCACCCGTTCTCAGGATTCGTGCGGCTGGACAACTTCGAGTCAGCACGGGAGTCGGTGTGAAAGTATTGGGTGGGGTTAAATGGGTTAAAGGAAATATCTCACACATGATGAAGCAGCTTCACTTATAACTATTAGCATACTTTTAAAGTGGTAGAGGCTGCTCTAGACAGCACAATTCTCCGTTTAGTAAATATGCTCCTCAGGGTGTCATAGTTTGATTACGTCATCGTACCTTGCACAACATTGATTGAGAGCCAGTTGACGGCCGTTATATCTGGAAATCGCGCTCACGAACT
Source organism: Pollicipes pollicipes (assembly GCF_011947565.3). NCBI lineage: Eukaryota > Metazoa > Arthropoda > Thecostraca > Pollicipedomorpha > Pollicipedidae > Pollicipes > Pollicipes pollicipes. The sequence continues at coordinate 23,232,256 of NW_023596461.1, forward strand.
CCAGATATGAACGCCCCGATGATCCTATTTTTCTTGGCCTTGATCGCCGCATGGCTTATGGAATGGCAAGGTTTGAATGACGTTATTTTGGCGCCATTGATGCCAAGGTGACTTTGAAATACTCCCCCCCCCCCGATATATCTTTCCTACTTTTCGCGGGCGCGTAGCTCAGAAACCAGAGAGGCTTAGGTCTTAAGAATGGCAGGATTTAATGGTCATTCTTAGGTGGTTCTCAGGTCGATGTCATTCTTAGGTCTTAAGAATGGCATCGAAAGACCTTCAAGATAGCTATTTTAATTTAAAACACTATACAAATGTGGAACACTCCCTTTTAGTCCATTTCACAAGATCGGCGTGAGACCTGTGGTATTATTGCTCATCACTGCACAGTGATACCCAGCACGTACTATCAGCGGGAGACGTTGTAGCTTACGCAGCTGAACCCGGTTCGACGCATGAACCGTCACTAACGCAGCAACATCCCTGTCCGCTGAAAAGTGGTCAAATAATTGGCACATAGGCCAATTGGGCTTAACGGGCCCATGCTGGAACAGGGATGGGGGGGGGGACCGGTGCTGGGGGCCCTGACTGGCACAGGACCCTTCTGTTACCTCAATGTGAGCATTCATCATAAGCCCTTATGTTTCCTTCACGTGTCAGAAGGCCCCGACAAACGCAAGGGACCGTCTGCTATTTGGCCTCCCGTCCCCATCCTTGTTGAGCAAATCTTCCCCTGACCGATCCGGGGCCCCTTGTTGAAACATAATGCCTTGTTAGACACTGAGGGCCCATGAAGATGCAAGGGCCCGGCCAGTGTAAATCGCGGGCCCGTCCTTATCCCTGCTTGGGAAATGGGCCCCCAGAGCTCAAACCAACGCGGAGCGGACTGTTCATTGTTCGTGATCCCCGGCCGGAATAGATAAACGCTCTGTCTCAGGGGTCCCTATCGGTGCAAAAGATCATCTAGCAAACAAATGTGATCACGGGTCTATGGGTGAGCGTCCTTAATGTGATCTACAGCTAGCCCTTCGGAACCCTCAGCCATCCTATCGGGCCATTGATCTTCTATCTCGAGAAACCCTTCGACCCCTCTTCGGCCCCCCTCAAACACCGCTCCGACCCGGGGCCACTTGCCGCCACGAGATCCCTGTTCGGCACTGCGGCCCCTAACCGATACAGGAGCCCCTCATTGTGTCAGGGACCCCGAACATTGCAAATCGCGGACCCCGGCCTCGTTTCTGCCTCGGAAATATGTTTCAAGGGCTCAGGCGGGCATGGAGCTGTTCTGTTCATGGGCTCTGACTGCCTTAGACGCCTGCATTATCTCAGCCTTTCCCCAAACGGTGCAAGAGGACCTCCGACTGATATTTCAGGTCACGACCCTACGGGCCACAATTCTTTTTGTGACCTACGGCCAGTCCTTCGGGCCCTTCTGCCATCCAACACGCCGCGCGGATTCGTCTCCAGGCCTCTTAAAACACTTTCCTTGGTCGATTCGGGGTCCTTGCGGACACAGGGCCCTCTGTCAGGCGCTGTGGCCCCCTGACAGATACAAGGCCTCAGACCAGTGTAAATCATTGGCCCCGGCTTTATAGCTGATTCGGGAGTGGGTCCTGAGGCCCATATAGACACGGAGCCGACTATGTGGTACGGTGGTACCTGATTGACAGATAGGCCCATATCGACTCAGGGGGTCCCTGATCAGCGCAAAAGGCCTTCTGACCGCTATCTGAGGGTTCGTCTTCGCAGGTCGGCACCCCTGAATAGGACTCCGAGCAGCCCTTTAGGTCATTAGACCCTCCAATCAGGCCCTTGATCGTCGGACCCGGTGGACCCTCTAAGCTCCTTGGGCCTCCTCGGACACTGCCTCCGGCTGGCTCGGGCCCCTTGACAACACAGGGCCCCTGTTAGGCACTGTGCGGCCCCGAGCAATGTAAACCGCTGGCCCCAGCTTTGTCCCTGCTTTGGAAATGGGCCCTTAGTACCATACCGTTGCGGAGCCGAGTGCGCGCTACTAATGGTGTCTGACCAAAATATAGGCCTTTATCGGCTCAGTGGGCCCTCAATTGGTGTGCGGGGCCCTCTGGCTAGCTTTGGAGTGCACGGCCCTGCGGGCTTGGGCCCCTGAATGAACCTTCTGTTGGGCTTTTTGGCCCTTCGGGCCCTCAAATCGGGCCCCTAGCCGTAGATTCTGGGGGACCCTTCGGGCCCCTTGAAACCCATGGGGGCGCGTACTCCATGTGCCTCCCCCCCCCCTCCTCTGCCTGCGCTACTGGTGTGGCCTGATGTAAGATTTAAAAGAAGAAGGGAAAATAAAGTTAAAAAACGTTCCCGTCAGCCCACACATCGAACGCTCCTTATGCAGACATGACGTCACGCAGCCCAACTGACAATCGTGCTGTCGACAGGTCGGACGAGACCCCACGTCCGTCAAGTTGGCACCACATTCACATTCAGATTCAGGTCCATATTCGGGATTTAGCGGACTCCTCAAATTGACCTGAAACTTTGCACACAGATGCAGTTTAACCTCCTGAACGCAATGAGCACAAAATCTCAGATCAGTACACCCTATTACCGGATATATATTAAGGTGAAAGATCACAATAAAAAGGCGGACTCCTTCACGGTTCTTTCTAAACTCAGCATGCTGGTAGCTATTGACCCCCTGATAACGATGAACACAGAATCTTGGACCGGTACGCCGTATCAAACCAGTTACAGCTTTTCTCATGTCAAGGTCGCGAATGCAGCACACATTGCATTTTTTTCAAGCTTGACTCAGTTTCATATTCGATACGCTGCGCGTATACACCCTCCAAAACAGAGGGCGATTACGCACCGGGCTCGTACACCCTCCAAAATGGAGGGTGGCTACGCACCGGGCATATACATGCTACAAATTTTCAGATGGTTGTGCATGTCAAGCATGCGCGGATGGCCAGCCTTAGAGGAAAGCAAGTGCAAATATGCAGATTCCCGCGCGAAAAAGTCGGCTCTATGCTTGATAGGCATCAAACGATCACGAAATCGACCAACTCACTCTGAACCAGTCCTATTCTGATCACAAAATTTCTGCCGCCGGGCCCGCATCTCCAGTGAATGGATGATTAGCATACTGGTCTCGCACGTGGTAAGCCCGGGTTCGAACCTCGAGGACAGCCGCTGTTAAGTGGGTGACTTCATGGTCTATGGGTGTGGCGTGATGATGCCGACTCGCATCTGTTCTAAGCGGAATGAATTTTAATTTGGGCTTTTCATACCGGACAGCGGCGTAGTTTCTAATGCCAGAGGGAGAACTAGAGATAAAGAGGACTCCGTCCTTCCAGAGGGAGGGAGTCCACACCCCACCGAGATATTGAGGATCCCGTGAAGGTCGACCGTAAATCTGAATGAGGTCAGCAACTTGTGTGAACATTAATTGAATATGTGTAATGTGTAAACATTATGGGTAACGTAATGTGTAAAATGTGTAAACATTAGTGAAAAGCTATGTGCACACGACCTTTCCGGGCAATTGTTTTAAGATCATTTCGTCGCAGCCCGGGGTGTCTACCAGCTGCCATTCCGGCGACATGGAGGCGGGTTCGCTGATGGGTTCGTCCGGAGGCCCTCACAGATGTACATCCTAGATTGGTACCCTCCCTGGTACGGAAGGCCATTTGGCGGCTTCTAGCCGGGACATTTGACCCGAAGTAGGTGCAAGAGACCTCATTGGGGCAACAAGAGCTCTGATAACCGTAGGTGATCCAATAAATGGTACAGAGACCCATGTTTGGCCAACGGACCCTTGGCTAAAACGGGGTGCAGGGCCCCGCAAGGGCCCCGGGTCACCTCTGCCCGACTCGGGACTCCTTTCGTCACAGGACTCCCTGTTGGACACTTTGGGGGCCTGACCGGCAAAAGACAACTCATTGTTGTAAGGACTCCGGCCAATGCAAATCGCGGAACTCGGCCTCGTTCCCGCTAGATAAATGGGGGCCCAGGACTCAGAACAACACGGAGTCGACTATTCGGTGTCGTGGCGTCCGGCCGAAATAGATGCCCGTTGTGTTGGGGCCCACAATCGGTGAAATAGGCATATTTGCTGACATTTGGGATCACAGCCATACGGGCCAGGATGGCCTGCAGCCTTTCGACCCTTACGGCCATTCAGCCTTCCCATCGGCCCGTTTATCGTCAGTCTTGAAGGGCACATCGGTCCCTCTTCAGGCACCCTCGTACACTCTCTGACCGACTCGGGGGCCCTTGTCAACACCGGACCTCCGGTTAGGCGCTGTGTGCCCCTGGCCGACACAGGGGCCCTCATTGGCTCGGGGTGCACTGTAAATAGCGGGTCCTGACCTTGTCACTGCTTGGGAAATGGGCTCCCAGACTCAGGCCGGGGCCCAGTCGGGCGCTCTGGCTGGTATTTGAGGGTCCTACCAGCGCCCCCTCAATGACTTTTAGCCAGCTCTTCGAGTCCCATATCGGATTTACGGTTCTCCCAATTGAGATTTCGTCGTGGTCACCTGAATGACACTTCAGGTTTAGGATCAATCACTTTCTCCCCACGACAGTCCGACACCAAGGACAAACTGAGTTCGGGCTAGGGACAAAAAGTGGAAAATAACAAAAGTTTTCCCCAAAACGGACGGTAACGAGCAGGAGTGGATCCAGAGAGGGGGGCCACGGGGTATGCCCCCCTCCCCCGTTGGACCCCGAAGGGACCCACTGGCTCCGGAGGCCCATAGCCGTCCGAACAGGTGCAGTTTTTTTAAAACACAAAACGCAGCAAAACTGCATATCTTTGGACTTTCACGCTACCGAGAGCAGCTGTAAGTGAAAGTGAAGGGCCCATGAGAAGTCTCCAAAATAACTCAATAACTGGAAAAGTTGTGAACAGGAAATCTTAAGCCCCATTGCACCGTCTAGGGCCCCATGCTGTTTCCGGGGGACCTATATGCCCCTTGTAGGCTCATTTCAGTCGTTTGGGAGCATTCCATGTTGTCCTTCATTTCTTTGCGTTTGCTCAGGGTGTCCTGCACTGTTGTTGGGGATCTTCCTGTTAGCGTGCCTGGGAACTCTTGTCAATCACGGGCCCTTCCACGGATTATTTCCATTCGCCTGACAGGCTCTGTGAGCGGTGGCCAGAGTCCCATACCTTAACCTGCCGGGGTGTCCTCGGTTGCTTAGGGGCCCTTTACGTGAGTATCGGTTGACCTACCGACACACTTGCGATATGCCCATGGGTCCTCTACATTGGTCTAGGGCGTTTCCAATTCTCTGTCACTTGCTTAGGGCCCTACATTCTTGTCGGGGGTTATCTAATGGCCTGCTTGGGCCGTTCAGTTCAGTCGTTCGGGAACCGTCTACACCGGGTTTTGGGTATTTCTTTTCTGAATGGGAGCCTACGCTTCTGTGTGTGTGTGTGGTGGGGGGGGGGGGGGGGCTGTCTGATAACCTGCTCTGGCACATTCGACCGTTTGGGGGCCCTCTATATTGGGCCTTACGCACTTTGATGCCATTTGAATGGAGCCCTACGCACATGTCGGGGGCCCCCTCTGTTCGTTTCCTCGGCCATACTGGACTACTGGTGGGCTCTGCACATTGGTTCTCGGTGTTTGAATTTAGGGCCCTCTGCCCGTATCGGGGTCATCTGATAACCTGATCTGGTACACTCCATTTTTCAGGACCTTCCGCATGGGGTTTTAGATACTTCTTATTTGAATGGAGGGCTTTAAGGTCCTGTCAGGGCTCCCATCTGATAAGATGCTCGGGCCCATTCGATCGTGGGGGACCTCTACGTCTGGTTTTGGGCACTTCCTTTTCTAGTGGAGTGCCCTTCGCTCTTTTCGGGGGTCCTATCTGTTAACCCGCTTTGGCGCACTCGGTTATTCGGGGCCTTCCACATCGTACCGTGGGTAATTCATATCTGAACGGAAGGCTCTACGCTCTGGCCGAAGCCCCATCTGCCAACCTGCTCGGGCACACTCGGATATCCGGGAACCCTCCACATTGTGTCTTGGGTACTTCCTATCTGAATGAAGGGACCTACGCACTGGTCGGGGACCCCATCCGTTCGCCGCTTCGGCCACATTGGATTGTTCGGGGGCCCTACATATTGTGTATGGGTGTTTGAATTTAGGTCCCTCCACTCCTGTCTAGGTCACCCAGTAATCTGCTCGGGTATACTCCATCTTTCGGGGGCCCTCCGCAATGGGTTTTTAGTACTTTTTATTGGAATGGAGGGCCCTACGCTCTTGTCGGGCTCCTTCTGATACGCTTCACGGGCACATTACATAATTGGGGGGCCATTTACTAAGGATATTCAGTGCTTCCCATTGGAATGGAGGGCCTAACGCTCTTGTTGGGGGTCCTTTTTGTTGACCTGCTCGGGCACACTCGATCATCCGGGGCCCTCTTCATTGGGTCTTGGGTGTCTTCTATTTGAATGGATGACCCTATGTTCTTAGCGGGCCCCATTTATCCAGCTGCTCGGGCCGGTGGCGGATGCAGAGGGTGGGACGGGACCATGTCCCATGGACCATGCCGAAGGAACCTAAAGACTCCGAAGAGGCCCATAACCAGCCGGACGGACGCAGTTTTCTTACAACAAAAGCGCAACAAAATTAGATGCATTTGGGCCTACAGATGACCAAGAACCATTGCTAGCGAAAGTGAAGAGTTCATAAGTAAACGAAGTTCATTCTTCGCTGATTGAGAGATTGTTTCTTTGGGGGAAATGTTGGGGACCATTACGCTGTCTAGAGGCATTACGCTGTTGGCTGCCTGTCCCTATATGTCCCTTTACTGCGTCAATCGCATCACTAAGGAGCTTTCCACGTTACCCTTGATCTCTTCCCACTTTTTTCGTGGGGCACAATGTGCTGTTGGGACGCAATCTGCCTCCATGCTTGAGCACTGTTGATCAATCGGGTTTTCCTCCACGAATTCTCCCATTCACCCGAAAGGTTACATACACTTTTTCGGGGCCGCATATGCCAGAGTACACCCAGTTGCCCAGGGGCCCTTCATATACATCTCAGGTACTTTCTACTTGCTTGAAGGGCCTTGTGCCGTTGCTACGGGTCTTATGAGGCAAGACACGGAGACGCTCGATGCTCAGGGGCCCTCTTCTTTGATCAAGGGCTCTCTCCCTCTGGTCTCATTTGCGACTGACTTTTCACTCCTATCGAGACTCGTGTTGTTAACCTGCCCGTGCACTCTTGACTGCTCAGGGGTATTAATTTATAGTCTTGAATAATTCTCCTTTGCTCAGAGGGTCCAGTGCTATGACTGGGGCTTCATAGGTCAGCCTGTCGGGGCACTACCGATCATTTAGGGCCCTGCCACGTGGGCCCACCACGTTGGCCCACCACGTGAGTTTTTTTTTTGCTTGCTCTGAGGACCCTACACTTGTTGACGGGAGCCAATGTGTTGGTCTCCTGCGGCACCCATGACCGCTCAGGTTCCGTCCCTATTGGCCTTGGTGCATTCGTCTTTAAGCGGCAGTCGAATACGTCCCGATAAATTTTCACGTGCAATTGTCGAACGTAATTATACATGCCTCCGCCGTCGTATGCGTCATTTCCACTGCCCACTCGGTGTATCACACTTATTTAGATTTGCGGTCAACTTTCATGGGATCCTCAATATCTCTGTTGGGTGTGGACTCCCTCCCCCTAGCATTAGAAACTACGGTGCTGTCCGATATCAAAAAACGCTATTTAGAATCCATTCCGCTTAGACATGAATCAAGTTGGCATCATCACGCTGCGCCGATAGACAATGAAGCCATCCACTTAACAGCAGCCTTCGTTGAGATTCGGACCCGGGCTTACCACGTGCGAGACCAGCACGCTGACCATCCATTCACTGGATGTGCGGGCCCGGCGGCTGAAAATTTGTGATTGGAATAGAAATGGTTCAGATTGACGGATTTCGTGATTGTTTGATGTCTATACGCATAAAATCGACTTTTTCCCGGGATTTTGCGTTTTTGCACTTTCTTCCCTCCAAGACTGCCAACCCGCGTATGCTTGACACGTATAACCACCTGAAAGATTTTTGGAGGGTGTATAGGCCCGGTGCGTAACCGCCCTCTGTTTTGGCAGGTCAAGACCCCTTACATATGCATGGTAGGGTGTTTTTCAAATTTTCTAAATCGCTACCATAACAGCTACCATATGAGGGTACGTGGTTTAGCGCCAAACATGGCGCTGTTGTGCCATTTTCTGTAAACGAAAATTCTCGTTACCCTATTGCTGCCCTGGTAGGCTTGCCTTGCTGCTGCGTGTGTCCACCAGGCGCCATAAGCTGCCGGCGTTTCTTCTGCAAGCATCTGTTTCATATTTAGAAAAAGGAGACAGACGGTTGTAAACGCTGGGTTATCTGCTGGCCAAGTTCGCTGACTGCGGATTCTGATACCGTGCCAAAGGTTTTTTAAGCTTTTGCTGCGATGGTGAGTTCCGTTTGAATCACGCTTGGTAGGCTGCTTCCGTGATTATGCTAATTCATAAGGGGCCTGGCGGTCTGGGGCGTTATTCACACCAGGGTTATTCAAGCTTATCATCTCTGCATGACGCCTGCTTAAGTCTGCATGTATTACAGTTTCTGTAAAGTGGTTATTACAAGGTATGATATTATATTGCATTAATGCTTTGTGATATACTGAATTGGCAAAGTGTGGATGGATGGGATGATGGTTAAAGGTGAAAGTCACCTACCAGAATGCAGCTACTTATACAAAACAATGTCTTTGGGTTGCACATTAACAAACATAATAAGAAAATGAAAGCTGTTGGGTGTTATACTTCAAAACCACAATCCCACACAGCAATGGCCTTTACAGAGCTGTCAACATTTATCAGATTGTACTAATAATTAATTGGTCAATGAGTTCACTGAGCACTGTGCTCTCATATGAAAACTTGTGAACTATGATGGGGAGAAGACAACATGAGTGATCCATGTCTTGCATTTTAGTCTTTACATACAGATGTCATAGATGGAAGGAATTAAACCCCAAACACACTTAATTCTAGCAAAATGGATGCTGCAGTGGCAAGGCAAAGCTTCATATGCAGACAATTTTACAAGAAAATACTTATGAGACACTACCATTAGCCTCACTCCTCACTGAAAAACTAAGAGAAGCGAGATTGCCTGCATTACTTGACTCCTTCCATTTTGTTTCAACTGTGAGCTACAGTTATATAGGTCACCAACATTCAGGTGATTAAATGAGAAGTTGATAGGCATTGATATGGTACAGTGCTTACATAATTAAGGATTACAAATCAATAGGTCCAAACACATTCAAGTAAACTAGCATCACACAACACACATCAGGCATCACTCATTCATGCATATGATTTCAAATAAATAGGCTTCACACATTACACATCAGACATCACACATAATGTGAGCAATTTCAAACTAGCATGCATCAGGCATTAAGATGTAAGATTTCTCTGTGTTTTGTTGACATCTCACAGGTGATGTAGACTATATTCCTTTGATGTTTTCAGCACAGTTCACACCTGCTCTCATTAACCATATTTTTCTGAATGCAAGCCCTTTGAAACCCTGACCTCCATAAAATATACCTATTGCCTCCCAGTGCTTGAGCTTCAAGATGTAAGATTTCACCAGAAACTTGTTAAGCTTTTTTGATTCTTCCAACATATATGTAAGCATAGCATTGAAAAAGAAATGTTTGATTTTTCAATGAAAGTATTCATCTATGTAAAGTATTGGTAATAAGCTGTTGTCCTTCAGGGGCATTTCCATTTCCAATCACATATCTTCACATGCTCCAGATCTACACCCCTTTGAACATTCTCACCAAAGGCTATGGAGAGTATCCATTACCCAACAGCAAAGCCCATATTTTGCATCTTTGTTCCTTTTTCACAACTCAGTGAGTTGTTTGGAACCCTATGCCATATTTCAAGTTATATTGTGACTAGTGTAAGTCTGGATGCACAGATTCACAATGCAGAATTATGCTGGGGTTGGTAGGTTTCATAAAGAGCTCCATTTCTAAATGTGGTATGGCCATTCCTCCTTTTTTCTGTTATTTGTGTGTCAAAATATGGTACCCTTTCCATCCCCTGCATGCTCCAAAGTAAAGGTTAAAATTGGATGCTGATTGTTCATGAGCTCTAGAAATTACTCAGTGACACACTGTCCCTGTGTCCATGCTCCAGCATAGTCAAGGGCCTTCATTTCAAATAGCTCTAAAGATGTCAGAATAGGTGCACATGGGTTCTCTACCACTGTGCCCAGTTCCCATCAACATTAGTCATCTCTGAGCAAGAAAATGTTGTCCTGGAAGCCCTGTTATAAAAGACCATGGGGTTTCCTTTTTGATACACAGAAAGCATAAATTTCTTGGAAATGGTCATATATCCTAGCTTTTATAGCAGTGACAGCTGCACTGGCTAGCCTATTGCTATATGTAAATGAATATGTTATAAATATATGTGTATATGTATATATATATATATATATATATATATATACAAATCAACAACATGTACACTGAAAAAATGATAGCTTGATGACCCTACTGCCCATGAATGATTGAAAGCTTTCAGCTGAGTGGGAGCAGACCTCCATAGCTGGTTGAGTATTTTATTTAAAAGACACTGTCTTGTAGTGAAAAAGAAAGAACGAGCATAACCAAAATACGGGTTTTGATGTTGGGTAATGGATAACCCATCACAACTTTTAAGGGAGGGTGTTGGAAGAGGTGAATAAGTTAGAGGACATGGGGAGGTGGGTGGTAGGAAACAGAATCATGCAGTGTACTTGCTTTGGAAAATAAAAAAAACTTGTCATATACACAGCACAGCACCATCCAGACAATAACATTACTGAATCCTTTCTTATAAGAAGTTGACAACCAGACCTGAGCATGCAGGCCTCATCATGGCTGATCATGTGAGTTGATGTGCTTTAATGCCTATTGTGTGCTAGCCTGAAATCATTTACATGTATGACTGATGCCTGATGTGTAAGGCATGATACCTATTTACTTGAAATCATATGCATGTATGACTGATGATTGATGCAAGATGTGTGATGCTCGGTCTTTTTGCTGGAACTTGTTTGCATCCACACATGTGTAATTCCTATTTATATGCATACATGTATGTATGTATATACATCAGATATGTATAAATATTTTAATACATATATATATATATATATATACATATATATATATATATATATATATATATATATATATATATATATATATATATTTATATATATATATATATATATATATATATATATATACATGTGTGCATGTGTGTGTGCACATGCATGTGTGTGTGTACACTCCATCATAAAAATGACTGGCAATGGCTCCTGGTTGAATCTTCTTCATGCTGGTGATGTGTAAAAAGTGGGGCTGCTGTTAAAAACAGGTGAATGTGAAACATTGAGTGAGCTTTAGAATTTATTGCTTGTTATCATTTTGGCAAAATACTTTTGCCAAAAATTTGATGCACCTATCTGCTGGGTTGAATGTGAAATAGGCACCTAAATAATATATATACATACATACATACATACATATATATATATATATATATATATATATATATATATATATATATATATATATATGTATAAATATATAAATAAGGCTTACAGTGCTGTCTTATGTCCATGCAATGTTCTTTGCTGCTGCGCTTAAAAACTGATGTAAGACACCGTTATATTAATCCTGAGAAAACATGGAACTATGGAGATAAGCTGGTCTGATAAGCTTAGTGAGATCATTTGTTATTGGGTAATCTCCGCAGCGGAGGTGCCGTATTGAGACTCGCAGGGTGGGTGGCTGGCAACATCATATATGATCACCTGCTGTGTCATGAAGTCCCAACGACAATGATAGCTGAGAAAACTGAAAATCACGGCTATTCCTAATCCATGGCCAAATTATGGTCACGTATCTCTGTATTACTAAAGGAACAATGTGTGTGTGTGTGTGTCCGTCAGTAGACCTGCAGGCCTAACGGTCAGGCGTTTTTGCATGAAATTTGCACACGACCGCGATCCGCCGGGTGCGCTTGATATAGTTGCGTCAAATTTCGACATTCCGCAAAAATGAGCGCGTGCCAAGCGGAGAAAACACGCAAAAATCCCATAGGGTTAACACGGGCGACGCGATTCCGGCCGACGGCCCGACACGCCTCACTTCCCGGAGTCGTATTTCAGTAACGAACGGTCGCAGCGACACGCAACTTGCACGGTGCGATAGAGCAAGGAATGAGCCACCGCAAGCTGGTTTTTTTTTTTGCGCCACGTCACACGTGGCCGTGCACGAGTGTTGAAAAGTTGAAATCGGCCGCTTTTGACGCGTTTTTACGATTGCCGTTATGTCCCGGCGCGGAAGATGTCTGAATTTTTTCCCAACATTCACAATTGAAGCGGCCACCTTTTCAGTGGGCATCGTTAGTTTGTGCAACGCACCGTTGCGCCGCAAATTGCATTACAAATTGTAACGGGCCGAGTTTTAAAAACCGAAGCTGAATACAAGCTGCTACCGTCAAAACTTTGCGTGATCTAGGGTTGGAAACTACATCAGCTTGTCGGCCTATTCGTCCTGTCTCTGATGCACTCTTTTGTTGAACGCATGTTAAAAACTGTCACTCGCAAATGAGCCCAGTGAATGCATGGCGTCATTTTCGCCGCGACGGCGGTAAGTTACAGCCTCGACTCCCGGCGTACGCCCTAGGCGTTAAGGGTTCAAATGTTCCTCCGCGTGGCGGGCTTTCGACTTTGCTCATTTAGCCACGCTTCATAATGAAAAACTAGCATTCAGGCTGGTCTTCAGTCCGGCAGTGGGCCGGCGGGCGGGTGGTGTGGTGGAGCGGTCTCAGATGAGGCGTGGCGGTGGGCGGCGCGCTGTGAGTTGCGGTCGCCGTGAGCGCAAAGGCGTGGGTTTTGTGCCCCAACATTTACAGTTGACGCGGGTGCACTAACAGGCACATCGCGAGTTTCTGCAACGCATCGTTGCGCTCAAATTGCACGTTAACTTGCTAGATGCTAAGTTTTAAGATCAAAATGGTACAGTCACACGTATGACATGGTACGGGATCACAGATGGATTTTGCTCTCTTCCACGGATTTGCAGCTTTTGTGCCACATTTCGGCACCTATGGCACCAACACACCCGGGACTGGCGCGCTCAATGATGAATGAAAGAAGCGAGATGTCAGTGTTAGGTGACGCGTGTCACATGTTATGGCGCCCATGTATTTAACAATGGATTGGCACCATTTTGGTTTTTGAGGGGCTTGCACATTCTCGTGATATCTCAGAAGCCAGGGAATAAAGTACACAGGGACTGGCATGCTTCGATAGGTGATTTAACGGGACATCACTGAAACGTGCACGATGTCATGCTGCACGCGTCATGTGACACGTGCACATTAGCTGTGAAACTGTATTTTGGCGATTTCGTCCATTTCTACGCTTTACGCGGGATTTCCGCTGTTATGGCACGTAGTAACACGAGACTGGCGTGTTCCGAGAGGCCATTGAACGGGAAATCCCTTGGTCACATTTGTCACAAGTGCGGGCTGATACGTTGCACGTGTCGGGCACACACGAGCCAGGAAGATGGCTTTTGCTCTTTTCCACGGGTTTACACGCTTTGTGCCACATATCGGCACCCAGAGCGCAGAGCGACTGGGGAGTGGCATGCATTCACAACAAACCGAACAGACAAAGACTTTGTGTGAATTGTCACGCCGCACATGCGTGTAACGCGTGCACGAACCAGAAATATAAATTTGACTTACCAGCCGCTTTTCACTCTTTGATGCAGTGCAATGCTGTTTGATACAACGGCAGTACGTGCTGCCATCGTTCCAAATGCTGACAGTTGATGGGAGGGGCAAAAATCAATGGTCACACCCCACGACCATTCGCTCAACCCATGGAATAGGTTCGGCTGTGTTGCAGAGAGCGCGGGGAAATGCGCCCTCTCGTGCAACGGCCGCCAGAGACCGCCAGTACCGCGTGCCGCCTGCGACCGAATCTTTTTACACTTTGCCCAATATTTTGGCAACCAGGGCACCTAGAACCGTGATTCCAACTGCAAAAGATACATAGTAAAAAAAATCAAATTTTGCATTAGCGCAACGAAGCGAGCGCGCAAGCGCCTGCGCGGCTGTAAATCCTCAGTCCATCTAAGCATACCCACTTCACCATTCTTTTCCACATAGTTTGTTTTACACCAGTAAGTCACTGCGTTGTTGGGTACAGTTCTGAGACACAAGTCATGCGTGCACCACGCGAAATTGGTATTAATTACTCCACTGACTTTGTTGACCCTTTTTCCGCAGTCATCGGAGGACGAGATCAAGGTTGACAAGTGGGATGGATCTGCTGTCAAGAACTCGTTGGATGATGCAGTTAAGGAGGTGAGTGTGAAATTTAGTAGATTAATGGAAATCAGCCATTTGTTCTAGGGTGAATAAAACCTTGAGCTTGTTTGTGAAGGTTTGAAACTTAGTTGACTACATTACACTCTTGTGTGGCTGTTACAGAAAGGAATAGTTCAAAAGAACCCAATGCTTGTAGTCCCTGTGAGAATGAGCATGTCGCCCTTGAGCCTCGTTCAGCGCACAGTGGCACGCCACTGCCGTGGCCATTACCCACGCAGGAAGCGCAGCGACGCCTCCCCCGCGCGGAGGTGCCGAGTCCCGCCCCCGTCTGACGTAGAGTCTGTCGGTCTGTTTTGACACTGTCTCGTAGAAACTCATACACAGGTGTTGCAAGTGATAATACACACACACAAGATGCAATCGGTGAAAAGACCTTGGTCGTGAAAAACGACGTTATTGGTCCACACGGACATATACCGCTTCTCTTCCACGCCCGGAAGGGGCTGCCCCCCCCCCCCCTCCCCTCCCAGCTGACGTGTCCTGCTGGCGTCAGGTGCTGCTCAGCAAGTACAAGTACGGCGAGAGCCACTGGCTGATGGACTGCCGGCTCTTCATCTGCACGGTGGCCGTGGGCCTGGCGGGCCTGGCCATCGTCTGGGACTACCTGCACCCGTTCCCGCTGTCTAGGTGAGAGCGGCACCGGCGCCTTATCGCGCTCGTGGTCAGACCGTCTGCACTGCTGTGGATCCGACGAGGCCCCCGCTGCCGCCGACGAGGCCAGGAGCGAGCGCGCTGCTCTCTCGGGCGAGGCTCGCCCGAGCGCGAGGAGAGGAGCGCGAGGCAGCTGCCCCGTCCAGCTGAGGCGGCGGATGGGGCGCCGGTATGGTCTGCGCGTGGGATGTTGCCTCGGAGAGGATCGCCAGTGGTCCGGGTTGGCACGCATTTTCCGTGCTGGATCTGCGCTCTCCAGGGAGGGATTACCGTCCCGTCCCTGGCACCACTTCATCTGCTCATCCGAAATATCCACGCGACGGCGGAAGGCAAAGCTGACGTGCTGGCGCATTCTACGTGCCAAAAACCACCCCTCCGAGGTGGAGAGGGCTGGGGGGGGGGGAGGGGGCGGGGCTAACTAGAATGGCTTCCGTTCGTGAGTAGGTCTTGGAGTGCTTTGGTCAGGATGGCGTAAAATGGTGAGGAGTCTTCTGGCCTCAGTCTGCCGACCTGCCCTCAGCCGTGTCGCGCTCCTTAAGGAAAGTGGGGCGACCGCACACAGATGGCGCTGGCGGTCCCAGCAGTAACTATACGTGGCGCCACAGGAACTTCGCGGCGAGCGCGATACACTATGCCCGAAAGCTCAAGGATACGATGCGCTTTCCTGGAGCACTGCAGTCTCACGAAGTGTCGCCAGGTACACGCACAACGCCAGAATGAATCATCATACGGCCCAGATTGAGTACTGCTCGCTTTAACAGTAACGGACACGTGTGTAGACATGGCCGGGTGGGATGGGTGAACCATGCGCCTATCCGCTGGTGGGTAACAACGTTATCATTGTTTGGGTTTTCATGCGCTTGGTGAACTTAAAGGTGATGTGTCACATTTGAAAATATTGAAGCAAGCTCACTTAAGACCATTGGTTTACTTTGAGCGGGAAAAGACTGTCCTAGGCAACACAATTTCTCTGATAAGTAAATACGCCCCTTGATACGTCGTTGTTTGAGTACTTCACCGTACATTGCACAACATTGATTGAGAGCCAATTGAGAGCCGTTGTATCTGGAAATCGTTCTTACGAGCGACAAATATGAACGCCTCGACAATTTTGTTGGGCTTGGCCTTGATCGCCGCATGGGTTATGGAACGGCATGATTTGAATGGCGTTATTATGACGTAATGGATGCCGAAATGACTTTGAGATACTCTCCGAAAAATTCCCCCCATTTTCGCGGGCGTTTCGTTTCGTTTCGCGGGCGTTTCGTTTCCTCAACTCTCAGACACTAGGGGGGGGGGGGGGGTTACGTCTTAAGAGGGACAGGGTTGTGAACAACTCCGAAAGGTCTTCAAGATGGCTATTTCAGCTCAAAACCCCATATAAATGTGGAGCACTCTCTTTGGCATAGAACAGGATTACAGATGTACTGTGCATGCATTTGTCACAGGCAGTGTTCAATTCAAATTTCTAGGAATCGATTCGGCATTTATTCATGAACCCTGTTTAATGATTCAAATTTAACTGAAATCATGGTTTTGTTTATTGTGAATCGATTATTTGTTGATTCACATCCCAGTCACATCGCAGTTCAATGATTCAACTCTGATTCAAATAATCATTTCAGTGTGTGAGTAGACTCAGCATTGATTCACCCCACATTTAATGTGTGCATGCTGATTGTTCTTTGTGTAATTGTCAACTCATTATTTCACAGCCAATGTACTTAATGATTTTGTTTTTCATTAAAAACGAAGTAAATGCTGAGTCGTTTCACTTGGCCCTCACGTAGATTGTTGGATTCACACGAACCACCTTTAGAGGAGCCATTTATTCGAGTAATGATGCATATCGCATTTTTACTCGAAAGAGTCGATCCACTTGTGACTCATAAAATATGTGATTCATGAATCATTTATGGATTTGTGTTGAATCGAACACATGTCTGATTTGTGCACCTTAACGCACCCTATGAATTACGCAGGCGTTTATATGACGTAGAAAAAAATCCGTTCCCTGCGTGTTGCCAGATTTGGTGGTTTCCACCAGCCCGGACAGTCTGGAGAACAGGCCAGACCTGAGTCGTACGGACGCGTGCTCTATGCACGGAGAACAATCCGTCCGCGCCGGTCGATGAAGCACGGCGGGGCTGCCACAATAATGGAGCTCGTTGTGGTCGAAGAATGCCTCTGATGAAAACAAAACCGTGCTCTGCTCTCCGTGAGGCAAAGGAGGGGATCCGGAAGTTTCGCAGGAAAGACCGATCTGAGAAGGAGTGGATATGCGCTGGGGCGGATCAGTAGAAATACGTGATGAGTTAGTGTCGCAGCGGATGGATTCACGTGGTATGGAAATCGGTCGTCCTCGTCCAGGTCACCTCACAGCATTCCAAAATTCAGCGTTCGTGGGAGGAAAACACAGCCATCAAAGCGTCGTGACCAAATTTACAGCTGCTTTAGCCACTCCGGAAGTAGCGAAGGAGTGTGGGCGGTCAGTCGGCTCGACTGGCCGCATCGTTATTATGTGTGACGAAGGTCAGTGTTATGGCTGGTGTGACATCTGAATCGCAAGCACTTACCTGTTCCAGCTCACTGAACTGAATGCAACACTTTGTCTGGGCGTGCGCGCGTGCCTGAGGGTCATCGCGAACAGCTGCACCTGTTAGTATTGATTACTACGCCCTGTCTAACGGACCAGACTGGCCAGACGAGCAAGATGTTGTTGCATTAGCAGCCTGCCGGAGGGCAACACAGCGTGCCGCTGCTGCTCACTTGTTGACGCCAAACTCGAGCCGACACCGGCGAGGCTCTCCGGGCGCGCCACGTCTCCGCTGTCGTCCTCGGAGGTCCGTGACCTCGTCCTGGTGGCCGCGTGTCGGCGCTCGCGTCCCCGGCCCCGGCCCCGGCCCCGGCCCCGGCCCCGGCCCCGGCCCAGGCCCAGGCCCAGGCCCAGCCCGGGCCCCGGACCAGCCCGGCCCCGCCCGGACCGGCTCGGCCGCATTGTCGACGCGGTTTTAATCACGGCGCGCCGCGGGCCTCCGGCTGCGTATGGGAGGCGGCGGTCGTCGGCCGCCGGGCGCTGCGCCCGACGCTGGTGCTCGAGGGACGCGTGCCCCGCCGAAGGTCGATATGCGGCGTGTGGGCGCCGGCCGGGCCGCCGCTGCCGCCGCCGGCAGCGCTGGGTAATTATGCACAACTGGTGGCTGACGGAACGATGTTGCGGCCCGCTGGTGCGTTACGTGACGCGGTAGAAGTGACGGCGTCTGGCGGTGTCGCGGGGCGTGGGCCTCTTGCCAAATTGGGTGGTCAGGCTGCGCGCCGGCCGGTTATGTGCGTGGCTGGCCGGGAGCGCTGAAGGGGCGTCTGCGACGGACGTAGAGCGCGGGCTTGCGGCTCAGTGATTGCCGTGGGCGTCGTGATGGTCGTCAGGACTTTTGCGAGGGATCTACGAGGTTATCGTTATGTATCGAGGACCAGCGTAGTTATCGGAATGTCCTTGTGGTTCGGGCGAGCTCCGGGGGTCGAGTGTTGACCGCGGCGGGAGGATATGTTGATGACGCTCATTGTCCACTGTCCACTGCCCACTGGCCACTGCCCACTGCCCACTGCCCACTGCCTACTGCTCGCTTTTCACTGTCCACTGCCCGCTGGACGCCAGGCCCTGTGTTTACCCTGGGTCTGCCCTGCCTGGGATGCCCAATCCCGGTGTGGAACGCCGGCTCCGTGACCTTCGTCTCGTGCTCAAAACATGCCACCGGCAGTTCGGTCTTTCTCGCCTCAGGTGAAGTCAATAGCCACGGCACCCGTCGCCGCCGTTGTGGCCCGTGATCACGGCACCCGTGGCCGTCGTTGTGGCCCGTGATCACGGCACCTGTGGCCGTCGTAGTGGCCCGTGACCACGGCACCAGTGACTGTCATAGTGGCCCGTGACCGCGGCACTAGTGACTGTCGTAGTGGCCCGTGACCACGGCACCAGTGACCGTCGTAGTGGCCCGTGACCGCGGCACTAGTGACTGTCGTAGTGGTGCGTGACCACGGCACCAGTGACCGTCGTAGTGGCCCGTGACCGCGGCACTAGTGACTGTCGTAGTGGCCCGTGATCACGGCACCCGTGGCCGTCGTAGTGGCCCGTGACCACGGCACCAGTGACTGTCATAGTGGCCCGTGACCGCGGCACCAGTGACTGTCGTAGTGGCCCGTGACCACGGCACCAGTGACTGTCGTAGTGGCCCGTGACCACGGCACCAGTGACTGTCGTAGTGGCCCGTGACCGCGGCACTAGTGACTGTCGTAGTGGCCCGTGACCACGGCACCAGTGACCGTCGTAGTGGCCCGTGACCACGGCACTAGTGACTGTCGTGGCCCATGACCACGGCACCCGCGGCTGGCGTAGTGACCACAGCACTAGTGGTCGGTGCGTTGTTTCAAGATGTCCATCACTTCATCCTCATCGATGCCCTAGTCGAGTTTGTCTGAAACACGGTCCCCACACCGCCCGTACATAACCCTTTACGACCGCCGACGACGGACGCTGACGCCGACGGGGAGCGCGTTTGTCAAATGCTCAGAACAGATTGAACCGCACATGGTTTAATTTTCAAGATCGAACCGCACATGGTTTAATTTTCAAGATCGAACCTCACATGGTTTAATTTTCTGCCGGCATTAGGAATTGGTGTGCGATGGCAGTCGATTGGCGTGGAAAGGCAGTAACGCGGCTGTACGGGCGTGTACGGCGGCGGTGGTGGCCTCACACGCCCGTTTTGTCCCGCACACGCGGCTGTACGGGCGTGTGCGGCTGCGGTGGTAGCCTCACACGCCCGTTTTGTCCCGCACACGCGGAGAAAACGGAAGTCCTGCGGCAGTTTTAGCGAGACTTATGATACCCATGTTTTTTATTTAAATACTTTGAAGATAAATGATCGTCCAGTCCAAACATGGAAAAGCTTGAAGGTATGCTCTGCAGAGCCTTGTTATTTCATTTAGTTTTAACACGGACACGCAATGCTCCGCATTAATCAGCCCGGAAGCCCACGAAGCCTCTGAACAACCTGTTGCATGCTGTTTGAAGTGCTGTGTACGTCGCCACACTTCACTATGTCAGTCTGTCCCTTGTTTATTGAGAGGAAGTTGGGGCGCAAAATGATAATTGAAGTCGACGCGCCCGAAAACACCAATGAACAGCAAATTGTGAGAAAGCTAAAGGCAACACTTTGGACAATTTATCCCCCACCGTCGCGCGCTGTCGCTGCATTTGGCCCATGCTTTTACTGGCCAACACCGGGTAACGTCTAGTCTCGCATGGACACCGTCGTGACCGGAACATGATTGGTTCGCGATGTTGCATAAGCTGTATGTCATCACTGATCATCTTTGATCAAGAACCTGCACCAAACATGCTATTCATTGTGTAGATTTCATCCTTTATTTTCATTATGCATTATGCATTATCACAGCCATCATTTTGCCAGCACAAAGCTCGCAGCCAGGGTAGCGACCCTCCAACTTGCCCTTGACCGTCTGAGCACTGAGCTTGCATCGCACGCCGCAGCCCTCTTGCATCGTATACTGAGCCCTCTTGTCCGGCCTGTTCGCCTGCTGTCTCGCCCCAGCACCCATTCCGTTTGTGTCTGTTCATTCCATCGTCATTCCATGTCCCTGCCCGTTCGCGGCGTCGCCGCTCTCCCCTCCACAGGCGCTGATGATGGTCGGCATCTGCCGGCCGGCAGCCGGGGCGTGACCGGGCCGGCGCGGCCCCGTCTGGCGGCCAGTACGCGCCGCCGCCGCCGGCTGACCTGACCCGACCCGACGCCGGCGGCATTTCGTGACGGGCGTGTCCCGTCCGGCCGGATATAGTCCACATCCGGGGGCGGCGGGCCTGCTGCGGCCCCGGGCAGACGGCTCGGACGCCGCGGATGCCCCGGAAAGAGCGAGAGCGAGAGCGACAGCCCCTGCGCTCCAGTCCTCGTGTCAGAGAGCCGGGTTATGCCAGGACGGGACATTATGCCGGGCGGGAGCTCCACAACATAGGGTCAATTACCAGCTTAGTGTACAACCTGGGAACGTGTGAGTCCCTGCGCCGCCCGGAAAGCCACTCACGTCAACGCCAGTAAGCACTCAAGGGCTGGCGTTCCCGGCTCACCAAAAGGACGTAGGAGGTTCATGATATGATAACTGACAACGCCGATAACTGGCAGGGCGCTTCACAGAGAGCCGCCTGAACTCCTGGGTCGGGTCCCTTGCAATATCAGTGGGCGCTTTCAAACGTCGATTGTTGCATCGTTCATAACGTGTTAATGTCAGACAGATTATTGTAATGCCCTACTGTAAGACGACATGTACCAGCGGATGTTGGACGGTCGGACCAATGCATTTAACATAGCGTGGCCGCGTGTAGTGAAACATCCACTGACCTACGCGGACCTTATCATACCCCGCGGCGGCCGGCAGTCACGGCCACGTGCGGGGCACCGGTCGTGGCGTGACGCCGCTGTCGCTGGCGTGACGGCGTGACGGCGTGCCTCGGCGGACGTCACGCGTCAGTGTGGCGTGCGTCGCCGTCAGCGGCGGGCGTTTGGCCGGGCGGCCGGTCACGGGGTCCGGCGCCGGTCGCCGTCCGTCGGCGCGTGCCGTGGGCGGCGCGCGCGCTGCGGCGCCCGTCACCTGCCGCGCCGCCGCCGTCTGGGGACACGGGCGCCGATCGGCAACGCTCGGCGCCGATCGGCGCCGGATGGCCGGGAGGTAGCGGTCCCGGCCCGGCGGGCCCGAGCGCAGAGCAGCCAGTCGACCGTCGGAGGCACGATCCGGCAGGGAGCCAGCGGATGAGTTGGCGGGCGATCCGACAGGCGCTCTGACACGTCAAGCGTCGGCCGATCCGATGGACGGTCCAGTCGAGGGTCTGTGGCACACAGCTCTCCAGGGGGTCGGGAGGGCCCGGCCCGGCGGTGGGTCGGCCCGGCCGGCAGTGCGGCGTCGGCATGTGTCCGTTACGCCGCTGCTTCCGCCCTGACGGGTCAGGGGACGGGCCGCGCGGTGCGTGCGGGCACTGACGGGCGCGGCTCCGCCCCCATCCGTCGCTGGTCGACTATGCATTGCTTGCGTGCGCCAGCCATCGGCCCGAATGGATCTCTGAGCTCGTAGATTATGGACCACGCGAGGTTTATGACGTTGCCTGATAGCGCCAATCCCTCCGTGGACTTCACTGTATCATTTTCCGAGGTGCGTCACTGCTTGGCGTGCTTTAGGTATTCACTGAGCGGCTTTTAGGCATTGATCATGTAAATCGTTATAAATTGCCGCGCTATCGCGCCTTCCCAATCGTGGCGTTGATGGGCCCCATTTATGAAGCTTTTGCGGAGAATGTGGTGTCCTGGACGTGGATGCCATCATTCTTCTCGGACGTGCAGAATTTTTGCCGATGCATGAGATAGAAATCGACCCGAGTAAGATGACCTGGGTGGCTGATTGCAGACTGGATGGTCTCCGTTGTAGCATTTTGCGCCAGTTACAAGTCCCGTTCCGAAAGAGTTAGCTGGTGCGCTAACATCATCCGAATTCTTAAACGAAATTCTGGCGGGTTATGTATTTATGACCATTCAGACTGGGAAGAATTAGGCAGTGCCCTTACCCGGCTTTGGGATTTTTGGGGAATGGGAAGTGCACGTTTGGCGTGTCCAGGACATATGTCCGTGCGTAGCTGCGGGTATATGTCCGTGTGGACCAATAACGTCGTTTTTCACGACCAAGGTCTTTTCAACGCTTGCATCTTGTGTGTGTGTATTATCACTTGCAACACCTGTGTATGAGTTTCTACGAGACAGTGTCAAAACAGACCGACAGACTCTACGTCAGATTCGTGGCACATGACTGTCTGGTGTCTTAGGTGTCAGGTGTCAGGTGTCTCACAGTAAGTGTGTCTTGTTCACTCATCGTTGTTGTGTAGAACACCGAGTCTTCAGGTGTCGTGCTTGTGGTGTCGTGTCCTCATATTGCCTAGCGTTATTAGACGGGGCTTTGCCCGACAAACACTCTGCTCCCTTGAGTGCTAGTAGATTAGGGGTGCTGGAAAAATCCGAACTTTGTAACGAGTTGTAAAAGTTTCCTGGAGCGGGCCGGTGAAATGGTTGGCAGAAGAACAATTTTGGGCACGAGCGAGGCGGACCCTCTGTCCTCGGGTGCCATGGTCTTGTCGAGTGGTGCCGTGGTGCTGGTGGGTGCCTCGGCGCCTGGTCCCCCCCCCCGCGGCCATCTGTCTCGAGGTGAACTATCGTCCTACCACCGCTTAGCTATCGCCCCATCGTGCCACCATCGCTGAGCTATGTTCCCACCACCGCTGGGCTATGGTCCCACCACCGCTGGGCTATTGTCCCACCATCGCTGAGCTATGGTCCTACCACCGCTGAGCTATCGCCCCACCCCCGCTGAGCTATCGTCGCACCAGCGCCCAGTTTGCTAGATCGAAATGATCGAAGATCACTAAATCGAAGCGGTGCCCACGATAGTTGTTTTCGTGCTGTGGGATCGGATGCTGTGTTCGAGCTGATCTGATAGCGCCCCTTGAGACCACGTGCTGACTGGCCCGCTGTCTGTTGCGCCGCTGAGGGCGGACTCGGCCGTCCTGTGTACCCGCGGATCTGACGTGGGGACCGGGATGGTTACCGCGGACGCAGCGCTCACCTGTACCCTGCGCGGCTGGTCGGCAGCGGCCGGGGGAATGATGTGGAGGATACCGCTTGTGGATGAGATGTGAGAGACCGCGCCACCCGCGTGGCGCTGCCATCTCACGTGGTTCTCGTTGCAGGCCGATCCTGATCTTCTGCGTGGTCTCGTACTTCGTGCTGATGGGCATTCTGACGCTGTACACTACGTACGTGGAGAAGAACGTGTTCCTGGTGGCCGTACAGAAGGACCCGTCGGGCATGGACCCCGATTCCAAGTGGGAAGTTAGCTCCACCATGAAACGGTAAGCGGTGAGGTGGGGACGGAGGTCCCGGCAGCCGTCCGCGCACGGCGTGCCCCACCCACGAGTCTGGCGCCGGCGAGACGAGGAGCCCCGCCCCTCGTCCCGGGCCAAACGCCGATCGCTATGTCGCGTGTGATGAGCGCCGGCGGCTGGTCCGGCGGGCCCCCGGGAGCAGTGTTGCGTTCGTGTGGCACATGCTGGCCGTGTCGGGGCGCGCTTGAGGAGGCGCGGGTGGCACGGGTGGACCGAGCACGCCTCCGGCGCCGAGATATTGGCGTGCAAACAAGCGGCCAGCGCCGGAGATTGGACGCGCCGGTGCTTCGGCGCCCTTCAGGAGGATCTTCAGGAGAATCCTGATGCCGGCTCGGCGTGGCGGCACGCGCGGCTCGTCGGCACTCACTCAGGGCGGGCGGTCGGCCGGCGCCTGCGACGCCATCAGGGCATAGCCCGGCTCGAGCTTCGGTTATACGGCCGCTCGGGCGCCTGCGGTCTGCATGGCTGCTGCAGGGAGGACTACCGGCCTGGGCTTCAGTCAAAACCGGGTGTTTTTACATTTTTTTTGCGAGGGAATGATGGTCTATGTTTAAAGCTAAACTGCAACTTGTATGATATTTCATGGCATGAGATGATATACGGCATTAGTTCCGGTCAGGCTGACCCGGCGCGTCCGAGTTGAAAATTTTATCGTTCAAGTCATTTTTGCTCGGCCCCGTATATTGCCTTCAATAAGTCTGTCAAGTTTTGACTTTAGCACAGACCCAGTGAGACCTGATAACCTGATAGGTACTTTCTCTATGGCAGCGTTTTAGTCCATAGCGGTACGCGCGGGGACCATTCACACAAGCGGCCATGTCAGGTATGCGTAATTTGTTGGTGCTGATTTTTAAAAAAAATCCAAACGTTCTATTCATGTAGGGAAAACAACCTTCAGCAACCCACAGCCGTTCAACGTGCGTTTCTGTGTCTGGCGGCCGGATAGAGGCGGGGGCACCGGTCAGTCGGTCACACGCGGCCAGTATTTGCGGTGTTTAATTTAGTGTTCTTAACAATTTGATTTAGTCGTGACTTGCATCATGGTGCGGGACGAAATTTGTATCCCAAACTCGAAATTTTCCCCAGACCCTCGTTACGAATATGTTCTTCAGTGTGAAGTATTCTTAGACCTCTAAGAGTGCTTTACACCGCGACGCCTTGTGTGCATACGTACACCGCGACGCCGAAGGTGTTTTTTTTATCCGACCGTCCAGTGTGGTTATATCACTTTGGTTATGGCGTTTCGATTTTGCAATAACCTTGCAGCAGTGACGCATGATTACAGGCATCTCCCGAGCCGTATTCCCCGCTGGTGTCCAGCCCCCCCCCCCCCCCCCCGTCGGAATGCACAGCCGTGTGCTGGACCTCCACTAACATTTGGAAGAGCACACATTTCACGGTCCCGCTAGGGCGTGAGCATCGCCGTCGGCCACCGGCGTCGGTCGACCGCCAGCGGTGGTGACCGGCTCCGGCGGTGTCTGGGTCGATGCTCCCGGCCACGCAGACGGCTGCAACCGCACTTAATTGGACTGTGGTTATTGTCTGGGCTCGTCTGGACGTCGGATGGCAGTGACTAAGACTGAGCCGCCGCCGCCGCCGCCGCCGCCGCCGCCGCCGCCTCCGGCCCACTGTTATGACTAGCATCCGTGAAACACAGCCACCGGCAGGGCGGCATGCTGACGGTTTGGGGACCCGCTGGGCTAGGTCTCAGTCGGGGCTCCACCTCCCCCCTCCCACTCCCCCCGCCCCCACCCCCGCCCTCGCCCGCACGGCGAACTGCTCGATGGTGGGCGGTCGGGCGGGCGGCTGCCGGCTCGGCGACCGAACCTGACGCGAAGCGGCGCCGCTATCGCGTACGCTCGGCCGAGCGGAAGGGCGCCGCCTCGCCATCGATTGGGCGCCGATGCGGTGCCGGTGCGGCGCCCCGCCCCGCCCCGCCCCGCCACCCGCCGCCCGCCGCCCGCCGCCAGACGGGACGCACCTGAACACTGCTCCGTGCGGCGGGGGAGGGCGCTCGGGCCCAGGATGGTCGGAGCGGGCGCTTGGCCGCTCGTGGCGCCGCTCCGGACGGCTCGGACTCCCGAGATACAGCTCTGGGGGGACGATTAGCTGCGGGACGCGGGGGGGGGAGGGGGGCGGTTTGTGAACTTTGTGCAACTGCTGTGGTGCTGCGCTGAAGCTGGGTTGGATCCTGTTGCTGTAACCTGTGGAAGTGCTCAAAGCAATCCCGGTTCCGCCTGTCGCGATTTGATGGGAGACGGAACTTAGATGTAACCGTTTGCGAAACTAAATAAGCCAACAACTTAATCTCGAAGTTCGATGCGAATTGGAAGAAATCCCGTTAGCATTGCCATTCACGGGGATTATGTACGCATGTATCATTTATGTTCCCTCACTCTCCACCGACATTCAGAATAATTATAATTGCTGATACCTTCGGTGCTCTGCTCCCTAAGGGGTTGATGAATGGTGCTATTAATTCCAACCGGGCCCACACACGCGTGATTTCCCACGAGATTCGATTACATCCACTTTAATTTGGCCTGGGCCGCTGGCTCGAAGCCTTCCACTGTCCGCTAAACGAGTTCGGAATGTGACGGCTCATCGTCGATACTCTTTGAAAGCTTTAGCAGTTTCTACGTGATCATAATTATTCTTCCCCTTACTGTGGACGGTTGTGAGAGGCTGAAGTCAAATGAAGGATACGGTAGCGCACGTGCTGTGGTTACAATCTAATGAGATTTCCACCATGTGGAGGCTACGAGTTAAGAGAAGCGAATGAGTTCTGCTGAAGGCCATGTACCTGTGCCGTAAAATGAAGATGCGGTTCTCTAACAGAGGAAGTTGGGCCGGGTTGAAAATAAGAGACAAACTCAGCATTAAGACACACCGGTGTCTTAACACGCGCCCGGGTGGCCGGCTAGATACCCTTGTGGGGTGGGGTCCATTTGACCCCCAGAGATCTCGGGAACTAAGAAAGCTAGAGACACCAAATTTACAGGGTGCGTTGACCTGTACGTGAACTCACTTGGGTCAGAGCTTCAGGCTCCTAGGTCATGACCTTCGGGTCAAAAAGGTCAAACAAGGTCAAATTCCAGGTTGGTCTCCAAGGTGCACCCAGAACGTAGATAACCACAACCGTTTCTAAGCAAAATGTCACATTCTCATTTAATGCCAGTGACCTTGTTTGACCTTTTGAAGGTCAAGGTGGTTAAGTCATACAAGATTGCTTTGAGTTTTGTATTGGACCAAGCGGCAAAGATTGCGCTATGCAGTATATTCCTAAAACAAAATGTTGACCTAGGTCATTTCAGGTCAGTGACCTATTCTGACCTCTAAGAAGTCTATGGAAGATGTATAATGCGGTTCCTGCTATCAATAAACTCGAAATGAGCACCAGAAACTGTCCCATACAGCAAGCCCTAGAGTAATAAAACAGGTTGGTTGTGACCTTGGTGTGACCTTCACACCTGACGCTAGGTCCATTCAATTTGCTCATTCAACTGTTGTGTTGCCTAAGAAAGCATCTCAGATATGTATGACTTCGTCTAACACTCCGTTGTTGGATCGGATTGAACGATTCCCCTAGAAATTGACTTCGCTGAAACCATTGCCTGCCTTTGACCTGCCATAGGTCAGCGACCTTACAAGGTACATATAAATTTTAGATGCCAAACGATCCGCTATTCAATTGTGTACAGTTATCCAAAATTTGGTGCGGCTGTGCCGCGCCGTTCGGAAACTATTCTGGAAAAACCTTCGGGGGGGGGGGGGGGTCAATTTGACCCTCTCCCCACCCGAGCGTGTGTTAATGCTGAGTTTGTTTCTTCTTGTTATGGTGGTCCTAAAGATGACACGTTTCGGAGTGCGCAGTAGACATAGCGTGGGGCCGCTGACGCCACATGTGGGTGCAGAGCATTAGCGCAGGTATGGCACCAGTGCCGCAGTGCCTGGGACCTTGATGGGATTGTAAGTTCTACATAAAAGCTTAGTTCCAGCAACTTTTGGATCAAATGGTTGAAGTAAAGATTCCAATACCACCAATAGATGCCACCATGGTGGTCGTTTTATAAAACAAAATGGAACGTTACGCACGCCGTCACGCCCCTTTCATGAAACGTCAGCTATTGCATCAGCCATGTTAGCGCTCAGCCGGAGAGCCATAAAGCTGAGTTAGACATAAAGTAGTGGCGCAACCGCGATTCGAACCAGCGTCCTCTAGGCTGGAGTCCGACACGCTAACTACTCGGCGATCACGCCTCCGTGATAGTGGCTTTTAACGACTCGAAGGTTTGCATAAGCTGTCTAGCCATTTCCCGTCATGATTAGAACGATTCGGGAATTCAGGCATTGTGAGTAAGTCGGTGCGTTTTGTAGCAAGCCGCGAAGCGCAGCAAGAAACATATGCCTCGATGATGATGATGATTGGGGTTTTAGGGCGCGTCGACTTCTAGGGTTATTTTGCGCCCAGAAACATATGTCTTGTCGACTATTTGTCAAACAGGCAAAAATGTGAAATTGCTTGGCGTCGTATTACGCCGCGATGCCTCACACACCCTAAATCTTCAGTCACGTCAACAAGGGCATGCAATCACCACACGGTTGTGCAACTTTGCTACAAAGTAGATGAGAATTCAAGTACCTACAGGCCGATTTTAATTTAAATGATTATCTAGTATGCTGCAATCTGAAGATTTTACAGCCAGCACGCACCACAGATGCTAATGGACGTTTTAATGTTAGTACGGGTTGGTTGAAATTGATTGTTTCGTTGCCAGAGCGTAGTTTTGTTCTGTGAGCCTCTTCATTTTCGTCACGCTGTAGCGCCAGAGTGTCCCCCCTCCCTAGCTCACCCAGAGGCATATGCGGCTGGTCTGCGAAAATCCCGCTGACGAAAAATGATAGAAATATGGCACAACGCGGCATACAGGGCAGGCTCATTTTGGTCCTTCTGCTGACTTAGCCACAAATGGATGCATTAAGCATCCCTAATCAGCGAGAGCCTAGCTTTAAAAGCGGCCGAACAGGAGATGCGCATCGCATCGGGTGACGTCAAACCAATCACGGAGTGTTTTCAGATGCATAAAACCAAGACCGCGTTTGAGGGCTGGTTGTGATTATGATATGCACATGGGTTGAAATACAACGCGATGTACGCAAAGCTAATGCTCTGGAAATAGGCCTTCTTTCTCATAGCTAGTGCTCGGGAAATAGGGCTTCTTTCCCAGTTAGCCATGCTTGCGGGTGACCCGTGCCGTGTGAGCTTGACCAGGCACTGGGATCAGATTGGGCGATTGGGGAGACCTGTCCATACCATGCAGTGGGACGAGGGGCGAGGTAGCGTACGCTGAAAAGTCGGCTCCACCGTACTGTGGCCAACATTGATTTTTTTTGTTTGTTTTGTTTACAGACCAGTGTCATTTTCGGGATGCTCTGCGTGAAGTTCAGACTACCGATGACGGGGTGGACGATATGACGCACGATTTTCTAAACGACCTTGATCTTTGAAAGTGGCCCACGATCTCTTTCGGAGTGCAGTCTTTGAACCTTCTTGCTAGTTGTGATGATTTTGAAGATGTTAAAAATGGTGTCGGCGCCGGTAAGACTAAAGACTATTTGTACCAAGTCCAGTGTTGCTCCGTAAGGAAGCGGAGTTGTTACACCGGGTCTTGTTACCATAGATCATGTGAATGGTTGACTCACGCTTAGTGAGGCCAAGCCGCTGGAAAATTGTCCTGCGGGATTGCCTCGTTCGTCTGCGTCAGCCGTGCTGTCTCAGCGACCAGCATAAAGGCGATACCCACCGCAGCGCAGAAGCCAGCGCAGTCAAAAGGCGGCTAATTGCATCAACTTTGGCCCTTGTGGCCAGCTGTTACGAAAGTGCTTACGCACCGCCTTGACCGACGCCTACATTCCACTTTAAAACCTGGAACTTCTGAGCTTGAGTTGGGCCTGAACCGCTCGTGACCGGCCCAGAAGGCCCCGCAGATCCAACCGTCGCGTAATATTCGACGTCCGCGCCCACGTGACTGGCTCGTGGCTTGCGTCGCGCAATCTGCACGGCCGACGGCGTGGGCGGCGCCGAACCCAGCGCAGGTGGCGGCGAACACGGCGCGGCCGAGCCGGCCTCCGCGGTAGACGGCGCGCTGAAATGGATGCCGTCGTGGCGCTATTAGGTAGTGAGAAGGCCACTTCGGCGGTCATCTGACCTCGGCCCGCCCGGCAACGATGGCCGGGCGGCGGCGGCTGTCGATCAGCGGTCGGCCGGCGGCCGCGGGCACGGGGAGGGGGGGGGGGGGGGGGGGGCAGGTGAGGGCCGGTCAGGGTTCCGCGGGCGGTAGGAGGGATGTTGTAGGTAGGTACGAGAGTGCGAGGGGAGCAAACCTCTTGACCAGGCGTGTCAGACGGCGACTGACGTCGGCCGGGTAGGCCCGCTGCCCGAAGGACGCAGTCGGCGCCATTCTGCTGCCGTCCATCAGCTGATATCAGTCGGGCTGGCTCGCTGCCTGTTTGAGGTTCGCGAGGCAGGCTCGCTACCATCTTAGATCATCAAGCACCCATTGTGACGACGTGCACTTATGTGCCATTTAAGATCATCAGCTGGATTCAATGCCGTGTTAGGTTCACCGGTCAGGCTCGCCATCTGAAGTATTCCAGACGAGCTCACTACCGTCTGAGGTCCATCGGCAGCAATGTGACGACGACTGCACGCATGCAGGCTTGCCTTTCCCGGTGTCCATCCCGCCTCGTCCCCTCGGATTGGACGTGGTGAGGCTGGATGGTCGCTCACGCCGTCATATCGCCGCCGCGTGCGTACCACTCTGCTAATGTATTTGCGACCATCAGCCTCGCCGCGCTCTTCCGCCTGTGGGCCGCGCGCGGCAGCGATGTGTCTGCCCCGGCGCAGCTCAATTACGCCGGTCTTCATTTCCTAATGGTGAGTCGGCGGTGCGTGCCGGAGTAGCGCCACGTCGGTCTCGAACACTCGGTGGAAGATTGTTCCCTTCCCTGCGCCGGTGGGATCGTTCGTTTGGCGCTTGGACGAAAGGCCTCCTGGTAGTGTCCGTCCCCGTCCCCCGGTGATCGCCGCTGGCACCGCCCCTGCCGTCGCCGTCTGCGCCGGTGGGCTCGTCTAGTAACGAGGTGGGCGTTGTTTGCTCGGACAGATGCTATGAGGCAGCGGTGGCGGTACCTGGACCCGTCTCCTCCCCGTCGCCCTACGCACGGCCCAGCCGCCTGACGGCAGCAGAAATTCTGCCGCACGCGCCATCCGAACCGAGTCGCTCCTCTCGGGGGACAGTCGCAGCCTTTGATCCAATTGACATCGACCCGGGCTGCTGCGTGAGTGGTCGCTCGTCCCTGCTGATAGCTGCGTAGGCTTGCTTGTTAATGCGCTGATCTTCAGACTCTTATTTGAGAGAAGTACGGCGAAGAGAGACGCTGAGAAAGCGTTCCGTGACAGCTGTGTTTTGCAAGGAAACCATTTGTGGTATGCTTCATGTTTAGGACAAAGCGGCCTCACTCGGAACTGCAAAAAGTGAGCACCTGGCCTCAAGTAGCGTTGTTGGGATTCTCCTTCGCGGGACGAAGGTCACACACTAGGTCATATTACACCTGAACGCCAGGGGTTGCGCAGGACTATTCGAATTGATTTGGGATGTTCGAATCACACAGCTCATTATGATCCGTTTTTGCCCAGCAACAGCTTAACAGACGAGTGTAGGTAAGACGTCCAACCGCCGCGTTATGCGTGTGTGCTGCTTTTCGTCTTCGCATTTTTCCCAGCCAAATCCACCTTGCTTCTGGACTTGAGTGTGGCTGGACAAACCAAATGCAATATTGGGATAGTGTGATTTGTATATTAGCAACTCACGCTGCCCGAAATTCCCATTTTCAAAAGCGGGAATTGTTCGACGCGAGAAAACCAAGCAGTTCAAGCACACCACGCATGCCTACGTCCATGCGCAACAGCAGGCTCCAACTGTGGTGTGCGGCTGGGGAATGCGCTGTACTAGATGTTTGCAAT